>NW_021963345.1:3216765-3554897 GCF_901765095.1 Microcaecilia unicolor
CCCTCCCGCCACGGGCAATACCCTTTTCACCCCCATCCCACACCACCTCACCATCCCTCTTGTCCCCCTCCTCCATCCTAGCTCTCAACTTTCAACACTTCCTTCCTGCTATTAACCCATCCCATTCCTCCTAAGTGCACCCTGTCTTCATCGCCCAACCTCGACCACCCTCCTCCGCACTCTCTTGCTCCTCCTCCTGACATTAACCCTAATCCAGGTCCCCCTCATCTGTCCTCGTCCTATCCACGTGAACGATCCCAGGACGTCTCCAATCTTGTCTCTATTCCCCTCCTCCCCCCTCTTCCCTCCCCTTCTCATGCGCCTTGTGGAATGCCCACTCAGTCTGCAACAAACTGCCCTTCACCCACGATCTCTTCATCTCCCACTCCCTTCAACTGCTCGCCCTAACCGAAACCTGGATCTCTTCTACACACTCCCCGCCCAGTTGGCCGCGGTGGAGGCATTGGCGTCCCCCTTCTCCGAGCACACCACTCGAACTCTCATCCACTCTCTCATTACCTCTCGCCTTGACTACTGCAACCTACTCCTCACCGGCCTCTCACTTAGCCATCTATCCCCCCTTCAGTCCATCCAGAACTTGGCCGCACGTCTTATCTTCCGCCTCAACCGATATACTCATATCACCCCTCTCCTCAAGTCACTTCACTGGCTTCCGATCAGATACCACATACAGTTCAAGCTTCTCCTACTCACCTACAAATGCACTCGATCTGCAGCCCCTCCTTACCTCTCTACTCATCTCCCCTTATTTCCCCACCCGTAACCTCCGCTCTCTAGACAAATCCCTCCTTTCAGTACCCTTCTCCACCACCGCCAACTCTAGGCTTCGCCCTTTCTGCCTCGCTTCACCCCATGCTTGGAACAAACTCCCTGAGCCCATACTGTATAATTATAGTACAGCAAGAGGCCCTCACTGGATGCCCACCGGAAGGGTGGAAGGCCAGATTTTAGGACTCAGGCTGTAAAAATACCAGCTAGGTTTAAAAATCTATGACTGGCTGAGCAAGGACTTGCTTTTCCTGCAAGTTAATATGTGTTCTAGCTTAAGACCTATCCACTGGAATAGTGGTGGGCCAAGCTACATAGCTTTAAACAGCTGAAAAGCACTGACTAGGCCTGATAACAAGATGATGGCCTTATAGCAGAGAGCCTGCAAGAGCAAGGACTGCTTGGTGAGTTCTAATGAAACCTGGTGCAACTTCCAAATTGAGTGTAACACACATGATGTAGAAGTTAAAGACAGAAATGATAAGAAGTTTGGTTCATAACACGGAGTCTGTCTTTAATAAGTTGGCACCCAGATCACAAGATGTTATGAAATTGATATATCTATATTTAGATATCTTCATAAGAACAAAGTGTTTACAAAAAAGGAAATTACACAATAGCCATGTTTGGATGTTTGGATGTCCGTATCTAGGGAGATGTTGACAAAAAGGGAAATTGCACAATAACTTGCAATAGTTAGAACGGAAAAGTGAGGGTACAGATGGACACCTGCCGGAAATGATTCAGAGGTTGGGCAATATTGAGAAAAAAAACAGGGTCTTGCCATTGACTTGTATTGAGATCTGCGCCTATAAAAGAGATGAGATTTTGGCAGATCATTGGAACGGTCCCGAACTCTTCTCGGAGGGCAGAAGCTCTGTGCAATTGAACCCAGAACCTGTCTGATGAATGTATCTGATTAAAGTCTGATTTGCAAATAAACTCTTCATTCCAAATGATGATTTGTGGGCTTCACTTAATGATGAAAGGCTGTAAGTATAAATGCTTTTGCTACATCAGGCTATCATTCGCTGCATTGTATAACCTGTAGTCTAAATCCCTTAGAGGCAATAACTCCTTGAGTACCCCAGTACTAGTGCTATTTAGAGATGGAGTCAGATTTAAGGTCACTCCAGCCTTCTTGGGGGGCTCGGGACCCCCAATTCTCAACATTGGTGACTCCCGTACGCTGCTCGGTATTCCCTGTTCCACCCTTTCCTGTCCTTCTCCTTCTTGTTTATGGATGCAGTGGGGATATTTCTGTGCGTCCAAACCCTCGTTTTTGTCTTTCAATATTTAAAGATCAAGAATTTCCTCCCCGATGTCTCATGTCCCTTATTATAGCAGTCTGCTGTTCTCGCTCTAAGCTTTCACTTTTCCTGTGGTTAAGCCACTTCCGTTATTCTTCCCTATCGCAGTCAGTGATAATATGTAAGTCTTGTGCTTTCTTTCCCCTCTTAGTTGCGTCCAAGACTGCGCTTTATTTCTTCTCTCTGATTCCTATCTCCCCTTCTTGGCACTGCTATTTTCCCGGTCTCTTTCCCCTTGCTGACATGTTAATTCTCCCCGTAGTTGGTTTTTTCAAAAACACACTTATGTGAAATAATTTCTTCCCTTCATTCTTGGTAGTCTGTCGCCACACCTTCCTGTGGGGTTTTTTTTCTTTAAGCCGCAGCTTTACATGGTCCCTGCCACCTCTGTCCCTTTTCAGCCGGTTGTTATTAACTTATGTTTTGTTTTCCCTTTGAATGCAGCTGTCCCAGCGTGTCACTGATTTCTAGTGCTTTGGTACGGTATGGTCCACTGCTGGTGATGTTATATCTGTCTCTATTCTTATCTGTTACTTTTATATCATGTTCTCCTAAGGTACCTTGGTGCCGGTCTTTTTTTTTTACCTCCTAAACTTCCAAACCTTTTCGGGGATTGGTACGCTCAGAGTTCGTCCACATGGCACCAGCAAGGTCTTAATGCGGGCTATACGCCTAACTTCTGGAGCATGTGTGGTCTTTCATAAATCATTGTCTTCTCTCACCCGTCACCAGGATTGTGGATACATGCACAATCAGGTAACAGAGTACTGTATCATTACTCTTATGTATGTCTACTAACGCTATTCTTCTGCCTTTATTTCACTGGACTGGCATATACCCTGGTGAAAAGTGCCACTTGAGGGGTACTGGGAACTGGTATTCAGTCCGCTCCTCTTCTAACCCCTTCCTCTGGTACTATTCTGTTTTTCTGCTTTCTTCCTCTGTTCCCTTATCGCTTTCTCCTTCTGCGCTTGGCTGGCGCATTTGTTTTTCTGTTCCTGTCCTTTTGTGAGTCTGTCTAACGATTATTATGTGATAAGTGCCCTTATATCTTTTCTTTTATCATCACCTATACCCTGTCCCTTTCGAGCGCTTGGTGTGTGCAAGGGTACGAGTGGCATCTAGGTTCTAGGCTGGGAGACCACGCCTAGCAGATGCTGGCTGTTTTTTCTCGTTTCGCCACGATTGTCATTAGCGGTCTCATGCTGGCTATTCTTAGCCTAACGCCTTGACATTTCGTGTCTTAAGTCTCCGTCCTCCCTTGAGCGAAGCTTCTCCTGTCTTTTTAGGCTATTCAGTGTATGTTGAAGTTGATCCCCGTTATGTTTCCCACCATCCCTACCTGTAGATCATGTGTTTTTACTTTTGTCTGAGCTCCTATTCACTGCAGTTCCCTGAAATCCTATATCTCTCCTTTAAAATCATTTGGTTAAACTGACAGCCCACAGAGCCCCAACCTCCTTTCCTGCCTATACACTTCTGCTTCTAGATCTCGGACGGAGGGAGTGTCCCTTCCCTGCCCTCCAAGAGATCTGTGCTCATTTCCTCTGTGCGGTACTTAAACCTCCGAGAGGTACTTAACCTCTACCTTGCATGTCTCTCTGCTTCTGTTTCTGGCCACTGTTGATTTCTCCCCATCCTTGTTAGAAACTTTCCTGATGTGTCTTTGTGAAAGATTTATAGTTTAAACCTAACAATTCTTTGTCAGCTTCTTAGCTGCACTTCATCATTTTCTGCTTCCTTATTTTGCTGTTATTGCCAAGCTTTATGAGCAGCATTACACCTATGCTTCAACACTGACAGGCTTGCCCCCACCTCTGTTCCTGCTTCCTCAGATGCTCGCTCTCGCCTATACGCTTTTGTTACCTCTGTCTGACCTTCAACTGCTTAATTCTGACTCAATCGGGTGTTAGATTGAGTTATCTTTTACTGTCACTATGTTATCTACAAGCTTCGGGTAACGGCGCTCAGCATCCTAGCCACTTATTGGCCTAATACTTTTGACTATGAAGGAGATGCCGGTTTCCTATACGGTTTTTCTTCGCACTTTATTTCTTTTCTTTATATTTGCACACATTTGCGGTCCCATTTCTTCCGATTCTTTAAGTCTCTCACTGACTCTCTCAATTTATAAGTGCGTAGCTGCTTATCTTCCTCTTTTCTTCTGTAACTGCCTGGCTTCTTGGGCGGTGCCCACTTCCTTCCTCTTCTCTGCTCTTTCTCCCTCTCGTATCTGCTAATCTTTAGCTTTGGAATCTATTATTAAATCCTGTTTCTAATAATCTTTTGTAATAATGTCTTGCCCTGTACTTTGTATTTGCCTCCGTTGGTCACTGCAACGGCACCTTCCTTTTCTCCTGGTTATGTTCCCTGCTCTTATATATAGGCTATCTGTCAGTAAGGTTATGTTCTCTTCTCCGTCAGTGATTTCTCTGCCATATTATCTTGTTAGTTATTTCTTTGATTATAAATATTCCCTATGACAGGTCTGTTGCCAGTTCTAAGTATTGTTAACCGGTGTCTCTATTTTGCAAGTGCGTCTCATGCCTTGAGAGCTTGCTGTCCGTTCGTGCGCTGTAACCATCTTCCGCTCTGATAACTTTTCCCCCCCCCCCCCTTCCTTCCTGTCATACAGCTTTATACTTGATAAACCACACTTATTTCTATGCCTGCCTGCTATGGGAACCCCCGTCTGAAACTTTCATGACATTAGAAATCTCCGCTTGAGAAGTCCCGGTCTGTATTCTGTCTCTGTTCCCCGCAGCCACTTTGGATGCTTCCGGGTTTAATTTTCGCTGCATAGACCCCGTCTCTGCCACTTTCGGCACCTTTCTGTCATACTCACTATATATGAAACTGTTATTACGCTCCAAGTCTTCTACCTTTGTATTTTGTCTTTGCTAAAAGTCCCAAAAGTCCTGCACTAATCCTGACAGTTGTCTGCCTTAAGCTCTCGTTGTTACTGCTTCTCTGAGTGAATATGCCACTTTTTTCTGTACCCCTCTTTCCTGTCACAGCCTCGGCTGTAAGACTGTTAAATTTATCTCACTCCCACCTATACTTTCTCCTTGCAAAAGGTCTCTTGTCCTTTATACAGCATTCTCCTGTCCCCTGGCTCTGTGACTTGTTTTTCTAAGCTATCTGGACTTCAGAAGCATGCTCTTCTCCTTCATGTATTGTCAGTGCTTTATACTGTAACTTATGGCTGGCTGTCAAACTATACGGCCATCTTCCGGTCTGATTAATGCTTTTTCTTCTCCTCTTACAGTTGTAATTTTAAATTTGTACTTGACCTAGTAGCTGTTATCACACCCTTTTAATTTACAATTTGTTTTGGGACAATGTTATATTTTTAATTAATAATGCTTAAGATTTGTCATTTATTTTCCTTATTTATGTCTTGGATATGCTTTGGGCTCTCACTTTGACGCTCCATACTTGGGATACACCTCACGGCCCTCCTCTCTGATGCTCTACCGACTCTTGCACCTTTTTGTTTTTTTCCTCCCCCTAAAATTGTCCCTCCTTGCTGCTACTCTGGTATATTCAGTTTACGGGGTAATTAATGGAATGTATCAAAAGTAGTAGCATTTATATGTATGACCCTCCATAGATTATTGTTTTATACTTTGAAATGATACTCCGGGATTTAGCTTACGGCATTGTTTCTGAACGGCATGATTAATATCCACTTATTTCCTGTAGAACTACTTGCCCGTAACTTTTCAGGATGCAAGTTAGATTTTACACTACTGATTAGCTCTACTGTCAAAAGCTTGGGTTTTCATTTTTAGTTAAGATTGCAAGACTATGTTTGAGTTCTATAAATTAATGGTGTGCGGCAATGTTTTCAGTTCAATCATATATTCAGTTTTCTGCAAGTTTAACCTTGTTTTATGGCACATTTTCTCAGCATGCATAATGATATTCCTATGTAATGGTACATATTCTTTTAAATCACTTATCTTTTGATAATTCAGTTCCCGGTTCTCTAGCTTTTTTGTATGTGTTCTCTTACACGAACAGCAGTGTTTTGAATGCTTTCGGTTTCATTTTTGCGGTGGCAGCGCTGGTTTGTTGTTTGTCTAGAATGGCTTTTGTTTCTGCAGTGTAATATTGCAAGTTCCATAATAATGATTTACAGTCTGTTTGTCCAGGTTTTTTTTTGTTCATTTACTTGATATTCCAATTTTGTTGTACAGTTTTTTTTTTCCTCTGATATGGGGAACATACGAAGTCGTTTGTCCATTGGTTTGCTCTGCTTGTCCATCAAAATCATTTTTTTCTCCCTCCAAGTCCCACCTACTCTCCTATTTTGCGTGTGTCACTCTTGTTTCAGACTTTAATGCATTTTTATGCAGTACAACAGTGTGAATGATTTTATTTTGTATTGTATTGTCCTGGTTTTGCGGGCTTCCTTACTGTCGGCTGTTTTATTTTAATGCCTTTTGAGTTCCCTTCTTATGAATTATTTAATAGAAAATCTATTGTCTAGTGACTCTTTTATGGTACCATCCCCCAAGAGCTTACATGTGTTCAGTGTTACAAATCTTTCTTTCAATTTCCTTTTTTATTATATCTACTTTATTTTACTACCTTTGCAGTTTGTTTCAGGGGCTCTTCCCTGGGATATGCTATATTTTTATTTCTATTTTTTTTTTTAATTATTTATTTCTATTTTTTTTTATTTTTTTATTTTTATTTTCTTATACCAGTGTCACGCTATAACCATTGGGTTTGATATCGATGCCTGGGGCTTACACCCATTGGAGGTGATCCTTCAATGGATGACGGTATCTCAATTAGTAGGAGCAGACTTCCATTCCATTTTCGGAGTGGCCTGCGGATTCGGTATTATTGCCCACATAGGAGTTGCTGGTATATGATCGCCGTGGCAATAAAGAGACGTCTAAGACATTGGTTGAGATTGTGTACAGGTTGACTCGGGCATTCAATATTCTTGGAGGGTTAGTTTTATACGAGAAGTTTTCCTAACTTTTCAACGTTCTAGACTGGTTAGTCATATACGAGATGTTTCCTAACCATAAAATTTTGAGTGGGTTGTTGTACACGAGAAGTTCTCAAACTACAGGTCCTTTGGGGTGATTAGTCGTACACGAGAAGTTCAATCGTACACGAGAAGTTCAATAATCAGCGGAAACCCATTGGACCGCTGCTCTTCAATTCATGAGACCTTATTCGCTGGTTTTTTGAGTTCTTTTTGGGAGTGTTTGCAATGTCCCTTTTTGGGGGCTCTATCATGGGCTGGAGCTCATGGCCAAGTAACCTGGATAGCTCTTGGCAGGCAGGGAAACGGGGTTTCTTTATGCCTTTAGAAGCACACTCTGGAGAGTAGTATTTATTAATTAGGGGTAGAGTAGTATAGATACATAATAGCTGACACCATTCACTTTTTGTACTTTTTTTCTTAAACTCTCCTTTCCTTTCCTCCTTTCCTCTTTGTGACTGTCATTTGTCTGTTAATTTGACCTGCGGTAAAAGCGTTGAGCTTCCCGCCAATTAGTAATTTTTATTTCGGGTCCCTTTGTTGGAGCACATTAATAGATGTGTGAGTATGATTGTGTTATGTCTCTGCATGTTTTACTATCAGAATAATCATTGCATGTTTTTGTAAACTGTTAGCACATTATCATTTCTAGGTCTCCTTGTTATCTCTGAAGCTGCCTTTTGAACCACTGACCTTGGACCAGGTTCTAGATCTGGTCAATATATATATTATTATTAATCTAGTTCATTTTTTCTATAGCAAATTACAGGTCTGAAGCTTATTTGTAGACCACTTGCTCACTAGGTCCCGTTATTATACATATTGGGTGATGTTGTTCACTACCCATTATATCATATCTTCCTCTCCGCACCCAACACCAGATACTGGTGATCTGACATCTATTCAGATCTCTGGTAAGGACTTTCCGTCCGAAACAAACCTTTCTATTTTGCGGTTGACCTCCCTATGCCACCGAGAGTTCGGAAGGGCATAGTGACCCCGCCAACTGTCCTCTTTCTCAATTGATTTTCTGCGCTGGAGATTACATTGCACGAATCGTGAGTATATTTTCATTTATTGTATGTATTGCTATTGAGCTTGCCTTTGTATACTTTCATGGCCTGTTGGATTAGCTCTAATTTAAATGTTTTATTTTACCAAATTTAGGATAAAGATTTTGTCCTCAATACACAGGGACACCTCTGTATGTGGGACAATAACTTTGTATGTGTATGAGTGTGGTTTTCCTTTTCTATACTGTCTGTGTGCTATGACTTGTAATTGGCTACTTGAATATTTATTTTTATATTTTTTGTTTTAAAACCCTAAAAAAATTACTTAACCGTGCACAATTCCAATGCTTGGTTTTGAACTACATTTAGAAATATCTTGCTTCCTCTTCTGAACTTTAAGTTTTCTACTTATCAAGGTTGGGTTACTGTTTTAATTTTATGTCTATATGTTGCCGTGTGTCCTGTGGTAAATGGCATATATTAAACCAGCTAGTTATTAAGGAATCATTTCTTTAGTTTTAAATTAGTGCTTTAAGGTTACTCTGCGAGATTGCCTATCAACTGCAGTGGTAGTAAATCTCAAAGGAGTGTTTTTGTTTTTTTCAGGATTGTATATTATTTCATTTAAGCAAAGTTTGTTTGATTTGTGACGAGATGTTAAATACCTGATTGTTTTTGATTTCTGGTAAATTGCTTTCACTAGAAATGCAAGCACTTTTTAGTTTTAATGGAATAGGTGTGTGTTCTTTGAAAATTGCATAATTATTTCAGATATTTCCTATGAAAGGTTCTATATTATATGCCTTCTAAAACACTGTTTATTTGTGACGTTGTTTAAAATAACAAGTGCTGAAGTACACTTAGAGATTAACCCTTGCATAACATAACTACCTGGTAAATCCGAACTAAAGAAATTTAGGTTGCTATTATTTCAGAGCTATGTTCAGATAAGACTAGCTACAATTGCCACCTTCCTTTTTATTGAAAACCGTACCTCTGGTAGCAGATAAAGTAATAACCTTCTCCTCTTTTCCTCTCCTGAAGTATTAATTCTATGAAGACTAATTACACCAGCATGAAGTTTTTATATTAAAACTTCAACTTACAGTTTTGTCTGATGTATAGTCCTGTTTTCAGTCACCATTATATCCAATGCTTGCAGTGAGCAGTAAACTCAAATTTGACACAGGAAACACCGTTATTTCGTGATTTCCTTAGGACCGAATAACAGAGATTAACCCTTGTAGTTCTTATTTTCTCTTAAGTTCATTTTTACAAAAGCTTTGAACTCAGTATATGATACAGGAATTCATTACGTGTTTCAGATTTTTAATAACTAGATGGGTTTTTCTGTGGTCCTGTGTTATCCTTGCTACTCTGTTTAGAATTCAATTTACAATGTAGGCTTACAAGCTGTTCCATTTATCATACTGGTCTATATGAACATATCATACTGGTCAATTTATGCATTTATTGCATTAATAAAAATTGTTATTATATCCTTGATTTTTGAATTTTACTAAAATGTTTTAAGAAATGCTCCTACTTGTCTCCTGTTTATAAATTGGTTCCTCCTCTGTATTTATAATATACTCTAAATTGTAAATTGATTCCTGGGAATATATAAGCTTATTTTTAGCTATCCCTCTGAATGTGAATCTTGATATGCTGTCATGATTTAGGGCCCAAATTGTGAAAGCATTGAAAGGATCAGTTTAAAATTTAATATAATTTTTATTTTCCAAATTGGCTCTGAGCTATTACAGAGGACTATAGGTTGTTGTCCTTCTCATTTGACCTATTTAAACCTTGTAAAGGTCACGTGAGGAGGCCTCATAGAAATATATAGTTTTTACATTTCTGATATTGGCTTTTCTCTATCTCTCTAAATATCATATTAAAGTCTGCATTTTCCTAGAGCAGACTCTGACCACAATGTTTCCTCAGACTCTGCTGACTTCCTGTGCTAGCAAAATCTAATCGACAGAGAAAAATTGTTTTCTACTTGTAACTTATGATTTTATATATTGAAACTATGCTCCACCTATTGGTGCCCCAAGGAACTAACAATGCATTCTTTGATTTTTTCTTTCTAATGGTCCTGTGCTGAGATTTGACCACTTGATATTACTTCTTATATTAGCTCTATTTATTAAGTCCTGTAGGTTGAGTGAAGACTGCTAATCCAATTCCTGACCTACCGCCTTTATTCCAGTTTGGTACTTCTGCTACAACTGACCTCTGACAAGAAAAAGAAGCGCTACCTTCTCCAATGAGAATTTTCTTTTGTCCAAATGATGTCATTAACTTAGACCTTCTTGGTTATGCTCTTAAATATTCTACTGTATTAAATATTTTTACAGGCTCATCTTTTCCAGAACATACATGTCACTTTACGTATGAGCTCTCTATTACAACAGACAGCGACCGTGATTCCAGAAGATACTTCCATCACCTGGACTAGTTATGAGTTTTAAATTCCTGCACATTAGACTTCTGCTCTGATTATGACTATTTCCTAAGCCACCCTTCTTTCTGAATCATCTAACTCGTAAGTCCTGCTGGCCTCCTGCAGCTGAGGGCTCAACCCTTGGTGAATGTTAGTCATCGCAGGTGAAGATTCCATACCTACTGGCCATAGATTGCAACGCATTATCCATGCCTTTTGCTTATTTTTGTTCACCATATTTTTGACCCTCCATACATCAATAACTCGAACAATCAATTTTATTATTAGTTTTTTGTACTCTTTTCTTTTGTTCCATAAACTTTACCATTGTTATTGGATCATCTCTTCGTAATAATTACCAGTCTGTCTTGCACATTATGCAAGCCAGAAGTGGGGATATATTATGCAAATCCCAATTCCTAGTATTAAGAGGGTTGAAGTTGAAGCTCTGACCCCTACCAATCAGGAGATATAATTTCATATATACTATTGCACTGTTTTCTCCATGTTTACATTGTCTTTCATGTCTCTTGACATCTATATATTATTTTTGCTTATTCAGTTCACACTGATTATGCCCACCAAGATATAGCAATGTAACATTCAGGCATACAGTCATCTTGATGGACTGATTATGATGGTGCATGTCTAGAATAAAGACATGGAAAGATCCAAGTTTGTACACCACAAGTACGTCTTCAAGATCTATCCAGGCCCAAATGATGTTAGATCCCCCAAGGTTGTGGCAATAATCTTTACACCTTGCAAACTACTGGATCACAAGTCTTGGGTCCATGTGAAAGATATACGGGTTTACTCAGCCACAGAACCAGATGTTACCAGCCTAACCATCTCAAGACCAGCCACTTCCTTCAGCAGGCCAGCCTGAAAACCCAGATCTCCGTCCAGATTCTTCTGCGCTTCCACCGCCTCGATGAAAGAGAATTCAGAACTGATACTTAATTTGAGAATTACTGTTGCTGTTTATGGACATTATAGACTCATATTTTGTTTTATTTTCAGTGTAGCAGTAATCCTGTCTATATATTGAAAAGGTTTATTTTTATTTTCCTATTATTTCCTTTATTGTTCTAATTGTTTTTCCAAGAGTTTCCCCGTTATTTCTGTTTATGTAATTTAAATTGAAGTTGATATTGCTCAGATACAAGGGTAACATCAAACCCTAATACTGGCTATGATATCATGTAGGTGTAAACCCTGTTAGTATCAACCAGTTATGCAATTGTTTAACTTTGGTGTAGGCTTACTTAAGCTGCATATCTTTCTGTAGGTTTGACTAAGCTCCAAGTGGGATAACGGATATATAAAATGCTTCCCATACTTCCAGATCATGCATATGTCAAGTTCCATGCATGTCCTTTGTTAATATGAATTTTCCTAGGATTGACCATTTTTGCTGTATGAGGCAACCTTATACTTGCTATCCACTTTTTAGTGCTCATGATTGGATGCCAATGATGAGTAATAGTAAGGTCCAGGAATTCCGACCTGTTTAAGGATTCTGAATACCTACAACCTAAAACAGCCTGCAATCTAAGTACTAACCATATAGTTGTTGAGCCACCATAAAATACTTAATCAAAACTACTATTCCTTCCGAGGACCACTGAGATAGATACATTAGATTATCTCTCCATGCGCTATGCAACAGATATAATAGACGTCATAGAAAGACCTGAAAGTATTTACTAGTATGATCCACCTGAAATTGCTATTACCCGCATACCTATACATGGGATTTTGTAGATGAACTCATGGATTTGTCCCATTCATAAAACCTCTCTCACTACAGGTTTGAGTAAGTCTCAAGAGATGACATCAGGATTAAGGCCCAAGGGATTGGGTAATATAAAAGGAATTCCATATGCCCAAAAATATACCACCTAAGAATGAAGTTTTCTGTCTTGCATATATCTGCTAGCAATCCATAAGAGCAAAACTCCCCCTCTCGTTTGATAGCTTGCCACCTTCTGGAATGGATGATGACGAGCTTGACGAGCTTTGTGTCACCCCTCCTCAGAGGGGGTGACAAGTGGGAATGTATAATTATAGTACAGCAAGAGGCCCTCACTGGATGCCCACCGGAAGGGTGGAAGGCCAGATTTTAGGACTCAGGCTGTAAAAATACCAGCTAGGTTTAAAAATCTATGACTGGCTGAGCAAGGACTTGCTTTTCCTGCAAGTTAATATGTGTTCTAGCTTAAGACCTATCCACTGGAATAGTGGTGGGCCAAGCTACATAGCTTTAAACAGCTGAAAAGCACTGACTAGGCCTGATAACAAGATGATGGCCTTATAGCAGAGAGCCTGCAAGAGCAAGGACTGCTTGGTGAGTTCTAATGAAACCTGGTGCAACTTCCAAATTGAGTGTAACACACATGATGTAGAAGTGACAGAAATGATAAGAAGTTTGGTTCATACACGGAGTCTGTCTTTAATAAGTTGGCACCCAGATCACAAGATGTTATGAAATTGATATATCTATATTTAGATATCTTCATAAGAACAAAGTGTTTACAAAAAAGGAAATTACACAATAGCCATGTTTGGATGTCCGTATCTAGGGAGATATTGACAAAAAGGGAAATTGCACAATAACTTGCAATAGTTAGAACGGAAAAGTGAGGGTACAGATGGACACCTGCCGGAAATGATTCAGAGGTTGGGCAATATTGAGAAAAAAACAGGGTCTTGCCATTGACTTGTATTGAGATCTGCGCCTATAAAAGAGATGAGATTTTGGCAGATCATTGGAACGGTCCCGAACTCTTCTCGGAGGGCAGAAGCTCTGTGCAATTGAACCCAGAACCTGTCTGATGAATGTATCTGATTAAAGTCTGATTTGCAAATAAACTCTTCATTCCAAATGATGATTTGTGGGCTTCACTTAATGATGAAAGGCTGTAAGTATAAATGCTTTTGCTACATCAGGCTATCATTCGCTGCATTGTATAACCTGTAGTCTAAATCCCTTAGAGGCAATAACTCCTTGAGTACCCCAGTACTAGTGCTATTTAGAGATGGAGTCAGATTTAAGGTCACTCCAGCCTTCTTGGGGGGCTCGGGACCCCCCAATTCTCAACAATACGCCGGGCCCCCTCCCTACCCATCTTCAAATCATTGCTCAAAGCCCACCTCTTCAATGTCGCCTTCGGCACCTAATCACTACACCTCTTCTCAGGAAATCTTAACTACCCCAACTTGACATTTCATCCTTTAGATTGTAAGCTCTTCTGAGCAGGGACTGTCCTTATTTGTTAATTTGTACAGCGCTGCGTAACCCTAGTAGTGCTCTAGAAATGTTAAGTAGTAGTAGTAGTACTCTCGCCCTCCTGTAGTTTCCAACCCCTCCTCCTACCGCAGTCTCACTGCTTCTCATCCTTTGAAGCCCACTCCATCCGGCTATTCTACCCGCTCCCACTCAGAGTGGAAGTCATCTACCGCCCCCATGATAAATCCTTCTCTTCCTTCCTCACCGACTTTGATGCTTGGCTCTCTGTTTTTCTTGAACCCTCATCTCCGTCCCTCATTCTCGGAGACTTTAACATACAGGCTGATGACCCATCCGACCCTCACGCTTCTAAGTTCCTCACCCTAACATCCTCCTTCAACCTCCAGCTGTGCTCTACCACCCCTACTCACCGTGACGGCCATTGTCTTGACCTCGTCCTCTCCACCTCCGGCTCACCCTCCAATTTCCAAGCTTCAGCTCTTCCTCTCTCCGATCACCACCTGATCACATTCACACTTCTTCACCCATCCATCCATCCCATCCATCATGTCCTCCGAGACTGTCGACAAATCTCCGCTTACAATGCCGCTCTCTCTCCTCTGCTCTGGACACCCTCGCACCATCCACCTCCGACCCACAAAGCGTACTAATCCCCAGCCTTGGCTGACCCCTTGCATCCGTTACCTTCGCTCCTGCGCACGATCTGCGGAACGCCTCTGGAGGAAATCTCGTACTCATTCAGACTTCCTTCACTATAAATTCATGCTATCCTCCTTCCACTCCTCCCTATTCCTTGCAAAACAGGACTATTACACCCAATTGACCAATTCTCTCAGCTCCAACCCTCGTCGTCTCTTCGCCACCCTTAACTCTCTCCTCAAGGTGCCCCCCACTCCCACTCCCCCCTCACTCTCTCCTCAATCACTGGCTGATTACTTCCGCGACAAGGTGCAAAAGATCAACCTTGAGTTCACTACCAAGCCATCACCTCCTCTTCACCCATTAACCCTCTCCCTCAACCAACCAACCCAGGCCTGCTTCTCCTCCTTTCCTGAGATCACCGAGGAGGAAACCTCCTGCCTTCTTTCCTCCTCGAAATGCACCACCTGTTCCTCTGATCCCATCCCCACCAACCTAATTAACACCATCGCCCATACTGTCAACCCCTCCATCTGTCGCATCCTTAACCTCTCTCTCTCCACTGCAACTGTCCCTGACACCTTCAAGCACACCATAGTCACACCTCTCTTCAAAAAACCATCACTTGACCTTACCTGCCCCTCCAACTATCACCCCATTTCCCTCCTACCCTTCCTCTCCCAAATACTTGAGCGCGCCGTTCACAGCCGCTGCCTCAATTTTCTCTCCTCTCATGCCATCCTCGATCCACTCCAATCCGGTTTTCGTCCTCTCCACTCGACAGAAACAGCACTCTCTAAAGTCTGCAATGACCTGCTCCTGGCCAAATCCAGAGGCCACTACTCCATCCTCATCCTCCTCGATCTTTCCGCCGCTTTTGACACTGTCAATCACGATTTATTTCTCGCCACACTGGCCTCATTTGGGTTCCAGGGCTCTGTCCTCTCCTGGTTCTCCTCCTATCTCTCCCACTGCACCTTCAGGGTACAATCTCATGGATCTTCCTCCACTCCCATCCTGCTATCTGTTGGAGTTCCCCAGGGATCTGTCCTTGGACCCCTTCTCTTCTCTATCTACACTTCTTCCCTGGGCTCACTGATCTCATCTCATGGCTTCCAGTATCATCTTTATGCTGATGACACCCAGCTCTATCTCTCCACACCAGACATCACCGCAGAGACCCAGGCCAAGGTATCGGCCTGCCTATCCGACATTGCTGCCTGGATGTCCAACCGCCACCTGAAGCTGAACATGTCCAAGACCGAGCTCCTCGTCTTTCCACCTAAACCCACTTCTCCTCTTCCTCCACTCTCTCAGTTGATAACACCCTCATCCTCCCCGTCTCATCTGCCCGCAACCTCGGAGTCATCTTCGACTCCTCCCTCTCCTTCTCTGCGCATATCCAGCAGACTGCCAAAACCTGTCGCTTCTTCCTCTTCAACATCAACAAAATTCGCCCTTTCCTCACTGAGCACACCACCCGAACTCTCGTCCACACTCTCATTACTCTCGCCTCGACTACTGCAACTTACTCCTCACTGGCCCCACTCAGCCATCTATCCCCCCTTCAATCCGTTCAGAACTCTGCCGCACGTCTTATATTCCGCCAAAACCGTTATTCTCATATCACCCCCTCCTCAGGTCACTTCACTGGCTTCCGATCAGATACCGCATACAATTCAAGCTTCTCCTCCTTACTTACAAATGCACTCAGTCTGCTGCTCCTCACTCTGTACCCTCATCTCCCCCTACGTTCCTGCCCGTAACCTCCGCTCACATGACAAATCCCTCCTCTCAGTACCCTTCTCCACCACTGCCAACTCCAGGCTCCGCTCATTTTGCCTTGCCTCACCCTAGGCCTGGAACAATCTTCCTGAATCCCTACGCCAAGCCCCCTCCCTACCCATCTTCAAATCCTTGCTTAAAGCTCACCTCGTCAATGCTGCTTTCGGAACCTAACCTTTCGAACATATAGGCTGCCCCAATCTGTCTGACCTATCAGATTGACTGTACATTTGTCTTTTAGATTGTAAGCTCCTTGAGCAGGGACTGTCCTTCCATGTTAAATTGTACAGCGCTGCTTAACCCTAGTAGCGCTTTAGAAATGTTAAGTAGTAGTAGTAGATATAGAATAAAAGCAACTAAAAGTTGACAATTTCAATATAGAATTGATAAATATTGAGACTCAAGTACAATGATAGTGAGTAAAATATGTTGAGAATATTATATAGGTAATCATTAATTATAGAGTGATCAACTAAGGATTTGATTATCCAAGAGATATGAAGTAATTAAGGGCCCTTTTTACCAAGCTGTGCAAAAGGGGCTTGCGCTGGTGTCGGCATGCATTTTTCATGGGTGCTGAGGCCCCCTTCTACCGCAGCAGAGAAGTCTCTCTTTCCTTCAGAAAATGGCCGTGCAGCAAGTAAAGCACTTGTTGCGTGGCCATTTCGAAGGGAGCCCTTGGGTGGCGGTAAGAGCTCCCACACCTAACCGGGAAGCACCACGGGACTGCCCGATTACCACCAGGTACACTCCGGCATTATGAAAATAAATATTTTTCGTAGCGCCAGATATGACTGTGTGCTAGGGGTGGAAAGTACTGCCGGGCTGCTGTACCCTGGCGGTACTTCCCATATAGCTTACCGCCGTTTAGTAAAAAGGGCCCCAAGAGAGATAGAATATGACATAGAAAGATCAAACATTGTACAGTTCAAAATTAGTTCTTTGTTTTATTGAAGGATGGCAGCTACGAAATTAGTAAGCGGTCTTGAATGCAAAAATTATAGGGACAGGCTTATGAACCTCAACATGTGTGCGCTGGAAGAGAGGAGGGAGAGAAGAGACATGATAGAAACGTTTAAATATCTCAAGGGCATTTATGTACAGGAAGAGAGCCTTTTTCAAATGAAGGAGAGCTCTGGAACGAGGGGGCATATGACAAAGTTGAGAGGGAATAGGCTTAGGAGTAACCTAAGGAAGTATTATTTCACAGAAAGGGTGGTGGAGGAGTGGGATGGCCTCCCGGTGAGGTGGTGGAGTCCAGGACTGTTCATGGGATAAGCATGTGGGATGCTTAGGAACAGGAAGAATTAGGGGTTACAGAGGTTGGGCAGACTGGATGGGTCATGTGGCCTTTATCTGCCGTCATGTTTCTATGTTTCTAACTGAAAAAATGTGTTTTCAGTAAGCTTTGAAATATCATGTAATCATTTGTGTATCTAATTTGTTTAGGGTTCCAAGAATTGGTGCCTTGATATGAGAAGCTGGTAGTATGAATTCTTTTGTAGATTACATTCTTGCATCTAGGAAAATGTAAGATGAGATATTCTCTGGATGATATAATGGCGTTACGTGGTGGTAATTCAATTAGATCATTCATATAGGATAGTGGCATGCCGTGCAGATTTTGATGACTAAATACACACATAGCTTGAATGATATTCTATTCTTTATTGGCACCCAATGTAAATGATGAAGGAGAGGAGCAGCTTTGACAAAGTGAGATACGCAGATATGTTTTGAGTGGTTTGTAGTTGTTATGGGTTGTTTTTTTTTAAGAAAACCACATTTGATTCCTGCATAGATGGAATTACAATAGTCAAATTTTGTTAAAACAGGAGATTGAACTAAACTAAGGTATGAAAGACTGGTCTTGTGAAAAATTGTCTTAGCCTCCTTAGATTCCAGAACACGTTAAAAGTACTTGACATCACTTTAGAGACTTGATTTTCAAAGGATAGATATTGGTCAATTGTAATCTCATCTATCTATCTATCTATCTATCTATCTATCTATCTATCTACTACTACTACTACTTAACATTTCTAGAGCGCTACTAGGGTTACGCAGTGCTGTACAATTTAACAAAGAGAGACAGTCCCTGCTCAAAGAGCTTACAATCTAATAGACAAGTGAACGGTCGGTCCGATAGGGGCAGTCAAATTGGGGCATTCTGGATTCACTGAACGGTAAGGGTTAGGTGCCGAACGCAGCATTGAAGAGGTGGGCTTTAAGCAAAGACTTGAAGACGGGCAGGGAGGGGGCTTGGCGTAAGGGCTCAGGAAGGTTGTTCCAAGCATAGGGTGAGGCGAGGCAGAATGAGCGGAACCTGGAGTTGGCGGTGGTGGAGAAGGGTACTGAGAGGGGATTTGTCCAGTGAACGGAGGTTTCGGGCGGGAACGTAAGGGGAGAGAGGGTAGAAAGGTAGTGAGGGGCAGCAGACTGAGTGCATTTGTAGGTAAGAAGGAGAAGCTTGAATTGAATGCGGTATCTGATCGGAAGCCAGTGAAGTGACCTGAGGAGAGGGGTGATGTTTTGCTTAAATGGCTTCGACTTGTTGGGAAGAATGGATGGCACATACAGTTCTTTTTCTGCGTCAGTTACTGTGCTACTGAGTTACTATTCACTCAATTCTCAACTATACAACTGAAAGACCTAGAGAAAGGCTTTTTTCCTTTGTTTAACCAGATTCAGTGTGGTACTCTGGGCTTCTACAATCTGTTTGCTTATATGTAATAAATAGTTGGAAACTAAGAAAGCAGCTCTTCTCATGGGGATTTTGATCTGGTTAAACTTGCTGACTTATTACAATAGCACAGGGCTTGGGATTACTGCTCCTCTACCTGTTTATACTGGACAAGGGAAGAAGAGTACATTATGACACCTCAGGTGAGACAATCAAGAGAGAGAGTGCAGAACTGCCAAAGAATAAGAGATTGCCTCATGTACTCAGACTGTAAGCTCCTTGGGGAAGGAACTTATTGTACCTACATGCTAAAAATACTGTCAATCACATTAAACTTCATTGGGAAGTTGAGTTAATAATCTAAGAATGAATTTATTAATGGTCACTATGATGACCTCTGGATGTATAACTGGCTGTAGGAAATTATAAGTATTTTCAGATGCATTACCCATAACTATCATCTTTGAAAATACATGTGTAACTTGAACAGATGCATTTATGTCCAGATGTTAGATCTGATGTCTACTCTTTGGTACTTGGGATATTTAAGTGAAATATTGAATGACTAAATTTTATCACCAAACCATAGCTATTTCCCTCCTCTTGCCTTATGCCAAACCACATCCCTTTTCCCTGACGGATACATTTGGCCATGCTGCATATCCCATGTCAATACTTTTGAATATCAGTCTAAAGAATTCCTAGAGAAGAATGAGAAGCAGAACATCTGCGGTGGATTTCCCATGTTATATCTCTACCTGACACCCTCAGCTCAGACTGAGAGTTGGGGGTCTGGACACTGTAAGAGAACAGAGGATGATCCAGCTACTTACATGATCTTGAGGATGTTGGAGAGGGAACACCTTCACCTCACAAGTGTCAAATACTGCTTGCGATTTGGCAGGACCACGCTGACATAACGACCTTCCATCCCATTACAACAGAGCGTTGTGATGGAGCCCGCTCTGATATCAGTGATGTTGCCACATCTGGATATTTGGGAAGAAATCAAGATGACTGGTTTATTGAGAGATGGACCCCACCTAAAATATGGCCAGTCTTATCCTGTTGAGAGAAGAGAGAGGACTCAGAGACAGGATTAATAAGGGTTTATAACCATCCTTGCCATGATGAGATGGAAGAAACCTTGAAGGAAATGACAACAGCACCCTGAGGCCCCGTGACAGGGTTTGTCCTAGCCTCATGTTTGCTCTCTGCCCCCATTCCAGAAAAATAAAAAGTAGAAACTGAGGGCTCAATATTTAAAATGATTTAAATCAGCTGCCTGGGGCTAACTGAACATATCCAGTTAGCACTCAAGCTGAAACTGGCTATTTTGTGGGCATTCTGCGGTCAGAATCAGTACTAACCAGCCATAGTAACTACGTAAATAGGACCACATAAAAGTCATTCCTATATTTATTTATTTCACCGTAACCAGCTATGAGTTCACCACCGTCATATAGCCAGAAATTCAATGCCAGAACCCAGACATGGCTTGCACCAGCAGGGCCGTGCCTAGGGTCGTTGGCGCCCCCCTGCAGACTATCAGTTGGCGCCCCGCCCCCCCCATGTGTCATCTCCTTTCTCTCAATGCGCCCCTCCCCCCCGCCGCTCGCTGAGCAGCTGAAGAGATAGATCCCCGCTTCACTTACCTGGGTGTAGAGCTCGCAGGCGGACATGTCTATGTGCTGATGGGGAGGGAGGGAGGAGAGCCCAAGCGCTGTGCGCGGGAAGGCAGCAGCGCATGCGCATAGGCGCCGACGCACCAACGTGGTACGGTACGGTTTATTTTTTAATTTTGAAAATAGAACTCGACCGGCAGTGGCGCCCTTAGAGGCAGGCGCCCCCCTGCGGTGCTTACCCCGCTTACTGGGTTGGCATGGCCCTGTGCACCAGTTAGAAAAATGCTGTTTGCCATGAACTGAATATTGAGGCCCTACAGTTGTTCTCTTGGTCCCCTTGTATGTAGGTAATATTGATCCCTCAATCAGAAGAGTGCACTAAAATCCTCTCAACTAACCCTTCTATGCCACTTCAGACCTTCCAGTGCATTTCTCAAGAAGTTCTCGCCCAGCTTAGAAACTTCTCTGCAAATTAACTGATAGCCTCTTTACTATTCATTTTAATATGCTGTGTGCTGATGTCTACCATGTGAGATAACTTCGGTACTGAAACCCTTTCGGCATCATGTGCCGCTTGTTAATTGCAGCCTTCTGCCCACAGTAGCTTTCTGCATTGGTCTTAATCATATTTACAATCCACTGTGTTCACAAGTACACATGGGAATATGAAGACAATTCTTTGGGATTCCAAAACTGAGTCTAATCAAAATTAAGGCTAGGGCCATCACACAAATCGAAGGTATACAATAAGGGTTGTAGACTTTCTCTTAGCAGATTTAAGAGGGCAAAACATTGACCATGGATCTTTCAAATTTGAGACACCTAATCAGTGATCACCCCCAATTATTGTGTTCTCAAATGGTCAGATGTTTGGCTATCATCCTTCCTCAGTCAGAAAGTCACCACCTTCTCCTAATTCAACACAGGACACTGTCAGTCTTATTTTCGAAAGTGATGGGCGCCCATATTTCAACCAAATCGGTATAATCGAAAGCCGATTTTGGGCGTCTTCAACTGCACTCCATCATGGAAACAAACAAAGTTGATGGGAGGGTGTCGGAGGCATGGTGAAGGCGGGACTGGGGCATGTTTATCGGCCGAGAAGAGATGGGCGCCTTCGGCCAATAATCGAAAAAAAGGCATTTTACCGTGAATTTGGGTCCCTTTTTTTGGACCCTTGTTTTCATGAACAAGTCCCAAAAAATGCCCCAACTGCCCAGATGACCACCGGAGGGAATCGGGGATGACCTCCCTGGACTCCCCCAGTGGTCACTAACCCCCTCCCACCAAAAAAAATAGCTTTAAGACTTTTTTTCCAGTCTATATGCCAGCCTCAAATGTCATACCCAGCTCCATGACAGCAGTATGCAGGTCCCTGGAGCAGTTGTTAGTGGGTGCAGTGGACTTCACCCAGATGGACCCAGGCCCCCCACTACCTGTTACACTTGTGCTGGTAAATGGGAGCCCTCCAAACCGCCCCCAAAACCCACTGTACCTACATGTGGGTGCCCCCCTTCAGCCATAAGGGCTGTGGTAATGGTGTAGAGTTGTGGGCAGTGGGTCTTGGGGGGCTCAGCACCCAAAGGAAGGGAGCTATGGACTTGGGAGGTATTTTTTTTTTTTTTACTTTTTACAAGTGCCTCCTAGGGTGCCCGGTTGGTGTCCTGGCATGTGATGGGGACCAGCGCACTACGAATCCTGGCCCCTCCCATGACCCAATGCCTTGGATTTGTTCGTTTTTGAGGTGGGCGCCTTCGGTTTCCATTATCGCTGAAAAACGATACCACCCAGCTCAAATCCGCACAAATCCGATGCATTTGCCCGGCACAAACCGTATTATCGAAAAAAAGATGGACGCCCATTTTTTTCGAAAATACAGTCTGTCCTGCCCCTTCACGTACCCATTCTCGGACATAGACGCCCATGGAGATGGGCGTTTGCATTCGATTATGCCCCTCTGTGTGTTCAACCAGGATTCAACTAAGGCACAGCATTGTGGAACGTTTCTGGTAACAAAGGCAGACAGAGCTGATAATGTTTGTACAGAGAAAGTAATCCATCTCAAGGTCTCAATACTAAGCCCTGGGATTGGTAACACGGAATGTGTGCCACATGCTATTTCCGGTGCTCGAAAATTATTTATATTTTTTTAGCATTGGTTATCGCCGGGTTAGCGTGTGAGCCCTTACCACATCCATTTAGGCTTGCTGTATGTTGGGGCCCAGCTTCTTGGCATCAGCTTCTGCAGTTGGATGCTGTCACCTTCTATCCTATGCTTTAATAAATTAAATAAGAAAATCTATCTCCTTGACTAGACACAGTATAATTAAGTGGATAATCACAATCTTTATCTATCTTATGTCTATTCTTATACTGCTTCCCTATTAAGGAAGAACCCCAATTCTTCAGCATTTCATGTCATAGTATCACTCATGCCAAATTCTGGAGTTCAAGTCAGTACTCATCAAACAGGTTCAGGCCCTATATACAAACACAGCCCTGTCAGAACAGAATCTTAGATTTATTTTGAAAGAAAATGGAAAAACTTTCTCTGAGCTTAGTTTTCTTTCTTAAATCCCTCTGCAGTCACCCAGCCACTTTTCACAGACATTCCCAATCCCAGCTCATCACTTTTCTCAAATCAAGAGGTTCGTCTGGATAAGGATATTCAAGCTTTACTGCTTTCTGTGACAGTCCATTTCGTAAACAAATTTAAAAATATTTATTTAGGAAATCTGTCCTGAATTGTAATAATTAGTTAGGTTGCTATCATTTTAATTAAATTTAAATACTAATGTTTTATAATATTGACTATTTTTCTGTAACGAAGGATGCTATATTGGAGAAACAGGCCAGATGCTTAAGACAAGATTCAATCTGCACAGACATCACATGAAAATAGCCGGTGCCAGTCAGGCCCCCACCCCTGTGGGCCAACACTTCACATGACCAGAACACTGCACCAGTGATTTCACAGTAAGAATACTGAACGGTAATTTTAAAACAATACAGGGACGTAAGACCTTTGAAATAAGAATGATTGAATATTTTGACACCCAACAGACAGGACTTAATAAGGATCTGGGTTTTCTAACCCATTATAAAACATAAAGCTGTATTTCTCTGTTTATCACCCTCCTCTCACCTACCAACACCCATCCTGTTAGAATATCAATGAAATGCTTTGATGTCCCCATGCATACCCCCACCCTCTCACTCTGTCAGACTGTCAAAGTAATGCTTTGATGTTTCTCTCATATATACTATCTGCTACCACATTTGCTTATTTCCGATCTGAGGAAGAAGGGCAACCTTTGAAAGCTAATCAAGAAATGTATTAAGTTATGTCCAATAAAAAAGGTATCATCTTATTTTCTTTTCCATGTTTTATTTTGTTTGATTTCTATTGATAACCTTTAAGAGTAGACTAACACGGCTACCACACCTCTGTACTTTCTGGAAATTTCCAGCTTCTTTGTAAATATAATCCGCTTTGAACCAAGAGGTATATAGTGGAATATAAGTTATATTGTTATTGTTATTATTACACATTGGGCAGGAAAATAACATTTTAACACCCCCCCCCCCCCCCAGTTCTTTGTCACTAATGACTCTAAACCCTTTCTTTTAAATTTAATAATTATATTTATGGACACTGGGCCAGCTTTCAACTACATTAGACCCCAAACCCCCAAACCCACTCACTACTACTACTAATTACTACTACTTTTCATTTCTATAGCGCTACTAGACGTATGCAGCGCTGTACACTTGAACGTGAAGAGGCAGTCCCTGCCTGACAGAGCTTACAATCTAATTAGGACAAACAGGACAAACAAGAGATAAGGGAATATTAAGTGAGGATGATAAGTAAGGGTTCTGAACAAGTGAACAAGGGTTAGGAGTTAAAAGCAGCATCAAAAAGGTGGGCTTTTAGCTTAGATTTGAAGACGGCCAGAGATGGAGCTTGACGTACCGGCTCAGGAAGTCTATTCCAGGCATATGGTGCAGCAAGATAAAAGGAACAGAGTCTGGAGTTAGCAGTGGAGGAGAAGGGTGCAGATAAGAGAGATGTACCCAGTGAACGGAGTTCCCGGGGAGGAATGTAGGGAGAGATGAGAGTGGAGAGGTACTGAGGAGCTGCAGAGTGAATGCACTTATAGGTCAATAAGAGGAGTTTGAACTGTATGTGGAAACGGATAGGAAGCCAGTGAAGTGACTTGAGGAGAGGACTAATATGCTCAAAGCCCAACTCTTCAATGTCGCCTTCAGCACCTAACCACCATACCTCTATTCAGGAAATCTAGACTGCCCCAACTTGACATTTCGTCCTTTAGATTGTAAGCTCCATTGAGCAGGGACTGTCCTTCTTTGTTAAACTGTACAGCGCTGCGTAACCCTAGTAGCGCTCTAGAAATGTTAAGTAGTAGTAGCATAATGACACTGGTGGAATATTAGTCGTGCAGCAGAATTTTGAACAGATTGAAGAGGAGAGAGATGGCTAAGTGGGAAACCTTTGAGAAGCAAGTTTCAATAGTCTAAGCGAGAGGTGATAAGAGTGTGGATGTGGGTTCTGGTAGTGTGCTCAGAAAGGAAAGGGCGAATTTTGGTGATATTATAGAGAAAGAAACAACAGGTTTTAGCAGTCTGCTGAATATGTGCAGAGAAGGAAAGGGAGAAGTCGAAGATGACCCCAAGGTTATGAGCTGATGAGACAAGAAGGATGAGAGTGTTATCCACAGAAATAGAGAATTTCCAAGTTTTAAAACACATTTAAACATGCTTATATATTTTTTATCGAAATTTCCCATAAAACCCACAAAAGCCCATTGAGACGTCCCCTCAGACTAATAGCATCTCAGATGGTTCCATTTCTAAGTCTCATGTACCCATGTGGGGTGAAAGTAATCTGAGCACATTTTAAGTAGAAGAGGCGAGTTCTAATGTAGCACTTGAGAGTGCAACCACTGGAATCAACTCACACAGGATTGCTGTTGTCTGGACGGTCACCAATGCGTATCTCTGCATCCTTCAGTCGTTGCGAGCAACAGTCTTCCCGGTTCAGTACCACGATGGATGCAATTTTCCAGGAACGCCGTAGATCCAACCGCCACCAGGACCCTGTAGCAAATTCAGTATGGGTACAGGAGCCTTTCCGGGAATCTTTGTTTAAATTCCCATCGATGGCTAATATTGCAGCAGCATTATACTTCGTTGAACTCTGATTCGCTATTCCCATTGGTGCTATGTTTGTATCTGGAA
This sequence comes from Microcaecilia unicolor, assembly GCF_901765095.1. Taxonomy (NCBI): domain Eukaryota; kingdom Metazoa; phylum Chordata; class Amphibia; order Gymnophiona; family Siphonopidae; genus Microcaecilia; species Microcaecilia unicolor. Next base: position 3,242,582 of record NW_021963345.1, read on the forward strand.
CCCAAATCCAAATCTTAGCAAGATTTGCAGTGCAGGAAGGACCAAAATTGTAACACAGTACAATAATATCAGTTCATTTAGTATCTTTTGCCAATCATGAACTCAGCAATTCTAACTAAGAATGGGTGAGTCGGTGTGGCATTAAATCAAGAACTTGAGACAAAATGGAAAAACCTTGCCTGGCTCATTATTGCCTGTTCAAGAAGGCATACCACAAGGATACATCCTAACTACCAAACAACATAACTTAAGCCTGAACTAGATATAACCTAAATCTCTATACCCGACTACCAAAGTCTACTCTACCACGAATGAACTTTAACATGATTGCCACTCTATCTTTAATTCTGAATATGAATTCTTTATATTAATTGTTTAACATAAAATGTCAATAATATTCTCTAATGCAATACCACTTGTATCTCTCACTCTGGAAATAGTGATCGCCATGACGGAACAATGTAAGCCACATTGAACCTGCAAATAGGTGGGAAAATGTGGGATACAAATGCAACACATAAATAAATATATCTACAATTTAAGATAACAAAAAAGTTAACTTTAAAATAGTTCTAAATTGCATAACAATTTTCTTTATAATGGAAAGAGTCAAATAATTGCATATTTAGCTCAAGAAAATTTCCCTCCAATTCACAAGTAGGTCTAAAGGAGTACTGACCGCTTCAGTCTGAATTTTAACACCAGCTGATGTGACTTTTCATGGCCCAACACTCAGCACTGAGGAGGTATGACCTATCCAAATCAGCAGGACTTATCCAAATCAGAAACACTTCAACCTGGATAAGTCCTAATGAATTTTGCCCCCCAAATTCTTTACTATCTATACTGTGGGTAAGAGCAAATGTGACTCATTTCATACCAAAACGCTGTCATATAGTTCAGGGGCATAGCCAGACAACAGATTTTGGGTGGGCCTAGGCAAGAAGTGGGTGGGCACCAAGTGTTCTCCCCCCTCCCCCCCAACAACCACCCAAAAAATATCTCAGCTGGTGAGAAAACGCTTCTTTCCATCTTGGCAGTCTGCAGCAGGCATGCGCTGAAAACTGAGCATGCGCAGGTGCCGTTATTGTGGACAGTAGCGTTTTCATTACCATCAGGGGGAAATCTGAGCTGGCTGAGCTTGGGATCCCCACCAGCTACTGCTAAATGTGTGCTACTGTTAGGCGGGCCTGAGCCCAAAGTGGGTGGGCCCCGGCCCACTCAGGCCCACCTGTGGCTAAGCCAGTGATATAGTTGCAAAATGTCCCAAACATTGTATGGATGAAAACTTCAAAACTACAGTATAATAATATAACTCAATCTACTACTACTACTACTTAACATTTCTAGAGCGCTACTAGGGTTACGCAGCGCTGTACAATTTAACAGAGAAGGACAGTCCCTGCTCAAAGGAGCTTACAATCTAAAGGACGAAATGTCAAGTTGGGGCAGTCTAGATTTTCTGAGTAGAGATGTTGTGATTAGGTGCCGAAGGCGACATTGAAGAGGTGGGCTTTGAGCAAGGATTTGAAGATGGGCAGGGAGGGGGCCTGGCGTATGGGCTCAGGGAGTTTGTTACAAGCATGGGGTGAGGCGAGGCAGAAAGGGCGGAGCCTGGAGTTGGCGGTGGTGGAGAAGGGTACTGAAAGGAGGGATTTGTCTTGAGAGCGGAGGTTACGGGTAGGAACGTAAGGGGAGATGAGGGTAGAAAGGTAAGGAGGGGTTGCAGATCGAGTGCATTTGTAGGTTAGTAGGAGAAGCTTGAACTGTATGTGGTATCTGATCGGAAGCCAGTGAAGTGACTTGAGGAGAGGGGTAATATGAGTATATCGGTCAAGGCGGAAGATAAGACGTGCAGCAGAATTCTGAACGGACTGAAGGGGGGATAGATGGCTAAGTGGGAGGCCAGTGAGGAGTAGGTTGCAGTAGTCAAGGCGAGAGGTAATGAGAGAGTGGATGAGAGTTCAGGTGGTGTGCTCAGAGAGGAAGGGGTGAATTTTGCTAATGTTATAGAGGAAGAAGCGACAGGTCTTGGCTATCTGCTGGATATGCACAGAGAAGGAGAGGGAGGAGTAGAAGATGACACCGAGGTTGCGGGCAGATGAGACGGGGACAATGAGGGTGCTATCAACTGAGATAGAGAGCGAAGGGAGAGGAGAAGTGGGCTTGGGTGGGAAGACAATAAGTTCGGTCTTGGCCATGTTCAGTTTCAGGTGGCGGTTGGACATCCAGGCAGCAATGTCGGATAAGCAGGCCGATACTTTGGCCTGGGTTTCCACAGTGATGTCTGGTATGGAGAGATAAAACTGGATGTCGTCAGCATAAAGATGATAGTGGAAACCATGAGATGAGATCAGGGAGCCCAGGGAAGAGGTGTAGATTGAAAAAAGAAGGGGTCCAAGGACAGATCCCTGAGGAACTCCAACAGAGAGCGGGATAGGGGTGGAGGAAGATCCATGAGAGTGTACTCTGAAGGTACGATGGGAGAGATAAGAGGAGAACCAGGAGAGGACAGAGCCCTGGAACCCAAAAGAGGATAGTGTATCAAGAAGTAAGTTGTGATTGACAGTGTCAAAAGCGGCGGATAGGTCGAGGAGGATGAGGATGGAGTAGTGACCTTTGGATTTGGTGAGGAACAGGTCATTGCAGACTTTAGATAGTGCCGTTTCTGTCGAGTGTAGGGGGCGAAAGCTGGATTGAAGTGGATCGAGGATGACATGAGAGGAGAGAAAATCAAGGCAGCGGCTGTGAACGGCGCATTCAAGTATCTTGGAGAGGAAGGGTAGGAGGGAAATGGGGCGGTAGTTGGAGGGACAGGTAGGGTCAAGTGATGGTTTTTTGAGGAGTGGTGTGACTACAGCATGCTTGAAGGTGTCCGGGACAGTTGCAGTGGAGAGGCTGAGGATATGACAGATGGGTGGGGGGTGATAGTAGGAGAGATGGTGTTAAGTAAGTTGGTGGGGATGGGGTCTGAGGAACAGGTGGTGCATTTCGAGGAAGAGGAGATGGTTTCCTCTTCGGTGATATCAGGAAAAGAGGAGAAGGAGGCCTGGGTTGGTTGGTTGAGAGAGTGGGTTATAGGATGAAGAGGAGGAGAAGGTTTGGTGGTGAATTCGAGGTTGATCTTCTGACCTTGTCGCGGAAGTAGTCGGCAGGAGATTGGGGAGAGAGTGAAGGGGGTTGGGAGCGGAGGGCACTTTGAGGAGGGAGTTGAGGGTGGCGAAGAGACGACGAGGGTTAGAGCTGAGGGAATTAGTCAATTGGGTGTAATAGTCCTGTTTGGCGAGGAATAGGGAGGACTAGAAGGAGGATAGCATGAATTTGTAGTGAATGAAATCAGTATGGGTGCGAGATTTCCTTCAGAGGCGTTCAGCCGAACTGGCGCACAAGCGAAGGTATCGGGTGCAAGGGGTCAGCCAGGGCTGAGGATTGGTATGCCTTGTGGGACGGGAGATGGACGGTGCAAGGGTGTCTAGAGCAGAGGAGAGAGTGGCATTGTAAGTGGAGACAGCTTTGTCAACAGACTCGGAGGACATGATGGAAGGGAGGAGATCAGAGATACTAGAGGATAAGGTGGGGGGGTCAACAGCCTGGAGATTCCTGGAAGTAGTGGTTAGTGTTGGGTGAGACTGAGGGGGAGGGTGATGAAGTGTGAATGTGATCAGGTGATGGTCAGAGAGAGGAAGAGCTGATGCACGGAAATTGGAGGGTGAGCAGGTAGAATAGAGGACGTAGGGGTGGTGGAGCTCAGTTGGAGGTTGAAAGAGGAGGTTAGAGTGAGGAACTGAGAAGCGTATGAGTCGGATGGGTTATCAGTGTGTATGTTAAAGTCACCAAGAATGAGGGATGGGGATGAGGGCTCAAGAAAAACGGAGAGCCAGGCATCAAAGTCGGTAAGGAAAGAAGGGAGGGACTTATCAGGGGGGCGGTAAATGACTGCAACTCTGCGTGGCATCGGGTAGAATAGACGGATGGAGTGAACTTCAAAGGATGAGAAGCAGTGAGACTGTGGTAGAAGGAGAGGTTGAAAACTGCAGGAGGGCGAAAGTAGTAGCCCAATGCCGCCACCGCGGCCAACTGGGTGGGGCGAATGGGAGAAAAGATAACCTCCGTGGCATAGGGCCGCGATTGAGGCAGAGTCGTCAGGGGTGAGCCGGGTTTCAGTTAGGGCGAGCAGTTGAAGGGAATGGGAGATGAAGAGATCGTGGGTGAAGGAAAGTTTGTTGCAGACCGAGCGGGCATTCCACAGGGCACACGAGAAGGGGAGGGAGGAGGGGGGAGGAGGGGAATAGAGATGAGATTGGAGATATCGTGGAAATGTTTGCATAAATGAGATGAAGACGAGGACAGGTGTGGGGGATCTGGGTTGGGATTGATGTCTCCCGCAGATAGCAGGAGAAGGAGCAAGAGAGTGCGGAGAAGGGTTGGGGAGGTAGGGCGACGAAGGCGACGAAGACGGGATGCGCTTAGGAGGAATGGGGAAGGGTTCATGGCAGGAAGGAGGTGTTGAAGGTTGAGAGATAGGAAGGAGGAGGAGGACAATAGGGATGGTGAGGTGGTGGGGGACAGGGGTAGGTAGGGTATTGCAGTAGTGAGCAGGACGGGAGAGAACATGGATGGGCAGTGAGTTTGTGTGGTATACAGCGGTGGGAGGGGGAAAAGATTAGGGAGGGACAGGGCAAGGAATAGAATGTAAATGGGGGCCATGAGTAGTGACTGAGGTGTTCACGGGGGCAGGTAGATGAGCTGGGAGACAGGCAGGTGAGGGTGAGCAATCGGGCAGGGGAACGATGAGCTGGCAGGAAGATGGGCTGGGAAGCAGGCAGGTTTCAGGATGAGCAGTCAGTCAGGAGGGTGAAGGGCTAGTAAAGTGGCAGGTTGTTGATGGGCAGACAGGCAGGCAAGTTGAAGGGCTAACAAGCGGCTGGCTGATCGATTGGCTAGCAGGCAGGCGGGCAGGAACAGGTGATTGGCTAGTAGGCAGGTTGAGTGGCTAGCAGGCAGGAGCAAGTGATTGGGCAGCAGGCAGGCAGGAGCAGGTGAGTGCAGTGGAGAGCACAGCAGCAGGACTGGAACAAGCTGGAATGGTTTGGAGCAGGAGCAGGCGGACTAGAATGAGCTGGATTAGGCGGACTGGAACAAGCTGGAGCAGACAGACTGGAACAAGCTGGATCAGGCTTCTGTAGTGTAAAGATCTAATGCATTAAATTAGTTCTTAGGACCATCAGAAGTGCGTTTCCTTGAGAGCCACTGCTCCTATTTATAGGAAGTGGATAACACCCAGTTCTTCATCGGTCCATTATATGAGTTGAAAATCTATATCAAGTCCCATTTCCCTTTCCCTATTTGAGATTCTCCATGGAATGTTGCTACTATTTGAGATTCTGTTCCTACTATTTGAGATTCTACATGGAATGTTTTGAGATTCTGTTGCTACTATTTGAGATTCTACATGGAATGTTGCTACTATTTAAGATTCTGTTGTTACTATTTGAGATTCTGTTGCTACTTTGGCTGAAATCCCGTGCCCATGATGACTTCTTACATTCAAATTCTTGCTGACCTCCTTCCAGTGTGATCTTTCACTTACCAAACAGGACTATTACATCCAGTTGACAAACTCTCTTGGTTCAAACCCTCAGCGTCTCTTTGCTACACTGAACTGTCTCCTCAAAGTGCCTTCACCTCCAACTCCCCCTTCACTTTCTCCCCAGACTCTGGCTGAGTACTTTCATGATAAGGTTCACAAGATTAACCTTGAACTCTCAACCAAGTCATCTCCACCTCTCCTTCCCTCATTCCATTCTCTCAACCCCCCTTCAACCCCTGGCTCCTTTTCTTCCTTTTCTGAAATCATTGAAAAGGAAACTGTACATTTTCTTTCCTCCTCCAAACTGATTACCGGTTAATCTGATCCTATTCCTACCCATCTACGTAGCACTATCTCTCCTACTGTCATCCCTTCTATATGTCATATCCTTAATCTTTCACTTTCCAATGCAACTGTTCTTGATGCCTTCAAACATGCCATAGTTACACCATTCCTCAAAAAAACTTCATTGGACTCAACCTGTCCTTACAGCTATCTGTGTATGAGTGGAGGAGTGGCCTAGTGGTTAGGGTGGTGGACTTTGGTCCTGAGGAACTGAGTTCGATTCCCGGCACAGGCAGCTCCTTGTGATTCTGGGCAAGTCACTTAACCCTCCATTGCCTGCTGCATTGAGCCTGCCATGAGTGGGAAAAAGTGCAGGGTACAAATGTAACATAAATAAATAAAAAAATCTCCCCATCTCCCTCCATCCTTTCCTATCCAAGATTCTAGAACGTGCTTTTCATCGTCATTGTGTTGACTTTCTTTCATCTCAAGCTATTCTTTTATCCACTTCAATCTGGCTTTTGCCATCTTCACTCAACTGAAACAGCCCTTGCTAAGTCTCCAATGACTTGTTCTTGGCCAGATCCAAAGGTCTCTATTCTATCCTCATCCTTCTTCATCTATCTGCTGCTTTTGACACTGTTGATCACCGCCTACTCCTTGATATGCTGTCCTCACTTGGATTTCAAGGCTCTGTTCTTTCCTGTTTTTTTTCTTATCTCTCCCATCACACTTTTAGTGTATACTCTGGTGGATCCTCCTCCACCTCTACCCCACTATTAGTTGGTGTACCTCAGGGCTGTGTCTTGAAACCTCATCTTTTTTCCATCTATACTTCTTCCATTGGTGTTCGGATCTCATCCCATGGTTTTCAGTATCACCTTTATGCTCATGACTCCCAGATCTACCTCTCCACACCAGAAATTTCAGTAGGAATTGAGGCCCAAGTCTCAGCCTGCCTGTCTGACATTGCTGCCTTGATGTCTCACCGCAATGTGAAACTAAACTTAACCAATACTGAGTTTCTTGACTTTCCCCCTAATCCCATCCCACCTCTCCTCTTCCTCCATTTTCTATCTCTGTGGATAACACTGTCATCCTCCCTGTCTCATCAGCTCGTAACCTTGGGGTTATCTTTGACACCTCGCTCTCTTTCTCAGCACATATCCATATCACCAAAATTTGTCCTTTCCTTTCTAAGCACATGTCACGTCTGTGGCCGTGACCCCTCTCAGACTCACCTTATTTCCTGTGGTCAGCTTCTGAGCTGGCTTCTGTCTGTTCTTTGTGAGTTAGTTTTGTCTCCGTCTCTGTGTGCTGGCTGTATTAGATTGTCGGTGTGCTGTCACCCGTTCCAGATTTCAGCTCAGTCCAGTCCGGATCTTCCAGGCTGCCCGACCCTTAGTTGCCTGGTGATTGTTGCACCTGAGTCTCAGCTGCCTGCTGGGCTTATTAGCCATTTGGAACCTCTCTGCCTTTGCCTTTGCATTGCGTCTAAGGCCCTGGTATGTTGGTGCTTGTTGCACTTCTGCTAGTCCGGTTGTTGCCTGAGATTCTTGCCTATTTCTAGTTAGTCTGTGTTTAGTTTAGGTTTGCTTGCTTTCCTTGCCTGGTTTCTTGTTTGTAATTCTGTGTTTAGTTTCTGTTTGTCTGTGTTCTGGCTTTGGGGCTGCTTGCAGCTCTTAGTTCTGTGTCTTGTTAGTCAGTGTTTGCTCCCTGTTTAGTGGCTGTTCTGCAGCCTTCTGTTCTGCCCTTTAGCTTTCCCTTCCTTGCCTGGTTTCATGCCTTGCTGCCCATGTTCCTCCCTTTCCCCTTTGACCCTCAGTCCCTGTGCTGCCTTGCTGTTATCCAGTCCTGCCCTGTCCAGCAAGTCCTGCCGGCCACCTGAAGCCCAGAGCTCAACTCTGGGTGAAAAGTGGCCAAGTGCAGGTGAAGCCTAACTGCTTGCCTGAGATTTGCCTAGTCTCCGGTGTGGGGTGGTTTTGCCTGCCACTGCCGCTCCTCGGCAGTGGCCCAAGGGCTCACAACCAGTTTCCAGCTTTGAAAACGTGACAGCACACTACCAAAACCCTTATTCACACTCTTATCACCTTTCACTTAGACTATTGCAACTTGCTTCTCACAGGTCTCCCACTAAACCATCTTTCTCCCCTTCAATCTGTTCAAAATTCTGCTTCATGACTTACATTCCACCAGTGTCGCTATGCTCATATTAGCCCTCTCCTCAACTCACTTCATTGGCTCCCTATCTGTTTCTGCATACAGTTCGAACTCCTCTTATTGACTTACAAGTGCATTCACGCTACTGCTCCTCAGTACCTCTCCACTCTTATCTCTCCCTACACTTGTCCCCAGGAACCCTGTTTTTGATGCTGCTTTTAACTCCTAACCCCTATTCACCTGTGTAGTACCCTTGTATATTTTATCTTTCCCAACTTATTAATTCCCTTATCCCTTATTTGTCCTGTTTGTCTGACCTGATTAAATTGTAAACTGTGCTATAGAAGTGATAAGTAGTAGATTTGGAAATTTTAACTCCTGAATTTTGGATACTTAATAATTGAATGTGTTAGATTTGGAAATAATAATTCCTAAATTTTTGATTTGTCCAATGTCTTATAAATATAGGTATCTGAGGAATAGAAGTCATATATAATATAAGATGCTCATGATGATTTGCAAATTTCCTCAGACGTTGTGGGTCCAGGCTAGACTGCAAGGGTTACAGAGCAAGCACTGTCTCTCCTTTGAACATAAGAATATAAGAGTAGCCATACTGAGTCAGACCAATGGCCCAACTAGCCCAGTATCCTGTTTTCCAAACAGTAGCCAAGCCAGGTCACAAGTATCTGGCAGAAATCCAAATTGTGGCACCATTCCATGTAGAACCCCAAAGAATAAAAAGATTCTGGAATCCTAAAGAGTAACAAGATTCCATGCAGAATCTCAAAGAGTAGCAACAGTCCATGTAGGACCTCAGAGAATAGCAAGATTCTGGAATCCTAAAGAGTAACAAGATTCCATGCAGAATCTCAAAGAGTAGCAACAGTCCATGTAGGACCTCAGAGAATAGCAAGATTCTGGAATTCTAAAGAGCGACAAGATTACCATCGCATTTGGGACTTGTTTATACAGTAGTCTGCTGGACCTGGACCCTCTACGCTGTTGAATAGTTGAAGTGTTAGGGGATCATGCTTAAGGTTGGGGGGGTGGTTGAGGGGGGTATGTGGGTATGTAACACTATGTGCTGTTTAATCTGCTTTTGAGTTGTTATTCACTTGGCCTTTCATGCTTTGATCTTATGGAAAAGTTTCTAAAATAAAGATTTAAAAATAATAAAGAGTGTCAAGATTACATGCAGAATCTCAGAGTAGCAACAGTCCATGTAGAATCCAAGAAGTTTCTGGAATCCCAAAGAGTGACAAGATTCCATGTAGAAACCCAAAGAATAGCAAGATTCCAGAATCCTGAAGGGCTGCTTGATAACAGTGATCATAATATGACCAGATTTGATATTAGCTTTGAAGTAAGTATACATAGGAAATCAAATACGTTAGCGTTTAACTTTACAAAAGGAGACTATGATAAAATGAGAAGAACAGTGAAAAAAAATTTAGAGGAGCAACTGCGAAGGTCAAAAATTTACATCAGGCATGGATGCTGTTCAAAAACACCATCCTGGAAGCCCAGACCAAATATATTCCGCATATTAAAAAAGGAGGGCGGAAGACAAAACGACAGCCGACATGGTTAAAAAGTGAGGTGAAGGAAGCTATTAGAGCTAAAAGAAAATCCTTCAGAAAATGGAAGAAGGAACTGACTGAAAATAATAAGAAACAGCATAAGGAATGTCAAGTCAAATGCAAAGTGCTGATAGAGAATGCTAAGAGGGACTTCGAGAAAAGATTGTGTTGGAGGCAAGAACACATAGTAAAAAACTTTTAGGTATATTAAAAGCAGGAAGCTGGCAAAAGAATCAGTTGGACAGCTAGATGACCGAGGAGTAAAAGGGGCAATCAGGGAAGACAAAGCCATAGCGGAGAGATTAAATTAATTCTTTGCTTCGGTCTTCACCGAGGAAGATTTGGGTGGGATACCGGTGCCGGAAATGGTATTCGAAGCTGATGAGTCTGTAAACCTGGAGGATGTAATGGGGCAGTTCTACAAACTGAAGAGTAGCAAATCTCCTGGACCGGATGGTATTTATCCCAGAGTACTGATAGAACTGAAAAATGAACTTGCGGAGCTATTGTTAGAAATATGTAATTTATCCTGAGAGTCGAGCTTGGTACCAGAAGATTGGAGAGTGGCCAATGTAACACCGATTTTTAAAAAAGGTTCCAGAGGAGATCCGGGAAATTATAGACCGGTGAGTCTGACGTCAGTGCTGGGCAAAATGGTAGAGACTATTATTAAGAACAAAATTACAGAGCATATTCAAAAGCATGGATTAATGAGACGTGGAGGGGCATAATCGAACGTCGCCGGCCAAATAGATCGCCGGCAATCTATGTTGGTGGCGGTGCTACAGCTGGCCAGAACCGTATTATCGGTTTAGCCCGGCCAAATGCCGTGGAGTTCGCTGGGTTTGAGATGGCCGGGTTTGTTTTTCAGCGATAATGGAAAGTTATGTCGGCCATCTCAAACCCTGGCCAAATTCAAGGCATTTGGCCGTGGGAGGAGCCAGCATTTTTAGTGCACTGGCCCCCCTGACATGCCAGGACACCAACCAGCCACCCTAGGGGTCACTGCGGTGGACTTCAGAAAAGCTCCCACTTGCATAGCTCCCTTACTTTGGGAGCTGAGCCCCCCAAACCCACTACCCACAAATGTACAGCACCCACTAAAATTGCTCCAGGGACTTGCATACAGCCTCTAGGACTTATTGCTGCTGTATAACTTTGGCACACCAGTTCACACCTGAAGACTAATCTCTCTGAAAAAGTCCTTTCTTGAATAACCACGTTTACTCACAGTTAACTGCAGATCAGAGGTTGTGCCCCACTGGCAAAGAGTCCCCTGGTACTAAGATTAGCAGTAGGACAGAGCTGGCACAATGGTGTACAATGCCCTCTTTCAGCACCATTCAAGGTAAGAACTACGTTCTCTAACGTGGGTAACACAGGAAAGGGAACTAAAACTGGCTTACAAAAATGGCCACTACCGCATGGACTTCAACAGGAAACAAAACAGGGCACACTCTGACCCAGTTAGCAGGGGGGGAAAGCACCATGGGAGTAGAGCCCAGTACCCTACACCCACCACAATGCATTGCTAATGTGACTCTGCAGGGCACCTAACAGAAAAGGTGTCACACTCACCCGAGAGCCACATCACAACCAGGGAAGAGCTGTCGGAGGATACAACACATTCTGCTGTCATGGAGGTGGGTATGGCATTTGAGGCTGGCATACAGGCTGGCAAAAAAGGTTTTTAGTTTTATTTTTTTAGTTTGGAAGGGGATTGGTGACCACTGGGGAATATGGGGAGGTCATACCCCATTCCCTTCAGTGGTCATCTGGTCAGTTGGGGCACCTTTTTGAGGCTTGGTCGTGAAAATAAAAGGACCAAGTAAAGCTGGCGAAATACTGCTTAACGCTGTTTTTGTTTTTCCATTATCGGCGAAAGCCAGCCATCTGGTAGCCACGCCCATGTCCCGCCTTCGCTAATCTACCGACACGCCCCCTTGAACTTTCGCCGGCGAAGCGACAGGAAAGCGGCGATGCTGTCAAAAATGCCACTTTTGATTATACCGATTTCGCCGCTTTTAAGAAATCGCCGGCCATCTCCCGATTTGTGTCAGAAGATGGCCGGCGATCACTTTCGATTATAAGCTGGAAAGTCAACATGGATTTAGTGAAGGGAAATCTTGCCTCACCAATCTACTACATTTCTTTGAAGGGGTGAACAAACAAGTGGATAAAGGTGAGCCGGTTGATATTGTGTATCTGGATTTTCAGAAGGTGTTTGACAAAATACCTCATGAAAGACTCCAGAGGAAATTGGAGAGTCATGGGATAGGAGGTAGTGTTCTATTGTGGATTAAAAACTGGTTAAAAGATAGAAAACAGAGAGTAGGGTTAAATGGTCAGTATTCTCATTGGAGAAGGGTAGTTAGTGGGGTTCCCCAGGGGTCTGTGCTGGGACCGCTGCTTTTTTACATATATATAAATGACCTAGAGATGGGAGTAACTAGTGAGGTAATTAAATTTGCGGATGACACAAAGTTATTCAAAGTTGTTAAATCGCGGGAGGATTGTGAAAAATTATAAGAGGACCTTACGAGACTACGAGACTTGGAGACTGGGCATCTAAATGGCAGATGACGTTTAATGTGAGCAAGTGCAAAGTGATGCATGTGGGAAAGAGGAACCCGAATTATAGCTACGTCATGCAAAGTTCCACGATAGGAGTCACGGACCAAGAAAGGGATCGTTGATGATACGTTAAAACCTTGTGCTCAGTGTGCTGCTGCGGCTAAGAAAGCAAATAGAATGGTAGGTATTATTAGGAAAGGAATGGAAAACAAAAATGAATATTGTGTTCAATTCTGGTCGCCGCATCTCAAAAAAGATATAGTGGAATTAGAAAAGGTGCAGAGAAGGGCGACGAAAATGATAAAGGGGATGGGACGATTTCCCTAAGAGGAAAGGCTAAAGCGGCTAGGGCTCTTCAGCTTGGAGAAAAGGCGGCTGAGGGGAGATATTATAGAGGTCTATAAAATAACGAGTGGAGTTGAACGGGTAGATGTGAAGCGTCTGTTTAAGCTTTCCAAAAATACTAGGACTAGGGGGCATGCGATGAAGCTACAATGTAGTAAATTTAAAACAAATCGGAGAAAATATTTCTTCACTCATCGTGAAATTAAACTCTGGAATTTGTTGCCAGAGAATGTGGTAAAGGCGATTATCTTAGCGGAGTTTAAAACAGGTTTGGACGGCTTCCTAAAGGAAAAGCCCATAGACCGTTATTATATGGACTTGGGGAAAATCCACTATTTCTGGGATAAGCAGTATAAAATGTTTTGTACTTTTTTAGGATCTTGTCAGGTATTTGTGACCTGGATTGGCCACTGTTGGAAAAAGGATGCTGGGCTTGATGGACCTTTGGTCTTTCCCAGTATGACAATACTTATGTACTTATGACAAGATTCCATGTAGAACCCCAAAGAATAGCAACATTCTGGAATCCTAAAGAGAGTGACAAGATTCCATACAGAATCTCAGAGTAGCAACATTCCATGTAGAACCCCAGAGAATATCAAGATTCTGGAATCCTAAAGAGTGACAAGATTCCATGTGGAATCTCAGAGTAGCAACATTCCATACTACAAATTCCAGGGCAAGCAGTTGCTTCCCATATCTGTCTTAATAGCAGACTATGGAGTTTTCCTCCTGGAATTTGTCCAAACCCTTTTAAACTCCTCCGGCAAAGAGTGTGTGACTAGCTACAGAAATGATCAGTCGTAGCAATAAAATGCCACAACAGGTTTTTTTAAAAATCACTGACTAAATTAATTTATGCTCCTCTGGCTGCAAATATTGATTGATGAGAGACACAGGTGTTGCTGCCAGAACCTCTCTGACCTCCTGCAATGTCCTGGCTTGTATGCCAGATATAGAGGGGATTGAGGGAAAATGGCGGAGGAGATCAAGTGGAAAGAGAAAAATGATTTAAATTATTATGTATTGCGAATACAGACAAAAGTTGTCTATTCAAAGATAAATAATCAGATATCTCAGCTCCTTACCATTGGGCTCAGGTTTGCAATTCGAAGCCACCTGGATTCCTCCATAGAGCCCCATCCCAAGCAACAGCATGAAAGGGAAGTACATCCTAGTGACTGCAGATAGACCCTGGAGACCTGAAACACATACCAGCACAAATTCAGAACAGTGTGAGAATTAAAAAGATGCAAATCAGGAAATGACCAAAAATACCCAAAAGCAAACCACACATTTTTGCCTGTGAATATCCCTATTCGGAAATTCTACAGGAGTCTCAAATGCAGATATTTCCCATTTAATAGAGCCCCAGTCATTAGTTATCAGGGTCGTGCAGGAAAGAGGTGACCTTTATCTGTTTGATTCACACATTGGTTTTAATAAAAGAAGTTTAATGCATATTTGTAGGTTGACTTGCATGCCCTAAGGGGCCCTTTTAGTAAAGGGTTGCCCCACAGCAACCCAAACCTACCGCCTGCCCAACGCGGCTGATGATGGTAGTTCTGCCTCGAGCATGTACAATTTCTGGTGGAATGGAAATTCTTTTCTATAATTATTAGCACGGCACTAACCTGGGCAGTGCCATGCTGGGTTACCATGGCAATCATTAATGCCACCTCATTGGGTGGCGGTAAGTGTTCCACCTGCATGGCCATGCGGTAAATGCAATTTTACCACATGGCCATGTCAATTTTTGGTAGAAACTTGGTAAAAGGACCCCTAAATTTGTAGCCAATGAATCAAACACAGGGTAACAAGAGCCATGTGGGTCTCAAACTGGAACAACTACGCATTTCTAGTTTATTCAGATGCAAGTAGAGGAGTGTGGTAGCCGTGTTAGTCCACTCTTAAGGTTATCAATAGAAATCAAACAAAATAAAACATGGAAAAGAAAATAAGATGATACCTTTTTTATTGGACATAACTTAATACATTTCTTGATTAGCTTTCGAAGGTTGCCCTTCTTCCTCAGATCGGAAATAAGCAAATGTGCTAGCTGACAGTGTATATAAGTGAAAACATTCAAGCATTACTATGACAGTCTGACAGGGTGGGAGGATGGGGGTGGGTCGGAGGTATGCATGGGGACATCAAAGCATATCATTGATATTCTAACAGGATGGGTGTGGATGGGTGAGGGGTGGGGTGATCAACAGAGACATACAGCTTTATGGTTTATAATGGGCTAGGAACCCCAGATCCTTGTTAAGACCTTTCTGTTGGGTGTTAAAATATTCAATCATTCTGACTTCAAAGGTCTTACGTTCTTGTATGGTTTTAAAGTTACCTTTCAGTATTCTCACTGTGAAATCACTGGTACAGTGTCCTGGTTCTGTGAAGTGCTGTCCCACCGGGGTGGGGGCCCTACTGGCTGTATTGTTCATATGATGTCTATGTAAATTGAATCTTGTCTTAAGCATCTGGCCTGTTTCTCCAATATAGCATCCTTCGTTACATTTTTTACACTGAATGATATATACCACATTGGAAGATGAGCAAGTGAAAGATCCCTTTATGTTGAATGTCTTTCCTTTGTGGATGACTGTGGGGTCCTGTGAAATATTTTGGCATAGTTTGCAACTGGATAAATTACAGGGAAGTGTGCCCTTCTGTTCCTTTTCAGTCTGTGATGGAAGTTTACTTCTGATTAGCTTGTGTTTTAAGTTGGGTGGCTGTCGGAAGGCCAGTACTGGTGGGGATGGGAATATCTCTTTCAGTAATTCATCCTCCTGGAGTATAGGTTGTAGATCTCTTATGATTTTCCTCAGTTTTTCCAGCTCTGGATTGTATGTCACTACAAGGGGAATTCTGTCTGTGGATTTTTTCTCCTTGTACTGTAGCAGATTCTCCCTGGGTGTTTTGAGGGAGGAGGCAATATTCTTGGAGATTATTTTGGGGTTGTAGCCTTTCTGTTTGAAGGATGCACTCAGGCTTTTAAGGTGTCTGTCAGATGCAAGAAAATAGTTCACATTTACAGTATATCATTTGTACATGATGCATTACATCAAGGGACAGATTCAATAATTAACACCGAAAATTCAGCAATTATAAAAGTCAGTGCTCAATGTTATTCTATAAACGATGCTCGGGATGAGTGCTGAATATCGCCAGATAGACGGCTAAGTTCCATTTAACTGGTCAGGAGCCATTCCTGGCCAGTTGAATGTTTAAAATATTGGGGGGATAGTTTTTTTACTACACTATCCACAGTGATAGGTGGGTCACAAAATTAACACAAACTCTTCCAACTTGTAAAAAAATTATTAGACACCACTCCAGTCACCAACAACAGCAAAGACATACCGGGAGCTGACGACTTGGCGAAGTACTTCAAGTAGAAAATCTTACAATTGCAACTTAAAATACCTGTCAGCCACACCGAATACAGCACACTCCTGGACTGCCTAGACCCAGATCCTGGAATATATCCAGCAGACAGAATCTGGACGGAATTCACAATAATACCGGAAGATCTTATCTCACAAACGCTTAAAAGATTCGCCAAATCTCACTGCAAACTAGATATATGCCCAAACAACCTCATGAAATCGGCCCCTCAACAATTTATAAAAGACCTAACAAACCACATAAACTATATGCTACAAAATGGACTTTTCCCAAGGGAAAAAGGTAACATTTTACTCACCCCTATACCCAAGGATGCAAAGAAAAATGCAAATGAACTAACGAAATATAGACCAGTAGCATCCATCCCCTTAATTACCAAAATAACAGAAGGCATAGTGTCCAAACAACTCACAGACTATCTAAACAAGTTCTCGATATTACACGATTCTCAATCAGGATTTCGCTCTAACCACAGTACTGAAACCGTACTAGTCACACTCATGAACAAATTCAAACAATTGATAGCAAACGGCAACAACATTCTACTGCTACAATTCGACATGTCAAGTGCATTCGACATGGTTGACCATGGAATTTTACTACACATCCTCGCATACTTTGGAATTGGAGGCAACGTTCTCAATTGGTTGAAAGGGTTCCTCACTACACGATCATATCAAGTGACTTCAAACTCGATTACATCAGCGACATGGAAACCTGAATGCGGAGTTCCACAGGGATCCCCCCTCTCACCGACCATATTCAACCTAATGATGACACCCTTGGCCAAATTACTATCGAATCAGAACCTAAACCCATATATATACGCTGATGATGTAACGATCTTCATCCCATTCCATCAAGATTTAAGGGACATCTCCAACGAAATCAAGCAAAGCCTACATATTATGAATTCCTCAGCAGATGCATTTCAGCTGAAACTCAAAGCTGAGAAAACCCAGTGCCTGGTACTCACCTCGCAATATAATAAGAATAAATTTACCACCATCAACACACCTAAACTAAATCTACCAGTTTCGGACATCCTGAAAATCCTCGGAGTCACCATTGCTCGACATCTTACACTTGTGAACCATGCAAATAACATAACCAAAAAGACGTTTCATTCAATGTAGAAACTAAAAAGAGTTAGACCATTTTTTCCAAGGATTGTCTTCCGCAATCTGGTACAATCACTGGTACTCAGTCATCTGGACTATTGTAATTCACTCTACGCTGGCTGTAAAGAGCAAATACTCAAAAAACTCCAGACAGCTCAGAATACGGCAGCCAGGCTAATATTCGGCACACCAAAATACGAAAGCGCGAAACCCCTACGAGAAAAACTACACTGGCTCCCACTAAAAGAACGCATCACGTTCAAACTTTGCACTTTAGTCCATAAAATCATCCATGGTAACGCCCCAGCCTACATGTCAGATCTAATAGAACTACCACCCAGGAACGCAAAAAAATCTTCCTGCACACCCCTCATTCTTCATCCTCCCAAGTGTAAGGGTTTGAAATACAAATCAATGCACGCATCTACCTTTTCCTATACAAGCACACAGCTCTGGAATGCGCTGCCATGTAACTTGAAAACGGTCTATGAACTGACCAATTTCCGCAAATTATTAAAAACCTATCTCTTCGACGAGATATATCACAAAGATCAACATGTGTAATTGTGTAATCTTCTGAACTTTTAGTACTGTCTTATAATGTCTTTTGCTTTAACACCATCATGTAATTCACCACCATGTAACACAAACCCTCTGTAAACCTAATGTTTATTCACTTCTATTTCCAGTACCCATGATGTATTGTAAGCCACATTGAGCCTGCAAAGAGGTGGGATAATGTGGGATACAAATGCAATAAATACATAAATAAATAAAAACATTCATAATAAAACAAGAGACCCAATAACTTAAAATTAAAACATCCTGTGTAAAGTGTAAAGAAACTCATAATTGAACTTATTGAAGAGTTGTTGAAGAAGAAAGCCTTCAATTTATGTAATTTATCTGGAAGCGCATTCCACAGTTGAGACCTTTTAACATTTATTCCAATCGGATATTTTTAAAATGAGGGAACGTCCTAGAACACTTTTTCTGCTGACCGTAAAGGGTGAGGTGGATGGTACATTCTCAAATGTTTTGCCAGTGTCAAAGGAACATCATTGATTCCATGTTTTGAAAATAAGGTCCAGAATTTTAAATTGTATATACATTTAATTGGTAGCCCAAGTAATCTTAATAATATCGGGGAGTTATGATCAAATCTTGAGGTGTTAGATAAAATCCAGATACTGCATTCTGTGCCAATTGTAATGATTTCAACATATTTAGAATACCCAAGAAATTTGAGTTGCAATAGTCAAATAATGGCTTTACAAGTGCCTGTACAATCCTTCTGAAATGATCTTCAGACAATAAGTTTTTCAATCTTCTTAAAACCTTTTTTTATTAAAAAAATCTTTTTTTACCAATAGCCTGAGATGAGCTTTAAATGAAATTGAAAAGTCTAAGACAACAACCCCAAGAAATTTAATTTCTCGTACTAGTGAAATAGATGTATCTCCTATCATAAGTTTCTCAGAGTAAGATATATTTGGTTGATTTGACAAGATTAAAATTTGAGTTTTAGACATATTTAACTTCAGCCTATTTAATCGTAGAGAGACATAGTTTCAAAAATTTCAGGGACTCCCCAAAAGATCCCTTAATAAGGACAGAGAACTGAATATCATTAGTATAGAGTCTGTATGAGACATTTAGTCCCGCAAGGAGTTTGCACAGAGAGATCCATGGTTAATGATGGTCCCCACATTGCTTGGAGGGTTTTTGAGCCAATGATAGAAAAATGCTGGATGTAGTCAGGATATTGAATAAATTCCGTAATCTACTAAGAATTATTTCCAGCGGAAACTGAGGCCCTTTTTCCTCCAATAAAGTAGATCCTTGGATTCTGAAGAGCATCTATGGATTCCTCATAGTGAAGATTATTCGTTATTCCACTGTCTTGTGAACTGAGTGAGTACTACGCGTTTGAGTGGAAAATATTCTCCAGCTGTGAAGTGCAGAGGTGCAAGGGAACTATTTTTATTCAACTCTTGTATTTAATGAATCTAAGTGAATTTTAATTTATTTGGGTCAATTGGACTTCACGTTTGTACCTTTTGAACATATTTCTCTTTACGATCTTCTATTATGTGAAAATTGGCAACTAATATTTAAGAGATCCTTTTACTAAGGTGAGCTTACAGATGTAGCACACGCTACCGATTTGAAAGTGATAATTGTTAAGAGACCCCACAGGTATAAAATGGACTTCTTAGCATTTACCCTGTACTGATCATTAGCGTGTGCTTAATCGGTTAGTGCACCTTAGTAAGGTGACCCCAAAGGGATCAGTCAAAGAAACTGGGTCTACTCATATCACCCCTCTCCTCAAGTCACTTCACTGGCTTCCGATCAGGTACCGCATACAGTTCAAGCTTCTCCTACTAACCTACAAATGCACTCGATCTGCAGCCCCTCCTTACCTCTCTACCCTCATCTCCCCGTACGTTCCTACCCGTAACCTCCGCTCTCAAGACAAATCCCTCCTTTCAGTACCCTTCTCCACCACCGCCAACTCCAGGCTCCGCCCTTTCTGCCTCACCTCACCCCATGCCTGGAACAAACTCCCTGAGCACATACGCCAGGCCCCCTCCCTACCTATCTTCAAATCACTGCTCAAAGCCCACCTCTTCAATGTCGCCTTCGACACCTAACCACTATACCTCTATTCAGTAAATCTTGAGTGCCCCAACTTGACATTTCGTCCTTTAGATTGTAAGATCCTTGGAGCAGGGACTGTCCTTCTTTGTTAAACCGTACAGCGCTGCTTAACCCTAGTAGCGCTCTAGAAATGTTAAGTAGTAGTAGTAATAGTACTAATATCCTAAACTGATTGTTTTGTTAAAAACAAATGTAAAATGTGTCCAGCCTTGTGTGTAGGTCAGAGATAATTTATCTTCAACCCAAAGAAAAAGAATATGTTAAAATTATATAATTCTAAAATCCCCCTTACATGAATCCACATGAAGGTTAAAATCATGTAAATTAATAGTTTCCCTTGACTTAAAATCTTGAGCAATCAAAGCTTCAAACAGAGGGGACACATCTGTGTAGAGTGTTCCAGGGCTGCTATAAACTAAACATATGTATAAATGAGAAGACCAGAGATTCAATATTTTCGGAATTGAAAAAACACTTATTTTCCAACAAACTCAAACTCATTTTTGAAATGATTAAAAGGCCACTTTCTCTCTTATTTGTTCTAAACTGGAAAAAAAAAGAGGTTCTTTTACAAAGGGACGCTGAAAAATGGCTTGCGGTAGTGTAGGTGCAGGATTTGGGTGCGTGCCAATCCATATTTTTTAACACGCCTGTAAAAAAGGCCTTTTTAAAAATGTTTGCCGAAAATGGATGTGCGGCAAAATGAAAATTGCCGTGCGTTCATTTTGGGTCTGAGACCTTACCGCCAGCCATTGACCTAGCGGTAAAGACTGACACGGTAACTGAGCAGTAATGACCTATGAGCGCCAAATGCCACTTGGGGTGTGTCCGTTATGCACTCCTGAAAATAAAAAATAGTTTTCAGACGTGTGTATCGGACGAGCACTAAAAATGAAATTACTGCAAGAGCCACGCGGTAGTCGGGCAGTAACTCCATTTTGGCACACATTGGGCACGCGTAGAATGCTTATGCGTCTTAGTAAAAGGAGCCCCCTAAAGAACATAATTGCTTCCGGATTGCGGTATCACTATTTCAAAGCCATGATTCAGTTATACATAAAACGAACTCTGAAGATCAGGTTGCAGTCAATGGACTCAGATATAAACTAGAGCCTCAACTAAAAATTCTGGGAATTTTTATTTGGATAACAATCCTACTTTTGATCATCGTGTGAATTTGCTGGTTTGAAAGGAAACCACATCTCAAAAAAGATATAGTGAAATTAGAAAAGGTGCAGAGAAGGGCGACGAAAATGATAAAGAGGATGGGACAACTTCCCTATGAGGAAAGGCTAAAGCAGCCAGGGCTCTTCAGCTTGGAGAAGAGACAGCTGAGGGGAGATATGATAGAGGTCTATAAAATAATGAGTGGAGTGAATCGTTTGTTTACTCTTTCCAAAAATACTAGGACTAGAGGGCATGCGATGAAGCTACAAAGTAGTACATTTAATATGAATCGGAGAAAATGTTTCTTCACTCAACATGTAATTAAACTCTGGAATTCGTTGCCAGAGAATGTGGTAAAGGTGGTTAGCTGAGCGGGGTTTAAAAAGGGTGTGGATGGCTTTCTTTAGGAAAACTCCATAGACCATTATTAAATTGACTTGGGGAAAATCCACTGCTTATTTCTGGGATAAGCAGCATAAAATGTATTGAGTTTTCTGGGATCTTACCAGGTACTTGTGACCTGGATTGGCCACTGTTGGAAACAGGATGCTGGGGCTTGATGGACTTTTGATCTCTCCCAGTGTGGCAATACTTATGTAAGATCATAAGAGCATAAGAATAGCCATAGTGGGTCTGACCAATAGTTCATCTAGCCCACAGACTAATACTGCCCGGTCCTAACATATAAGGGAAAGAGACCATTTCCCATGGAGAAAGAATTCCAGCAGTGGCCAATCCAAGTCACAAGTACCTGGCAGAAACCCAGTTAGTAGCAACATTCCATGCTACCAATCCCAGGGCAAGCAGTGGCTTCCCCCATATGTCCATCTCAAAACAGACTATGGACTTTTCCTCCAGGAACTTGTCAACCCCCTTTTTAATACCAGTTACACTAACCACTGTTACCACATCCTCTCAACAGATTCCGGAGCTTAACTATTCTTTCAGGGGAAAAAATATTTCCTCCTATTTGTTTTAAAAGTATTCCCATGCAATTTCATTGAGTGTTCCCTGGACTTTGTGCTTTTTGAATGGGCGAAAAATTGATTCACCTCCACCTGCTCCACACCACTCAGGATTTTTTAGAACTCATCCGTCTCCCTTCCAAACTGAAGGCCTTTCCTCATATGGGAACAGTTCCATCCCCTCTATCATTTTGGTCGCTCTTCTCTAAACCTTTTCTGATTCCGCTATATTTTTTTTGAGATACGGCAACCAGAATTGAACCCAATACTCAAGGTAAGGCCACTCCATGGAGCGATTATAATATTTTTGGTCTTATTTTGCATCCGTCTCCTAAAAATTCCTGGCATCCTGTTTGCTTTTTTGGTCACTGCTGCACACTGGGAAGAGGATTTCTGCTTGTTGTCTACAATCCTGCTTATTTTCAAACGAGAAGGGCGGCCATCTTCCGACACAAATCGGGAGATGGCTGCCCTTCTCCCAAAGCCAGCCAAATCGGTATAAGCGAAAGCCGATTTGGCCGGCTTCAACTGCATTCCGTCGCGGGGCCGGCAAAAGTTCAAGGGGGCGTCTCGGCAGGGTATGGAAGGCGGGACGGGAGCATGGTTACGAGATAGCCGCCCTCGGCCCATAATGGAAAAAAGAAGGCCGGCCCTAATGAGCATTTGGCCGACTTTACTTGGTCCATTTATTTTCAGGACCAAGCCTCAAAAAGGTGTCCCAAATGACCAGATGAACATCGGAGGGAATCGGGGATGACCTACCCGTACTCCCCCAGTGGTCACCAACCCCCTCCAACCCTAAAAAAAATTACAAACATTTTTTGCCACCCTCTATGCCAGCCTCAAATGTCATACCCAGCTCCATGACAGCAATATGCAGGTCCCTGGAGCAGTTTTTAGTGGGTACTGCAGTGCACTTCAGGCAGGCGTACCCAGGCCCATCCCCCACTACTTATTACACTTGTGGTGGTAAATGGGAGCCCTCCAAAACCCACCCGAAACCCACTGTACCCACATGTAGGTGCCCCCCTTTACCCTTTAAGGGCTATGGTACTGTTGTACAGTTGTGGGTATTGGGTTTTGGGGGTTTTGGGGGGCTTAGCACCCAAGTGGAGGAGTGGCCTAGTGGTTAGGGTGGTGGACTTTGGTCCTGGGGAACTAAGAAACTGAGTTCGATTCCCACTTCAGGCACAGGCAGCTCCTTGTGACTCTGGGCAAGTCACTTAACCCTCCATTGCCCCATGTAAGCCGCATTGAGCCTGCCATGAGTGGGAAAGCGCAGGGTACAAATGTAATTTAAAAAAAAAAGGGAAGGGAGCTATGTGCCTGGGAGCAATTAATGAAGTCCACTGCAGTGCCCCCTAGGATGCCCGGTTGGTGTCCTGGCATGTGAGGGGGACCAGTGCACTACAAATGCTGGCTCCTCCCATGACCAAATGGCTTGGATTTGGCCGGGTTTGAGATGGCCAGCCTCGGTTTCCATTATGGCCGAAAACCGAGGCCGGCCATCTCTAAGTCCGGCGATCTCAACATTTGTGTACCTCGTCAGCACTGGTGCCCTGAGTACTTAGGTCGCGCCAATAGTGTTTCACATTTGACAGTTGAAACGCTGCTCACCATGTAAATTGGGAGGGGATGGAGCTGGTGGTGCGAACTCGTAGCGCGGGTGTGTGGCGGTGCAAGTGTGTTGGGGGCAGATTGTGCTTACGTTGGTGCTGTTCAGGCCCCCTCTTTGTCAGTGTGTCTGTGTGCGGCAGGCGGGACTCAGCTGCTGCAGCTTTTATGTCTGAGTCCGTTGGCGCCTCTTGCTTGAGACGCGTTGAAGTTTCCCAGGCAACATGGTGATGTCACCGGAAGGCTTCAGACATTACGAACCAGGCTTCAACTTCCTGGCAGTCGGCTTCAGAACGTTGGAGGTGCAAATTATTATAGTAGATAGTTTAGAGAGGTGATAAAAATACTAAACACCACTGGTCTTTCAGCACTCCACAATACTGAGTAGTGGACATTTGGGACACTGGAATGAGAGTGGAAAGACAGTGATAATCCTAGAGTGGTAAGGGGAAGCCAATTATTAACATTTTGGTAGCCCTTACGGGGAAAAGGGGAATAGCACAGAGATATTATATTACTGATAATATTAATGTCTGAGATCAGAAAAATCTTATGCCGTGGTAAACAACTCATGCTCTTTCAGTGTGACGTATCTGAGACTTTTAATGCCATTGATCAATATCAAATATTAAGCAAAATTAGGGGTCCTTTTACTAAGGTGCATCGAAAAATGGCCTGCACTGGTGTAGACACGTGATTTGGACGCACACAGGTCCTTTTTGGGCTGAAAATGGACGTGCGGCAAAATCAAAATTGTTGTGCATCCATTTCGGGCCTTAGACCTTACCGCCACCCAATTGACCTAGCAGTAAGGTGTCACATGTTAAGCGAGCGCTAGCGGTCTATGGGCGTACAATGCTGATTACTGCTCGGTTAGCGCTGCGAGGCAGAAAATTTCTGACAGACTTAGTGGATGCACATAAAAAGCATGAAATTACCACCCAGGCCACGCGGTAGATGAACGGTAGTTCAAAATCAATGCGTAAAAGGGCCCCTTAGCGCTTTGGGCATGGGAGGTAATGTGCTGAAATGGTTTTCAGAATTTTTGAAGAAAAGAAGATATTGTGTTAAGGGTGAAAATTCAGTTTTAGCAACATGGGGGACTCATTGCGGAGTTCCACAGGGTTCCCTGCTTTCGCCTTTGTCTATGACTTCTCTGGGGGGAAAATGCTGTCTAATCTGGGTATTCTTTAATCTTCTGCTGCTGAGGTTTTAATTTGAAATCATGCATATGTGAATTTTGAAGACATGAATGTGTTTGTCCAGTATGGTATTCATAGATGACTGGATGTATTACATTAAATTGGTTTGTCTTGGGAATTCGGATGGGATTATCGGAAGGAAGATTATGCTGCACTCTGGGGAAGTGGTCTAAAGTTTTTGGTGCATTCCTTGATTCTAAATTACCTTTTGGGATACAGATAAATGAAGTAGTAAGGAAAACGTTGTTATACAATACGTTCATATTTAACTTCCGAACGTCTTCAGGTAGTGGTTCAGGCAATCATTTTACCTCAGTTAGATTACCTAGGAACCAAATGGTGGAACTCCTTAGCACCCAAAATAAGAAATGTTCAGGAATATACTGGATTCCACAAAATCCTCAAATCGTTCCTATTCAAACAAACCCTCACAAAGAGCGACCATATCTCAAACAGACTGGGAGAATGGGCGTGCAAGTGGCAGATGAAGTTCAATGTTGACAAGTGCAAAGTGATGCATGTGGGTAAGAGGAACCCGAATTATAGCTACGTCTTGCAAGGTTCCGCGTTAGGAGTTACGGATCAAGAAAGGGATCTGGGTGTCGTCGTCGATGATACGCTGAAACCTTCTGCTCAGTGTGCTGCTGCGGCTAGGAAAGCGAATAGAATGTTGGGTGTTATTAGGAAGGGTATGGAGTCCAGGTGTGCGGATGTTATAATGCCGTTGTATCGCTCCATGGTGCGACCGCACCTGGAGTATTGTGTTCAGTACTGGTCTCCGTATCTCAAAAAAGATATAGTAGAATTGGAAAAGGTACAGCGAAGGGCGACGAAAATGATAGTGGGGATGGGACGACTTTCCTATGAAGAGAGGCTGAGAAGGCTAGGGCTTTTCAGCTTGGAGAAGAGACGGCTGAGGGGAGATATGATAGAAGTGTATAAAATAATGAGTGGAATGGATCGGGTGGATGTGAAGCGACTGTTCACGCTATCCAAAAATACTAGGACTAGAGGGCATGAGTTGAAGCTACAGTGTGGTAAATTTAAAACGAATCGGAGAAAATTTTTCTTCACCCAACGTGTAATTAGACTCTGGAATTCGTTGCCGGAGAACGTGGTACGGGCGGTTAGCTTGACGGAGTTTAAAAAGGGGTTAGATAGACCGCTATTAAATGGACTTGGAAAAATTCCGCATTTTTAGGTATAACTTGTCTGGAATGTTTTTACGTTTGGGGAGCGTGCCAGGTGCCCTTGACCTGGATTGGCCACTGTTGGTGACAGGATGCTGGGCTAGATGGACCTTTGGTCTTTCCCAGTATGGCACTACTTATGTACTTATGGCTTCCCCTTACCACTCTAGGATTATCACTGTCTTTCCACTCTCATTCCAGTGGTTATTACTCTATTTACCATTGACTTTCTCTTTGCTTCATGTACAATTTCTCCATCATAAAAGATTTTCAAAATGTTAAACATCCATCGCTATCCCAGTTTGTTTATGATATTATTTTGTAAAATTGAATTCTTAAAACAAATTACTTTCTTATGCATTACTCTTTGTTATATATCCAGTAGTGTTTATTGTAAGCCACATTGAAATCATCTTATTTTTGATAATTACTCTGCTTTTGCAACAATCGCATTGGCTCCCTATTAGTGACAGAGTTGATATTAAACTGGTAACATTATTATATACAACTTTATATGGTAAAGGTACAGAACGTTTCATTCACTATCTCTCATTTCCTATTAACCCTACAAATTCCTGGTACCGATCTTTGATGAAACTTTGTTAATTGATCATTCTTTTGGATATCATGGAATCAAGCAGTGGAATAATCTTTAGGTGGATTTAAGGCAAATTTCATCTTATTTTCTTTTTTTTGTGTGTGTGGAGTGGAGGAGTAGCCTACTGGTTAGTGCAGTAGACTTTGATCCTAGGTAACTGAGTTCGATTCCCACTGCAGTTCCTTATGACTCTGGACAAATCACGTAACCCTCCATTACCCCAGGCACAAATAAATACCTGTATATACTATCCACCTTCTAATCAAAAGAGAAAAACGCCCATATTCCGACCTAAATCGGGAGATGGACGTCTTTCTCTCGCGGGCGCCCAAATCGGTATAATGGAAAGCCGATTTTGGGCGTCTTCAACTGCACTCCGTCGCAGGAACGAATAAAGTTGACGGGGACATGTCAGAGGCGTGGTGAAGGCAGAACTGGGGCGTGGTTATCGGCCGAGGAGAGATGGGCGTCTTTAGCTGATAATCGAAAAAAAAGGCGTTTTTACTGCAATTTTGGGTCACTTTTTTTTTTACCCTTTTTTTTCCACGAACAAGTCCCAAAAAAGTGCTCCAACTGACCAGATGACCACTGGAGGGAATCGGGGATCACCTGCCCTGACTCCCCCAGTGGTCACTAACCCCCTCCCACCAAAAAACCCCCCACTTTACAAACTTTTTTTCCCAGCGTGTATGCCAGCCTCAAATGCCGTACCCACCTCCATAACAGCAGAATGTGTTCTATCCTCTGACAGCCTTTCCCTGGTTCTGATGTGGGTCTCGTGTGAGTGTGACACCTTTTCTGTTATGGGCACTGCAGAGTCACATCACCAATGCATTGTGGTGGGTGTAGGGTATTGGGCTCCGTGATTCCACTAGCTTGTGTTAAATGCTCATGATGTTGGTAGTTGGTAGGCTCTACTCCCATGGTGCTTTTTCCCCTGCTTACTGGGTCAGAGTGTGCTCTGTTTTGTTTCCGGTAGTCCATGAGGTAGTGGCCATTTTTGTAAGCCAGTTTTAGATCCCTTTCATGTGTTAGCCACATTACAGAACTTAGTTCTTACCATTGTACACCATTCTGCCAGCTCGGACCTACTGCTAAACTCAGTTCCAGGGAGACTCGTTGCCAGTGGGGCACAACCTCTGATCTGCAGTTAACTGTGAGTAAACGTGGTTATTCAAATAAAGAACGTTTTCAACGAGATTAGTCTTCAGATGTGAATTGCTGTGCCAAGGTTATACAGCACCAACAAGTCCTGTCCCTGGAGCACTTTTAGTGGGTACTGCAGTGCACTTCAGGCAGGCAGACCCAGACCCATCCCCCCCTACCTGTAACACTTGTGGTGATAAGTGGGAGCCTCTAAAACCCACTGTACCCACATGTAGTTGCCCCCTTCATCCCTAAGAGCTATGGCAGTGTTGTACATTTATCCCTCCCACGACCAAATGGCTTGGATTAGGACGTTTCTGAGCTGGCCGTTTTTAGTTTACATTATCGCTAAAAAAAAAAAAAACGCCCAGCTCAGAAAGGACCAAATCCATGGCAGTTGGTCCGTCCAAACCGTATTTTTGAAACGAAAGATGGACGCCCATCTTTTTCGAAAATACGGTTTGTCCCACCTCTTCACGTACCTGTTTTCGAACATAGACGCACCATGGAGATGGGCGTTCACATTCGATTATGCCCCTCCACGTAAACCACTTTCAATGTAGTTGCAGAGGAGTGTGGTAGCCGTGTTAGTCCACTCTTAAGGTTATCAATAGAAATCAAACAAAATAAAACATGGAAAAGAAAATAAGATGATACCTTTTTTATTGGACATAACTTAATACATTTCTTGATTAGCTTTCGAAGGTTGCCCTTCTTCGTCAGATCGGAAATAAGTAAATGTGCTAGCTGACAGTGTATATAAGAATCCTGAAAGGTAACTTTAAAACCATACAAGAACGTAAGACCTTTGAAGTCAGAATGATTGAATATTTTAACACCCAACAGAAAGGACTTAACAAGGATCTGGGGTTCCTAGCCCATTATAAACCATAAAGCTGTATGTCTCTGTTGATCACCCCACCCCTCACCTATCCACACCCATCCTGTTAGAATATCAGTGATATGCTTTGATGTCCCCATGCATACCTCCTACCCACCCCCATCCTCCCACCCTGTCAGACTGTCATAGTAATGCTTGACTGTTTTCACTTATATACACTGTCAGCTAGCACATTTGTTTATTTCCGATCTGACGAAGAAGGGCAACCTTCGAAAGCTAATCAAGAAATGTATTAAGTTATGTCCAATAAAAAATGTAGTTGCAAAAACCACAGAAAGGCAGTGTATCAAGTCCCATTTCCTAAACTGTAATCTGCAATTGTTGTAAATGTCTATATCCAGTTCAATATCTATGGTGTTTTACCTGCCTAGATAGAATCTATTGATGAGACTCATGCGGTTATAAATCACAAGAAAAGAATAGAATAGAATCTTCATCTTAGCCCATTCCCCAAAAACAAATCTTTCCCTGTGTAGAAACATCCTGAATTTCTGGAGATTGTCAGAAAATGTTTGGGTGACTTAACCTGGGAAGCTGGAAAGATTCAGTTCCCTCCACAGCACAGTTGATGTCCGTCTGTTTCTCTGTTCTGTAGGTTTCAGCAGGAGGTAGAAGCTGTATCTACATGAATTTATACTGGAGAATCAACTCATTATTTGAGGAAGGCATCAATTATCTGAAACCATTATTACAGGAAGAAACCATGGGAACATTGACAGAGAGAAGGAAATTATGGGCCAATAATCACAGCAGGATATCCAAAAATTCACCAGTGCAGAACCTCAACAACAAACTATAACCTCTCCCACGACCTCATATTTACAGAGCACTGTCTAGGAGGTCTCTGTGCCTAGCAGTCACTGTACCAGGACAGAATTACAGACTGTGCCTATGAGAGGAGGGAATGAGGTTTACTAACATAGTAGATGATGGCAGAAAAAGACCTGCACGGTCCATCCAGTCTGCCCAACAAGATAACTCATATTTGCTACTTTTTGTGTATACCCTACTTTGATTTGTACCTGTGCTCTTCAAGGCACAGACCATATAAGTCTGCCCAGCACTATCCCCGCCTCCCAACCATCAACCCCTCCTCCCAACCACCGGCTCTGGCACAGACCATATAAGTCTGCCCAGCACTATCCCCACCTCCCAACCACCAGCCCCGCCTCCCAACCA
Source organism: Microcaecilia unicolor (assembly GCF_901765095.1). Taxonomy (NCBI): domain Eukaryota; kingdom Metazoa; phylum Chordata; class Amphibia; order Gymnophiona; family Siphonopidae; genus Microcaecilia; species Microcaecilia unicolor. The sequence goes on from NW_021963345.1 coordinate 3,272,277, forward strand.
CCGGCTCTGGCACAGACCGTACAAGTCTGTCCAGCACTATCCCCGCCTCCCACCACCGGCTCTGGCACAGACCGTATAAGTCTGCCCAGCACTATCCCCATCTCCCAACCATCAGCCCCTCCTCCCAACCACCGGCTCTGGCACAGACCGTATAAGTCTGCCCAGCACTATCCCCACCTCCCAACCACCAGCCCCGCCTCCCAACCACCGGCTCTGGCACAGACCGTACAAGTCTGTCCAGCACTATCCCCGCCTCCCACCACCGGCTCTGGCACAGACCGTATAAGTCTGCCCAGCACTATCCCCACCTCCCAACCATCAGCCCCTCCTCCCAACCACCGGCTCTGGCACAGACCGTATAAGTCTGCCCAGCACTATCCCCACCTCCCAACCACCAGCCCCGCCTCCCAACCACCGGCTCTGGCACAGACCGTACAAGTCTGTCCAGCACTATCCCCGCCTCCCAACCACCAGTCCCGCTTCCCACCACCGGCTCTGGCACAGACCGTATAAGTCTGCCCAGGTTGTGGGTTTTACTCCACAACCTCCTCTATGCTGTCATCCCTACAGGAGAATTGAATCTGAGGAGAGTGCTAAATGTAGTGGGCTTCGATTTTAGCAACGCTCTTGACATGGTTCTACATACAACCCTTATAAATAAATTGAGCACCTCAGTAGGGACTCTAAAGTGATTGACTAGGTAAGAAACTGGTTGAGTGGGAGGTGATGAGACATAGTTATAAATGGAGTTCACACTTAGCCTAGGGGCATTATCAGCGGTCTTTACTTTGGTTCTTTCTAACAGTTTTGTGATCAATATTGTAGAAAGGCTCTCAGGTTTACGTCTTTGTGGATGATGGAAATGGAAGGAAGTGGAGACAACATTCACAAGTAACAAAGAAACCAGAAAAACAATCCACAGGGAATGATTAAAAGCAACCAAATATTTATTATACAAATAAGGCCCATTTTTAAAAAAGGTTCCAGGGGAGATCCGGGAAATTATAGACCGGTGAGTCTGACGTCGGTGCCGGGGAAAATGGTAGAGGCTATTATTAAAAAGAAAATTACAGAGCACATCCGAGGACATGGATTACTGAGACCAAGTCAGCATGGCTTTTGTGTGGGGAAATCTTGCCTGACCAATTTACTTCAATTCTTTGAAGCAGTAAACAAACATGGGGACAAAGGGGAACCGGTTGATATTGTGTATCTGGATTTTCAAAAGGCGTTTGACAAGGTACCTCATGAAAGGCTACAGAGGAAATTGGAGGGTCATGGGATAGGAGGAAATGTCCTATTGTGGATTAAAAACTGGTTGAAGGATAGGAAACAGAGAGTGGGGTTAAATGGGCAGTATTCACAATGGAGAAGGGTAGTTAGTGGGGTTCCTCAGGGGTCCGTGCTAGGACCGCTGCTTTTTAATATATTTATAAATGATTTAGAGATGGGAGTAACTAGCGAGGTAATTAAATTTGCTGATGACACAAAATTATTCAAAGTCGTTAACTCGCGACAGGATTGTGAAAACTGTAATTTTTCAGGACCTTACGAGACTGGGAGACTGGGCGGCTAATGGCAGATGATGTTTAATGTGAGCAAGTGCAAGGTGATGCATGTGGGAAAAAAGAACCCGAATTATAGCTACGTCATGCAAGGTTCCACGTTAGGAGTTACGGACCAAGAAAGGGATCTGGGTGTCATCGTCGATAATACACTGAAACCTTCTGCTCAGTGTGCTGCTGCGGCTCAGAAAGCAAGTAGAATGTTGGGTATTATTAGGAAAGGTATGGAAAACAGGTGTGAGGACGTTATAATGCCGTTATATCGCTCCATGGTGCGACCGCACCTTGAGTATTGTGTTCAATTCTGGTCGCCGCATCTCAAGAAAGATATAGTGGAATTGGAAAAGGTGCAGCGAAGGGCGACTAAAATGATAGTGGGGATGGGACGACTTCCCTATGAAGAAAGACTAAGGAGGCTAGGGCTTTTCAGCTTGGAGAAGAGACGGCTGAGGGGAGACATGATAGAGGTATATAAAATAATGAGCGGAATGGAACAGGTGGATGTGAAGCGTCTGTTCACGCTTTCCAAAAATACTAGGACTAGGGGGCATGCGATGAAACTACAGTGTAGTAAATTTAAAACAAATCTGAGAAAATGTTTCTTCACCCAACGCGTAATTAAACTCTGGAATTCATTGCCGGGGAATGTGGTGAAGGCGGTTAGCTTGGCAGAGTTTAAAAAGGGGTTAGACGGTTTCCTAAAGGACAAGTCCATAAACCGCTACTAAATGGACTTGGAAAACTCCAAAATTCCAGGAATAACATGTATAGAATGTTTGTACGTTTGGCAAGCTTGCCAGGTGCCCTTGGCCTGGATTGGCTGGGCTCGATGGACCCTTGGTCTTTTCCCAGTGTGGCATTACTTATGTACTTATAAAGACCCTACCGCAGCTGTGTTTCAGGTTCATGCCTGTTTATTCTCCCATTATAATGGGGATTACTGGAGTAGTAACGTGGAGATATGTGAGGAATGAGGATCCAGTCAAGGAGATGGTTTCTCAGGGATGATAGCAGAGGAGGAGTTAAAAGTAGTAAATCAGATTGTAGTGGCGTTCCTAGGGGGGGGGCGGTGGGGGCAGTCCGCCCCGGGTGCACGCCGCTGGGGGGGTGCTGCGCGCGCCTGTCCTCCGTTGGTCCATGCTTCTTCTCTGCCCCGGAACAGGTTACTTCCTGTTCCGGGGCAGAGAAGAAGCATGGCCCAACGGAGGGCAGGTGCGCGCAGCAGCCCCCCCAGCGGCGTGCACCCGGCGGGGGGGGGGGTCCTTCGCGGGGGTGTCCTTTCGCCGGGGGGGGGGGGGGTCCGGATGCCAGCCCTTCCCAGGAACGCCACTGGATGCCTATACTCCTCAGGGACCTTGGAGAAGAGTGGGATCCTGGAGTGCAGAATAAACTCAGGCTGAAGTGAGGATTAGTTGCTGCCCCTAAAAGTGGCAACTGAGAAGGTGTGAGAACTTTGGCTGGGTAAGGGGAACCCAGCCCAAAATCAGGAATTAGAATAAGAGGAGCCTGAGGGAAGTGGATTGAGATTGGGATTGTGGATGGCACTCTCATTCTCCCTGTCTCATCAGCTCGTAACCTTGGGGTCATCTTTGACTCCTCTCTCTCCTTCTCTGCTCATATTCAACAGATTGCCAAAACCTGTCGTTTCTTTCTCTATAACATTAGCAAAATCCATCCCTTCGTCTCCGAGCACTCTGCCAGAACCCTTATCCACACTCTTATCACCTCTCGTCTTGACTATTGTAACCTGCTTCTCACCGGCCTCCCTCTTAGCCATCTCTCTCCTCTTCAATCAGTCCAAAACTCTGCTTTGCGACTCATTTTCCGCCAAAGTCGCTATGCTCACATTAGCCCCTTCCTTAAGTCACTTCACTGGCTCCCTATCCGTTTCCGTATTGAGTTCAAGCTTCTCTTATTGACCTATAAGTGCATTCACTCTGCCGCTCCCCAGTACCTCTCCACTCTCGTCTCTCCCTACGTCCCCCCCCCCCTTGGGTACTCCGTTCTGTAGATAAATCTCTCTTATCCATCCCCTTCTCCACTACTGCTAATTCTAGACTCCATTCCTTTTGTCTTGCTGCACCTCACGCCCGGAATAGACTTCCCGAGCCTGTGCGTCTAGTCCTGTCCTTGGCCGTTTTCAATTCCAAACTTAAAGCCCACCTCTTTACCACTGCTTTTGACTCCTAACCACTACTCACTTGCCCTGTCCTTTATCCTCACCTATTTATTCCCTTACCCTTAATTGTTCTGTCTGTCTGCCTGTCTTATCTAGATTGTAAGCTCTTTGAGCAGGGACTGTCTTTTTGTGTATGGTGTACAGCGCTGCGCATGCCTTGTAGCACTATAGAAATGATAAATAGTAGTAGTAGTAGTAGTAGTAGTACTACTAGTAGAATCAAGAGATTCAGGAGCAGCCTTGGATTATTATCTGCCCAAAGGGACGGATGCTAGACAGGAGGAGTGTAAACATATACATATCTACACATTCTTTGATAGAACCTGGTGGTTTAAGTGGTTGAGACTGTGGCACATGGCAGGGGTGTAGCTAGACAACAGATTTTGGGTGGGCCTAGGCAAGAAGTGGGTGGGCACCAAATGTTCTCCCTTCCCCCCCCCCCCCCCCCCCCCCCCACCACCACCAAAAGATATCTCAGCTGGCAGGAAAATGCTTCTTTCCACCTTTGCAGCAGGCATGAGCTGAAAACTGAACATGCACAGTGTCAGTATCGTGGAGAGTAGCGTTTTCATTACCATCAGGGGGAAGTCTTCAGCTGGTAGAGCTTGGGATCTCCACCAGCTACCGCTAAACATGTGCTACTGTTGGGTAAGGTATACACAAAAAGTAGCACATATGAGTTTATCTTGTTGGGCAGACTGGATGGACCATGCAGGTCTTTTTCTGCCGTCATCTACTATGTTACTATGTTTTAAAAAGGTTCCAGAGGTGATCCAGGAAATTATAGACTGGTGAGCCTGACATCAGTGCCAGGCAAAATGGTAGAGACTATTATAAAGAACAAAATTACAGAGCATATTCAAAAGCATGGATTAATGAGACAAAGTCAACATGGATTTAGTGAAGGGAAATCTTGCCTCACCAATCTACTACATTTCTTTGAAGGGGTGGACAAACATATGGACAAAGGCGAGCCGGTTGATATTGTGTATCTGGATTTTCAGAAGGCGTTTGACAAAGTACCTCATGAAAGACTCCAGAGGAAATTGGAGAGTCGTGAGATAGGAGGTAGTGTCCTATTGTGGATTAAAAACTGGTTAAAGGCTAGAAAACAGAGAGTAGGGTTAAAAGGTCAGTATTCTCAATGGAGAAGGGTAGTTAGTGGGGTTCCCCAGGTGTCTGTGGTGGGACTGCTGCTTTTTAACATAATGGGTGTAACTTGTGAGATAATTAATTTGCTGACGACACAAAGTTATTCATAGTTGTTCAATCGCAAGAGGATTGTGAAAAATTGCAAGAGGACCTTACAAGACTGGGAGACTGGGCATCTAAATGGCAGATGACGTTTAATGTGAGCAAGTGCAAAGTGATGCATGTGAGAAAGAGGAACCCGAATTATAGGTACGTAATGCAAGGTTCAACATTACGAGTCACCGACCAGGAAAGGGATCTAGGTGTCGTTGTTGATGATACGTTGAAACCCTCTGCTCAGTGTGCGGCAGCAGCTAAGAAAGCAAATAGAATGCTAGGCATTGTTAGGAAAGGAGTGGAAAACAAAAATGAGGATGTTGTAATGCCTTCGTATCTCTCCATGGTGCAACTGCAGCTCTAATGCTGTGTTCAGTTCTGGTCACTGCATGTCAAGAAAGATATAGTGGAATTAGCAAAGGTACAGAGAAGGGCGACGAAAATGATAAAGTGGATGGGATGACTTCCCTATGATGAAAGGCTGCCCCAGTGCACAAATGAAGTTACATCAGAGGGGGGCCGAGCAGTAGAGAGGTGAACAACGCCGGGGCCAGCGGCATAGCAACATGTGTGTATGAATTGCCGTTGTTGCTGCCCGCTGACCTTTAGAAGAAATTGAAAGTAGATTTGGAGGGAAGGTTAAGGAAGGCAGGAGATGCCATCTGGGGGGATTGAGGAACAAAGAGAGGAAATGCCAGGGGGGGGAGATAGAAGGAGAAACTTGGGGGGGGGGGGGAGAAGGGGTTTGAGCAAGGAAGTTGCATGAAATCAGGAGATGGGATGCTGCATCCATGCTGTCGTTCTTTATGGTTGGTGGCATCTGTATTTAATCTCATTTATATTTTCAAACATGCCATCTTGTGCAGTATACACATGTACGCAGAGGAAGTAGAGTAGTAATTTGTTATAAATCGTAATCAGTGTGTCATTCGGAGGGGCTGGTTATAGGGACACCCTAGCTTCTCTTAGAAACTCTGAATGTTGAGCTGCTGATTCTTATGGCGTCTGTTTTCGTTTATTATTTATTTACTATTTATATTCCACATTAAACAGGAATTAAGTTGAAACCTGTGAGCATTTTTTCCTGTGCTTAGATCAAAAGAAAAAGATGGCACATGGGAACTTGCTCCTTTTGTGCTGCTTAATGCTTATTAGTCGTCCAACCCCCCCAAACCCACTGTACCCACATGTAGGTGCCCCCCTTCACCCCTTAGGGCTATAGTAATGGTGTAGACTTGTGGGCAGTGGGTTTTGAGGGGGATTTGGGGGGCTCAACACACAAGGGAAGGGTGCTATGCACCTGGGAGCTCTTTTACCTGTTTTTTTGGTTTTGTAAAAGTGCCCCCTAGGGTGCCCGGTTGGTGTCCTGGCATGTGAGGGGGACCAGTGCACTACGAATCCTGGCCCCTCCCACGAATAAATGTCTTGGATTTATTCGTTTTTGAGCTGGGCGCTTTCATTTTCTATTATCGCTGAAAAACAAAAACGCCCAGCTCACACATTGTTGAATAAAACATGGGCGTCTATTTTTTCCCAAAATACGGTTCGGTCCGCCCCTTCACGGACCCGTTCTCGGAGATAAACGCCCATGGAGATAGGCGTTTTCGTTCAATTATGCCCCTCTCTGTAATCCTGAAACTGAATCCACTACTTGGACAGAAAAATCACATCATTGTGCAACCTTCCCCCACAGCAAATCTTCAGTCCTGGAAAGTACCCACTAGATATTTCATGGGAAACGTCCCTCTCTACAACTTTTCCAGATGGATTATCCTTAACTGGATCAAATTTAACTGCTTAAAGCTTCACTGGCTGCTGAACCATCTCTGAATAGGGAAGAATGAGTCCTCCAGATTCTCTCTGCAATACATCGGTACTGGGTTCCCGCTGGACTCCATTAGTAGGCAGCGGAGGTGGGGTTCTGCTGCCAGAGCTCAAAGAGGCTCCCTCAGAAGATGAATTAGATGTACTTATAGTCTTTGGAGTAGGTAGAACTTGCTTTTCCATTGCACTACTTACCTTAGGAGTAGAAGTAGTGACAGCCCTTTGAGTCATTGATTAAGGCTTATGCTTCCTCTTTATCATTCCACACCTCAAGCTCTTTGATGTGCTTCAAGGGGTGTGCCCCTTAGATCATGCAACTTTGGGCATGCCACAATGGCCATGCACATTGTCATGACCGGAGGATGTACCAGCAAGAAGAGGGGGAGCAAGTGATGTCACCCTGTTGGGAAGTCCCCTCCGCTCTGCTCTGCCCAATGGCTTGAAGGATCCTCAGTCTCACACACACTTCCTCCTCCTGCTTGTTTGAAAAGTATTTCCACATAACATCATTGAATGTCCTCAAGTGTTTGTGTAAACTCCTGGTGGTGGAGTTTGGTATAGCATCTGATTTGTAGGTCAGTGTCAATAAATCAAGGCTGATGGCAATGGGTTTCCCAGTTAAACTCCCATCAAAGAGGGGAGTTAATATTAAAATAAATGTATTCCAACATTAATAAGTAGATACTCAGAAGTTTTAACTTTTCCACCCAACAAATGTCAAATAATCTTTTTCCAGGGTTTGAAAAATATGGCACAAGATAACATCCCATAAACACTTTCTGATGAGTATAGCTATATTTTATGGTTAGACATTAAAACTCTATCTTCCATACTCATTCAGTGAAATTAGTTTTATAAAGAACTAAAGGAAAAAGGGAAGTTTTTTCTCTCTATATATTTATCTTCTCTATTCTCTTACATTTCAGTATATCATTCAGTCCTGTGTCCACCCCCTGTTTAAATTAATTTGCCACTTAATTTTAATAGACCATTGTTAAAATAGACTTGGGGAAAGTCCACTTCTTATTTCTAGAGTGAGCAGCATAAAATATATTGTATTGTTTTGGGATCCTATCAGGTAGGTACTTCTGACCTGGATTGGCCACAGTTGGAAACAGGATGCTGGGCTTGATGGACCTTCGGTCTGTCCCAGTATGGCAACACTTATGTACTTGGGATTCTGAATAGAATGTTGCTACTCTTTGGGGTTCTATATGGAATGTTGCAACACTTTGAACTTCTGCATGGAATCTTGCTATTCTTTAGAATTCTAGAATCTTGCTACTCATTGGGTTCTACATGGAATGTTGCTACACTTTGAAATTCTGCATGGAATCTTGTTGTTCTTCAGAATTCTAGAATCTTGCCACTCATTGGGGTTCTACATGGAATATTTCTACTATTTCGGATCTTGCCAGCAAGTTGTGACCTGGATTGGCCACTGTTAGAAACAGGATGCTGGGCTTGATGGACCTTCGGTCTGTCCCAGTATGGCAACACTTATGTACTAGGGATTCTGAATAGAATGTTGCTACTCTTTGGGTTCTACATGGAATGTTGCTACACTTTGAAATTCTGCATGGAATCTTGTTGTTCTTCAGAATTCTAGAATCTTGCCACTCATTGGGGTTCTACATGGAATGTTTCTACGATTTGGGATCTTGCCAGGTACTTGTGACCTGGATTGGCTACAGTTGGAAACAGCATGCTGGGCTTGATGGACCTTCGGTCTGTCCCAGTATGGCAACACTTATGTACTTGGGATTCTGAATAGAATGTTGCTACTCTTTGGAGTTCTATATGGAATGTTGCTACTCTTTGGGGTTCTGCATGGAATCTTGTTATTCTTTAGACTAGAATTTTGCTACTCTTTAGGGTTCTACATGGAATGTTGCTACTATTTGGATTTTTGCCAGGTATTTGTGACCTGGATTGGCCACAGTTGGATACAGGATGCTGGGCTTGATGGATCTTCGGTATGTCCCAGTATGGCAACACTTATGTACTTGGGATTCTGAGTGGAATCTTGCTACACTTTAGGGTTCTACATGGAATGTTGCTACACTTTGAAATTCTGTATGGAATCTTGCTATTCTTTAGAATTCTAGAATCTTCCTACTCTCTGGGGTTCTACATGGAATGTTGCTACTCTTTGGGTTCTACATGAAATGTTGCTACACTTTGAAATTCTGCACGGAATCTTGTTGTTCTTCAGAATTCTAGAATCTTGCTACTCTTTGGGAACTAAATGGAATGTTGCTACACTTTGAAATTCTGCATGGAATCTTGTTATTCTTTAGAATTCTAGAATCTTGCACTCATTGGGGTTCTACATGGAAATTTTCTACTATTTGGGATCTTGCCAGCTAGTTGTGACCTGGATTGGCCACTGTAGGAAACAGGATGCTGGGCTTGATGGACCTTCGGTCTGTCCCAGTATGGCAACACTTATGTACTTGGGATTCTGAATAGAATGTTGCTACTCTTTGGGGTTCTATATGGAATGTTGCTACACTTTGAAATTCTGCTTGGAATCTTGATATTCTTTAGAATTCTAGAATCTTGCTACTCTTGGGGTTCTACATGGAATGTTGCTACTGTTTGGGTTTCTGCCAGGTACTTGTGACCTGGATTGGCCACTGTTGGAAACAGCATGCTGGGCTTGATGGCCCTTCGGTCTGTCCCAGTATGGCAACACTTATGTACTTGGAATTCTGAATAGAATGTTGCTACTCTTTGGGGTTCTATATGGAATGTTGCTACACTTTGAAATTCTGCATGGAATCTTGTCATTCCTTAGAATTCTAGAATCTTGTTACTCTTGGGGTTCTACATGGAATGTTGCTACTGTTTGGGTTTCTGCCAGGTAATTGTGACCTGGATTGGCCACTGTTGGAAACAGCATGCTGGGCTTGATGGCCCTTCAGTCTGTCCCAGTATGGCAACACTTATGTACTTGGGATTCTGAATAGAATGTTGCTACTCTTTGGGGTTCTATATGGAATGTTGCTACACTTTGAAATTCTGCATGGAATCTTGTTGTTCTTCAGAATTCTAGAATCTTGCCACTCATTGGGGTTCTACATGGAATGTTTTTACTATTTGGGATCTTGCCAGGTACTTGTGACCTGGATTGGCCACTGTTGGAAACAGCATGCTGGGCTTGATGGACCTTCGGTCTGTCCCAGTATGGCAACACTTATGTACTTGGGATTCTGAATAGAATGTTGCTACTCTTTGGGGTTCTATATGGAATGTTGCTACTCTTTGGGGTTCTGCATAGAATCTTGTTATTCTTTAGTCTAGAATTTTGCTACTCTTTAGGGTTTTACATGGAATGTTGCTACTATTTGAGTTTCTGCCAGGTATTTGTGACCTGGATTGGCCACAGTTGGAAACAGGATGCTGGGCTTGATGGACCTTCGGTCTGTCCCAGTATGGCAACACTTATGTACTTGGGATTCTGAATAGAATGTTGCTACTCTTTGGGGTTCTATATGGAATGTTGCAACACTTTGAACTTCTGCATGGAATCTTGCTATTCTTTAGAATTCTAGAATCTTGCTACTCTTTGGGTTCTACATGGAATGTTGCTACACTTTGAAATTCTGCATGGAATCTTGTTGTTCTTCAGAATTCTAGAATCTTGCCACTCATTGGGGTTCTACATGGAATGTTTCTACTATTTGGGATCTTGCCAGGTACTTGTGACCTGGATTGGCTACAGTTGGAAACAGCATGCTGGGCTTGATGGACCTTCGGTCTGTCCCAGTATGGCAACACTTATGTACTTGGGATTCTGAATAGAATGTTGCTACTCTTTGGAGTTCTATATGGAATGTTGCTACTCTTTGGGGTTCTGCATGGAATCTTGTTATTCTTTAGACTAGAATTTTGCTACTCTTTAGGGTTCTACATGGAATGTTGCTACTATTTGGATTTTTGCCAGGTATTTGTGACCTGGATTGGCCACAGTTGGATACAGGATGCTGGGCTTGATGGATCTTCGGTATGTCCCAGTATGGCAACACTTATGTACTTGGGATTCTGAGTGGAATCTTGCTACACTTTAGGGTTCTACATGGAATGTTGCTACACTTTGAAATTCTGTATGGAATCTTGCTATTCTTTAGAATTCTAGAATCTTCCTACTCTCTGGGGTTCTACATGGAATGTTGCTACTCCTTGGGTTCTACATGAAATGTTGCAACACTTTGAAATTCTGCACGGAATCTTGTTGTTCTTCAGAATTCTAGAATCTTGCTACTCTTTGGGAACTAAATGCAATGTTGCTACACTTTGAAATTCTGCATGGAATCTTGTTATTCTTTAGAATTCTAGAATCTTGCACTCATTGGGGTTCTACATGGAATGTTTCTACTATTTGGGATCTTGCCAGCTAGTTGTGACCTGGATTGGCCACTGTTGGAAACAGGATGCTGGGCTTGATGGACCTTCGGTCTGTCCCAGTATGGCAACACTTATGTACTTGGGATTTTGAGTGGAATCTTGCTACACTTTAGGGTTCTACATGGAATGTTGCTACACTTTGAAATTCTGTATGGAATCTTGCTATTCTTTAGAATTCTAGAATCTTCCTACTCTCTGGGGTTCTACATGGAATGTTGCTACACTTTGAAATTCTGTATGGAATCTTGCTATTCTTTAGAATTCTAGAATCTTCCTACTCTCTGGGGTTCTACATGGAATGTTGCTACTCTTTGGGTTCTACATAAAATGTTGCAACACTTTGAAATTCTGCACGGAATCTTGTTGTTCTTCAGAATTCTAGAATCTTGCTACTCTTTGGGAACTAAATGCAATGTTGCTACACTTTGAGATTCTGCATGGAATCTTGTTATTCTTTAGAATTCTAGAATCTTGCACTCATTGGGGTTCTACATGGAATGTTTCTACTATTTGGGATCTTCCCAGCTAGTTGTGACCTGGATTGGCCACTGTAGGAAACAGGATGCTGGGCTTGATGGACCTTCGGTCTGTCCCAGTATGGCAACACTTATGTACTTGGGATTCTGAATAGAATGTTGCTAATCTTTGGGGTTCTATATGGAATGTTGCTACACTTTGAAATTCTGCATGGAATCTTGATATTCTTTAGAATTCTAGAATCTTGCTACTCTTGGGGTTCTACATAGAATGTTGCTACTGTTTGGGTTTCTGCCAGGTACTTGTGACCTGGATTGGCCACTGTTGGAAACAGCATGCTGGGCTTGATGGACCTTCGGTCTGTCCCAGTATGGCAACACTTATGTACTTGGAATTCTGAATAGAATGTTGCTACTCTTTGGGGTTCTATATGGAATGTTGCTACACTTTGAAATTCTGCATGGAATCTTGTCATTCCTTAGAATTCTAGAATCTTGCTACTCTTGGGGTTCTACATGGAATGTTGCTACTGTTTGGGTTTCTGCCAGGTACTTGTGACCTGGATTGGCCACTGTTGGAAACAGCATGCTGGGCTTGATGGCCCTTCAGTCTGTCCCAGTATGGCAACACTTATGTACTTGGGATTCTGAATAGAATGTTGCTACTCTTTGGGGTTCTATATGGAATGTTGCTACACTTTGAAATTCTGCATGAAATCTTGTTGTTCTTCAGAATTCTAGAATCTTGCCACTCATTGGGGTTCTACATGGAATGTTTCTACTATTTGGGATCTTGCCAGGTACTTGTGACCTGGATTGGCCACTGTTGGAAACAGCATGCTGGGCTTGATGGACCTTCGGTCTGTCCCAGTATGGCAACACTTATGTACTTGGGATTCTGAATAGAATGTTGCTACTCTTGGGGTTCTACATGGAATGTTGCTACTCTTTGGGGTTCTGCATGGAATCTTGTTATTCTTTAGTCTAGAATTTTGCTACTCTTTAGGGTTTTTCATGGAATGTTGCTACTATTTGAGTTTCTGCCAGGTATTTGTGACCTGGAGTAGCCACAGTTGGAAACAGGATGCTGGGCTTGATGGACCTTCGGTCTGTCCCAGTATGGCAACACTTATGTACTTGGGATTCTGAATAGAATGTTGCTACTCTTTGGGGTTCTATATGGAATGTTGCTACTCTTTGGGGTTCTGCATAGAATCTTGTTATTCTTTAGTCTAGAATTTTGCTACTCTTTAGGGTTTTACATGGAATGTTGCTACTATTTGAGTTTCTGCCAGGTATTTGTGACCTGGATTGGCCACAGTTGGAAACAGGATGCTGGGCTTGATGGACCTTCGGTCTGTCCCAGTATGGCAACACTTATGTACTTGGGATTCTGAATAGAATGTTGCTACTCTTTGGGGTTCTATATGGAATGTTGCAACACTTTGAACTTCTGCATGGAATCTTGCTATTCTTTAGAATTCTAGAATCTTGCTACTCTTTGGGTTCTACATGGAATGTTGCTACACTTTGAAATTCTGCATGGAATCTTGTTGTTCTTCAGAATTCTAGAATCTTGCCACTCATTGGGGTTCTACATGGAATGTTTCTACTATTTGGGATCTTGCCAGGTACTTGTGACCTGGATTGGCTACAGTTGGAAACAGCATGCTGGGCTTGATGGACCTTCGGTCTGTCCCAGTATGGCAACACTTATGTACTTGGGATTCTGAATAGAATGTTGCTACTCTTTGGAGTTCTATATGGAATGTTGCTACTCTTTGGGGTTCTGCATGGAATCTTGTTATTCTTTAGACTAGAATTTTGCTACTCTTTAGGGTTCTACATGGAATGTTGCTACTATTTGGATTTTTGCCAGGTATTTGTGACCTGGATTGGCCACAGTTGGATACAGGATGCTGGGCTTGATGGATCTTCGGTATGTCCCAGTATGGCAACACTTATGTACTTGGGATTCTGAGTGGAATCTTGCTACACTTTAGGGTTCTACATGGAATGTTGCTACACTTTGAAATTCTGTATGGAATCTTGCTATTCTTTAGAATTCTAGAATCTTCCTACTCTCTGGGGTTCTACATGGAATGTTGCTACTCCTTGGGTTCTACATGAAATGTTGCAACACTTTGAAATTCTGCACGGAATCTTGTTGTTCTTCAGAATTCTAGAATCTTGCTACTCTTTGGGAACTAAATGCAATGTTGCTACACTTTGAAATTCTGCATGGAATCTTGTTATTCTTTAGAATTCTAGAATCTTGCACTCATTGGGGTTCTACATGGAATGTTTCTACTATTTGGGATCTTGCCAGCTAGTTGTGACCTGGATTGGCCACTGTTGGAAACAGGATGCTGGGCTTGATGGACCTTCGGTCTGTCCCAGTATGGCAACACTTATGTACTTGGGATTTTGAGTGGAATCTTGCTACACTTTAGGGTTCTACATGGAATGTTGCTACACTTTGAAATTCTGTATGGAATCTTGCTATTCTTTAGAATTCTAGAATCTTCCTACTCTCTGGGGTTCTACATGGAATGTTGCTACACTTTGAAATTCTGTATGGAATCTTGCTATTCTTTAGAATTCTAGAATCTTCCTACTCTCTGGGGTTCTACATGGAATGTTGCTACTCTTTGGGTTCTACATAAAATGTTGCAACACTTTGAAATTCTGCACGGAATCTTGTTGTTCTTCAGAATTCTAGAATCTTGCTACTCTTTGGGAACTAAATGCAATGTTGCTACACTTTGAGATTCTGCATGGAATCTTGTTATTCTTTAGAATTCTAGAATCTTGCACTCATTGGGGTTCTACATGGAATGTTTCTACTATTTGGGATCTTGCCAGCTAGTTGTGACCTGGATTGGCCACTGTAGGAAACAGGATGCTGGGCTTGATGGACCTTCGGTCTGTCCCAGTATGGCAACACTTATGTACTTGGGATTCTGAATAGAATGTTGCTAATCTTTGGGGTTCTATATGGAATGTTGCTACACTTTGAAATTCTGCATGGAATCTTGATATTCTTTAGAATTCTAGAATCTTGCTACTCTTGGGGTTCTACATAGAATGTTGCTACTGTTTGGGTTTCTGCCAGGTACTTGTGACCTGGATTGGCCACTGTTGGAAACAGCATGCTGGGCTTGATGGACCTTCGGTCTGTCCCAGTATGGCAACACTTATGTACTTGGAATTCTGAATAGAATGTTGCTACTCTTTGGGGTTCTATATGGAATGTTGCTACACTTTGAAATTCTGCATGGAATCTTGTCATTCCTTAGAATTCTAGAATCTTGCTACTCTTGGGGTTCTACATGGAATGTTGCTACTGTTTGGGTTTCTGCCAGGTACTTGTGACCTGGATTGGCCACTGTTGGAAACAGCATGCTGGGCTTGATGGCCCTTCGGTCTGTCCCAGTATGGCAACACTTATGTACTTGGGATTCTGAATAGAATGTTGCTACTCTTTGGGGTTCTATATGGAATGTTGCTACACTTTGAAATTCTGCATGAAATCTTGTTGTTCTTCAGAATTCTAGAATCTTGCCACTCATTGGGGTTCTACATGGAATGTTTCTACTATTTGGGATCTTGCCAGGTACTTGTGACCTGGATTGGCCACTGTTGGAAACAGCATGCTGGGCTTGATGGACCTTCGGTCTGTCCCAGTATGGCAACACTTATGTACTTGGGATTCTGAATAGAATGTTGCTACTCTTTGGGGTTCTATATGGAATGTTGCTACTCTTTGGGGTTCTGCATGGAATCTTGTTATTCTTTAGTCTAGAATTTTGCTACTCTTTAGGGTTTTTCATGGAATGTTGCTACTATTTGAGTTTCTGCCAGGTATTTGTGACCTGGAGTAGCCACAGTTGGAAACAGGATGCTGGGCTTGATGGACCTTCGGTCTGTCCCAGTATGGCAACACTTATGTACTTGGGATTCTGAATAGAATGTTGCTACTCTTTGGGGTTCTATATGGAATGTTGCTACTCTTTGGGGTTCTGCATAGAATCTTGTTATTCTTTAGTCTAGAATTTTGCTACTCTTTAGGGTTTTACATGGAATGTTGCTACTATTTGAGTTTCTGCCAGGTATTTGTGACCTGGATTGGCCACAGTTGGAAACAGGATGCTGGGCTTGATGGACCTTCGGTCTCTCCCAGTATGGCAACACTTATGTACTTGGGATTCTGAATAGAATGTTGCTACTCTTTGGGGTTCTATATGGAATGTTGCAACACTTTGAACTTCTGCATGGAATCTTGCTATTCTTTAGAATTCTAGAATCTTGCTACTCTTTGGGTTCTACATGGAATGTTGCTACACTTTGAAATTCTGCATGGAATCTGGTTGTTCTTCAGAATTCTAGAATCTTGCCACTCATTGGGGTTCTACATGGAATGTTTCTACTATTTGGGATCTTGCCAGCAAGTTGTGACCTGGATTGGCCACTGTTGGAAACAGGATGCTGGGCTTGATGGACCTTCGGTCTGTCCCAGTATGGCAACACTTATGTACTTGGGATTCTGAATAGAATGTTGCTACTCTTTGGGTTCTACATGGAATGTTGCTACACTTTGAAATTCTGCATGGAATCTTGTTGTTCTTCAGAATTCTAGAATCTTGCCACTCATTGGGGTTCTACATGGAATGTTTCTACTATTTGGGATCTTGCCAGGTACTTGTGACCTGGATTGGCTACAGTTGGAAACAGCATGCTGGGCTTGATGGACCTTCGGTCTGTCCCAGTATGGCAACACTTATGTACTTGGGATTCTGAATAGAATGTTGCTACTCTTTGGAGTTCTATATGGAATGTTGCTACTCTTTGGGGTTCTGCATGGAATCTTGTTATTCTTTAGACTAGAATTTTGCTACTCTTTAGGGTTCTACATGGAATGTTGCTACTATTTGGATTTTTGCCAGGTATTTGTGACCTGGATTGGCCACAGTTGGATACAGGATGCTGGGCTTGATGGATCTTCGGTATGTCCCAGTATGGCAACACTTATGTACTTGGGATTCTGAGTGGAATCTTGCTACACTTTAGGGTTCTACATGGAATGTTGCTACACTTTGAAATTCTGTATGGAATCTTGCTATTCTTTAGAATTCTAGAATCTTCCTACTCTCTGGGGTTCTACATGGAATGTTGCTACTCTTTGGGTTCTACATGAAATGTTGCAACACTTTGAAATTCTGCACGGAATCTTGTTGTTCTTCAGAATTCTAGAATCTTGCTACTCTTTGGGAACTAAATGCAATGTTGCTACACTTTGAAATTCTGCATGGAATCTTGTTATTCTTTAGAATTCTAGAATCTTGCACTCATTGGGGTTCTACATGGAATGTTTCTACTATTTGGGATCTTGCCAGCTAGTTGTGACCTGGATTGGCCACTGTTGGAAACAGGATGCTGGGCTTGATGGACCTTCGGTCTGTCCCAGTATGGCAACACTTATGTACTTGGGATTCTGAATAGAATGTTGCTACTCTTTGGGGTTCTATATGGAATGTTGCTACACTTTGAAATTCTGCATGGAATCTTGTCATTCCTTAGAATTCTAGAATCTTGCTACTCTTGGGGTTCTACATGGAATGTTGCTACTGTTTGGGTTTCTGCCAGGTACTTGTGACCTGGATTGGCCACTGTTGGAAACAGCATGCTGGGCTTGATGGCCCTTCAGTCTGTCCCAGTATGGCAACACTTATGTACTTGGGATTCTGAATAGAATGTTGCTACTCTTTGGGGTTCTATATGGAATGTTGCTACACTTTGAAATTCTGCATGGAATCTTGTTGTTCTTCAGAATTCTAGAATCTTGCCACTCATTGGGGTTCTACATGGAATGTTTCTACTATTTGGGATCTTGCCAGGTACTTGTGACCTGGATTGGCCACTGTTGGAAACAGCATGCTGGGCTTGATGGACCTTCGGTCTGTCCCAGTATGGCAACACTTATGTACTTGGGATTCTGAATAGAATGTTGCTACTCTTTGGGGTTCTATATGGAATGTTGCTACTCTTTGGGGTTCTGCATGGAATCTTGTTATTCTTTAGTCTAGAATTTTGCTACTCTTTAGGGTTTTTCATGGAATGTTGCTACTATTTGAGTTTCTGCCAGGTATTTGTGACCTGGAGTGGCCACAGTTGGAAACAGGATGCTGGGCTTGATGGACCTTCGGTCTGTCCCAGTATGGCAACACTTATGTACTTGGATTCTGAGTGGAATCTTGCTACTCTTTAGGGTTCTACATGGAATGTTGCTACACTTTGAAATTCTGCATGGAATCTTGTTGTTCTTCAGAATTCTAGAATCTTGCCACTCATTGGGGTTCTACATGGAATGTTTCTACTATTTGGGATCTTGCCAGCAAGTTGTGACCTGGATTGGCCACTATTGGAAACAGGATGCTGGGCTTGATGGACCTTTGGTCTGTCCCAGTATGGCAACACTTATGTACTTGGGATTCTGAATGGAATCTTGCTACTCTTTGGGGTTCTATATGGAATGTTGCTACACTTTGAAATTCTGCATGGAATCTTGTCATTCTTTAGAATTCTAGAATCTTGCTACTCTTTGGGTTCTACATGGAATGTTGCTACACTTTGAAATTCTGCATGGAATCTTGTCATTCCTTAGAATTCTAGAATCTTGCTACTCTTGGGGTTCTACATGGAATGTTGCTACTGTTTGGGTTTCTGCCAGGTACTTGTGACCTGGATTGGCCACGGGTGGAAACAGCATGCTGGGCTTGATGGCCCTTCGGTCTGTCCCAGTATGGCAACACTTATGTACTTGGGATTCTGAATAGAATGTTGCTACACTTTGGGGTTCTATATGGAATGTTGCTACACTTTGAAATTCTGCATGGAAACTTGTCATTCCTTAGAATTCTAGAATCTTGCTACTCTTGGGGTTCTACATGGAATGTTGCTACACTGTGAAATTCTGCACGGAATCTTGTTGTTCTTCAGAATTCTAGAATCTTGCTACTCTTTGGGTTCTACATGGAATGTTTCTACTATTTGGGATCTTGCCAGCTAGTTGTGACCTAGATTGGCCACTGTTGGAAACTGGATGCTGGGCTTGATGGACCTTCGGTCTGTGCCAGTATGGCAACACTTATGTACTTGGGATTCTGAATAGAATGTTGCTAATCTTTGGGGTTCTATATGAAATGTTGCTACACTTTGAAATTCTGCATGGAATCTTGTTGTTCTTCAGAATTCTAGAATCTTGCCACTCATTGGGGTTCTACATGGAATGTTTCTACTATTTGGGATCTTGCCAGGTACTTGTGACCTGGATTGGCTACAGTTGGAAACAGCATGCTGGGCTTGATGGACCTTCGGTCTGTCCCAGTATGGCAACACTTATGTACTTGGGATTCTGAATAGAATGTTGCTACTCTTTGGAGTTCTATATGGAATGTTGCTACTCTTTGGGGTTCTGCATGGAATCTTGTTATTCTTTAGACTAGAATTTTGCTACTCTTTAGGGTTCTACATGGAATGTTGCTACTATTTGGATTTTTGCCAGGTATTTGTGACCTGGATTGGCCACAGTTGGATACAGGATGCTGGGCTTGATGGATCTTCTGTATGTCCCAGTATGGCAACACTTATGTACTTGGGATTCTGAGTGGAATCTTGCTACACTTTAGGGTTCTACATGGAATGTTGCTACACTTTGAAATTCTGTATGGAATCTTGCTATTCTTTAGAATTCTAGAATCTTCCTACTCTCTGGGGTTCTACATGGAATGTTGCTACTCTTTGGGTTCTACATGAAATGTTGCTACACTTTGAAATTCTGCACGGAATCTTGTTGTTCTTCAGAATTCTAGAATCTTGCTACTCTTTGGGAACTAAATGGAATGTTGCTACACTTTGAAATTCTGCATGGAATCTTGTTATTCTTTAGAATTCTAGAATCTTGCACTCATTGGGGTTCTACATGGAAATTTTCTACTATTTGGGATCTTGCCAGCTAGTTGTGACCTGGATTGGCCACTGTAGGAAACAGGATGCTGGGCTTGATGGACCTTCGGTCTGTCCCAGTATGGCAACACTTATGTACTTGGGATTCTGAATAGAATGTTGCTACTCTTTGGGGTTCTATATGGAATGTTGCTACACTTTGAAATTCTGCTTGGAATCTTGATATTCTTTAGAATTCTAGAATCTTGCTACTCTTGGGGTTCTACATGGAATGTTGCTACTGTTTGGGTTTCTGCCAGGTACTTGTGACCTGGATTGGCCACTGTTGGAAACAGCATGCTGGGCTTGATGGCCCTTCGGTCTGTCCCAGTATGGCAACACTTATGTACTTGGAATTCTGAATAGAATGTTGCTACTCTTTGGGGTTCTATATGGAATGTTGCTACACTTTGAAATTCTGCATGGAATCTTGTCATTCCTTAGAATTCTAGAATCTTGTTACTCTTGGGGTTCTACATGGAATGTTGCTACTGTTTGGGTTTCTGCCAGGTAATTGTGACCTGGATTGGCCACTGTTGGAAACAGCATGCTGGGCTTGATGGCCCTTCAGTCTGTCCCAGTATGGCAACACTTATGTACTTGGGATTCTGAATAGAATGTTGCTACTCTTTGGGGTTCTATATGGAATGTTGCTACACTTTGAAATTCTGCATGGAATCTTGTTGTTCTTCAGAATTCTAGAATCTTGCCACTCATTGGGGTTCTACATGGAATGTTTTTACTATTTGGGATCTTGCCAGGTACTTGTGACCTGGATTGGCCACTGTTGGAAACAGCATGCTGGGCTTGATGGACCTTCGGTCTGTCCCAGTATGGCAACACTTATGTACTTGGGATTCTGAATAGAATGTTGCTACTCTTTGGGGTTCTATATGGAATGTTGCTACTCTTTGGGGTTCTGCATAGAATCTTGTTATTCTTTAGTCTAGAATTTTGCTACTCTTTAGGGTTTTACATGGAATGTTGCTACTATTTGAGTTTCTGCCAGGTATTTGTGACCTGGATTGGCCACAGTTGGAAACAGGATGCTGGGCTTGATGGACCTTCGGTCTGTCCCAGTATGGCAACACTTATGTACTTGGGATTCTGAATAGAATGTTGCTACTCTTTGGGGTTCTATATGGAATGTTGCAACACTTTGAACTTCTGCATGGAATCTTGCTATTCTTTAGAATTCTAGAATCTTGCTACTCTTTGGGTTCTACATGGAATGTTGCTACACTTTGAAATTCTGCATGGAATCTTGTTGTTCTTCAGAATTCTAGAATCTTGCCACTCATTGGGGTTCTACATGGAATGTTTCTACTATTTGGGATCTTGCCAGGTACTTGTGACCTGGATTGGCTACAGTTGGAAACAGCATGCTGGGCTTGATGGACCTTCGGTCTGTCCCAGTATGGCAACACTTATGTACTTGGGATTCTGAATAGAATGTTGCTACTCTTTGGAGTTCTATATGGAATGTTGCTACTCTTTGGGGTTCTGCATGGAATCTTGTTATTCTTTAGACTAGAATTTTGCTACTCTTTAGGGTTCTACATGGAATGTTGCTACTATTTGGATTTTTGCCAGGTATTTGTGACCTGGATTGGCCACAGTTGGATACAGGATGCTGGGCTTGATGGATCTTCGGTATGTCCCAGTATGGCAACACTTATGTACTTGGGATTCTGAGTGGAATCTTGCTACACTTTAGGGTTCTACATGGAATGTTGCTACACTTTGAAATTCTGTATGGAATCTTGCTATTCTTTAGAATTCTAGAATCTTCCTACTCTCTGGGGTTCTACATGGAATGTTGCTACTCCTTGGGTTCTACATGAAATGTTGCAACACTTTGAAATTCTGCACGGAATCTTGTTGTTCTTCAGAATTCTAGAATCTTGCTACTCTTTGGGAACTAAATGCAATGTTGCTACACTTTGAAATTCTGCATGGAATCTTGTTATTCTTTAGAATTCTAGAATCTTGCACTCATTGGGGTTCTACATGGAATGTTTCTACTATTTGGGATCTTGCCAGCTAGTTGTGACCTGGATTGGCCACTGTTGGAAACAGGATGCTGGGCTTGATGGACCTTCGGTCTGTCCCAGTATGGCAACACTTATGTACTTGGGATTTTGAGTGGAATCTTGCTACACTTTAGGGTTCTACATGGAATGTTGCTACACTTTGAAATTCTGTATGGAATCTTGCTATTCTTTAGAATTCTAGAATCTTCCTACTCTCTGGGGTTCTACATGGAATGTTGCTACACTTTGAAATTCTGTATGGAATCTTGCTATTCTTTAGAATTCTAGAATCTTCCTACTCTCTGGGGTTCTACATGGAATGTTGCTACTCTTTGGGTTCTACATGAAATGTTGCAACACTTTGAAATTCTGCACGGAATCTTGTTGTTCTTCAGAATTCTAGAATCTTGCTACTCTTTGGGAACTAAATGCAATGTTGCTACACTTTGAGATTCTGCATGGAATCTTGTTATTCTTTAGAATTCTAGAATCTTGCACTCATTGGGGTTCTACATGGAATGTTTCTACTATTTGGGATCTTGCCAGCTAGTTGTGACCTGGATTGGCCACTGTAGGAAACAGGATGCTGGGCTTGATGGACCTTCGGTCTGTCCCAGTATGGCAACACTTATGTACTTGGGATTCTGAATAGAATGTTGCTACTCTTTGGGGTTCTATATGGAATGTTGCTACACTTTGAAATTCTGCATGGAATCTTGATATTCTTTAGAATTCTAGAATCTTGCTACTCTTGGGGTTCTACATAGAATGTTGCTACTGTTTGGGTTTCTGCCAGGTACTTGTGACCTGGATTGGCCACTGTTGGAAACAGCATGCTGGGCTTGATGGACCTTCGGTCTGTCCCAGTATGGCAACACTTATGTACTTGGAATTCTGAATAGAATGTTGCTACTCTTTGGGGTTCTATATGGAATGTTGCTACACTTTGAAATTCTGCATGGAATCTTGTCATTCCTTAGAATTCTAGAATCTTGCTACTCTTGGGGTTCTACATGGAATGTTGCTACTGTTTGGGTTTCTGCCAGGTACTTGTGACCTGGATTGGCCACTGTTGGAAACAGCATGCTGGGCTTGATGGCCCTTCAGTCTGTCCCAGTATGGCAACACTTATGTACTTGGGATTCTGAATAGAATGTTGCTACTCTTTGGGGTTCTATATGGAATGTTGCTACACTTTGAAATTCTGCATGAAATCTTGTTGTTCTTCAGAATTCTAGAATCTTGCCACTCATTGGGGTTCTACATGGAATGTTTCTACTATTTGGGATCTTGCCAGGTACTTGTGACCTGGATTGGCCACTGTTGGAAACAGCATGCTGGGCTTGATGGACCTTCGGTCTGTCCCAGTATGGCAACACTTATGTACTTGGGATTCTGAATAGAATGTTGCTACTCTTTGGGGTTCTATATGGAATGTTGCTACTCTTTGGGGTTCTGCATGGAATCTTGTTATTCTTTAGTCTAGAATTTTGCTACTCTTTAGGGTTTTTCATGGAATGTTGCTACTATTTGAGTTTCTGCCAGGTATTTGTGACCTGGAGTAGCCACAGTTGGAAACAGGATGCTGGGCTTGATGGACCTTCGGTCTGTCCCAGTATGGCAACACTTATGTACTTGGGATTCTGAATAGAATGTTGCTACTCTTTGGGGTTCTATATGGAATGTTGCTACTCTTTGGGGTTCTGCATAGAATCTTGTTATTCTTTAGTCTAGAATTTTGCTACTCTTTAGGGTTTTTCATGGAATGTTGCTACTATTTGAGTTTCTGCCAGGTATTTGTGACCTGGATTGGCCACAGTTGGAAACAGGATGCTGGGCTTGATGGACCTTCGGTCTGTCCCAGTATGGCAACACTTATGTACTTGGGATTCTGAATAGAATGTTGCTACTCTTTGGGGTTCTATATGGAATGTTGCAACACTTTGAACTTCTGCATGGAATCTTGCTATTCTTTAGAATTCTAGAATCTTGCTACTCTTTGGGTTCTACATGGAATGTTGCTACACTTTGAAATTCTGCATGGAATCTTGTTGTTCTTCAGAATTCTAGAATCTTGCCACTCATTGGGGTTCTACATGGAATGTTTCTACTATTTGGGATCTTGCCAGCAAGTTGTGACCTGGATTGGCCACTGTTGGAAACAGGATGCTGGGCTTGATGGACCTTCGGTCTGTCCCAGTATGGCAACACTTATGTACTTGGGATTCTGAATAGAATGTTGCTACTCTTTGGGTTCTACATGGAATGTTGCTACACTTTGAAATTCTGCATGGAATCTTGTTGTTCTTCAGAATTCTAGAATCTTGCCACTCATTGGGGTTCTACATGGAATGTTTCTACTATTTGGGATCTTGCCAGGTACTTGTGACCTGGATTGGCTACAGTTGGAAACAGCATGCTGGGCTTGATGGACCTTCGGTCTGTCCCAGTATGGCAACACTTATGTACTTGGTATTCTGAATAGAATGTTGCTACTCTTTGGAGTTCTATATGGAATGTTGCTACTCTTTGGGGTTCTGCATGGAATCTTGTTATTCTTTAGACTAGAATTTTGCTACTCTTTAGGGTTCTACATGGAATGTTGCTACTATTTGGATTTTTGCCAGGTATTTGTGACCTGGATTGGCCACAGTTGGATACAGGATGCTGGGCTTGATGGATCTTCGGTATGTCCCAGTATGGCAACACTTATGTACTTGGGATTCTGAGTGGAATCTTGCTACACTTTAGGGTTCTACATGGAATGTTGCTACACTTTGAAATTCTGTATGGAATCTTGCTATTCTTTAGAATTCTAGAATCTTCCTACTCTCTGGGGTTCTACATGGAATGTTGCTACACTTTGAAATTCTGTATGGAATCTTGCTATTCTTTAGAATTCTAGAATCTTCCTACTCTCTGGGGTTCTACATGGAATGTTGCTACTCTTTGGGTTCTACATGAAATGTTGCAACACTTTGAAATTCTGCACGGAATCTTGTTGTTCTTCAGAATTCTAGAATCTTGCTACTCTTTGGGAACTAAATGCAATGTTGCTACACTTTGAGATTCTGCATGGAATCTTGTTATTCTTTAGAATTCTAGAATCTTGCACTCATTGGGGTTCTACATGGAATGTTTCTACTATTTGGGATCTTGCCAGCTAGTTGTGACCTGGATTGGCCACTGTAGGAAACAGGATGCTGGGCTTGATGGACCTTCGGTCTGTCCCAGTATGGCAACACTTATGTACTTGGGATTCTGAATAGAATGTTGCTACTCTTTGGGGTTCTATATGGAATGTTGCTACACTTTGAAATTCTGCATGGAATCTTGATATTCTTTAGAATTCTAGAATCTTGCTACTCTTGGGGTTCTACATAGAATGTTGCTACTGTTTGGGTTTCTGCCAGGTACTTGTGACCTGGATTGGCCACTGTTGGAAACAGCATGCTGGGCTTGATGGACCTTCGGTCTGTCCCAGTATGGCAACACTTATGTACTTGGAATTCTGAATAGAATGTTGCTACTCTTTGGGGTTCTATATGGAATGTTGCTACACTTTGAAATTCTGCATGGAATCTTGTCATTCCTTAGAATTCTAGAATCTTGCTACTCTTGGGGTTCTACATGGAATGTTGCTACTGTTTGGGTTTCTGCCAGGTACTTGTGACCTGGATTGGCCACTGTTGGAAACAGCATGCTGGGCTTGATGGCCCTTCGGTCTGTCCCAGTATGGCAACACTTATGTACTTGGGATTCTGAATAGAATGTTGCTACTCTTTGGGGTTCTATATGGAATGTTGCTACACTTTGAAATTCTGCATGAAATCTTGTTGTTCTTCAGAATTCTAGAATCTTGCCACTCATTGGGGTTCTACATGGAATGTTTCTACTATTTGGGATCTTGCCAGGTACTTGTGACCTGGATTGGCCACTGTTGGAAACAGCATGCTGGGCTTGATGGACCTTCGGTCTGTCCCAGTATGGCAACACTTATGTACTTGGGATTCTGAATAGAATGTTGCTACTCTTTGGGGTTCTATATGGAATGTTGCTACTCTTTGGGGTTCTGCATGGAATCTTGTTATTCTTTAGTCTAGAATTTTGCTACTCTTTAGGGTTTTTCATGGAATGTTGCTACTATTTGAGTTTCTGCCAGGTATTTGTGACCTGGAGTAGCCACAGTTGGAAACAGGATGCTGGGCTTGATGGACCTTCGGTCTGTCCCAGTATGGCAACACTTATGTACTTGGGATTCTGAATAGAATGTTGCTACTCTTTGGGGTTCTATATGGAATGTTGCTACTCTTTGGGGTTCTGCATAGAATCTTGTTATTCTTTAGTCTAGAATTTTGCTACTCTTTAGGGTTTTACATGGAATGTTGCTACTATTTGAGTTTCTGCCAGGTATTTGTGACCTGGATTGGCCACAGTTGGAAACAGGATGCTGGGCTTGATGGACCTTCGGTCTGTCCCAGTATGGCAACACTTATGTACTTGGGATTCTGAATAGAATGTTGCTACTCTTTGGGGTTCTATATGGAATGTTGCAACACTTTGAACTTCTGCATGGAATCTTGCTATTCTTTAGAATTCTAGAATCTTGCTACTCTTTGGGTTCTACATGGAATGTTGCTACACTTTGAAATTCTGCATGGAATCTTGTTGTTCTTCAGAATTCTAGAATCTTGCCACTCATTGGGGTTCTACATGGAATGTTTCTACTATTTGGGATCTTGCCAGCAAGTTGTGACCTGGATTGGCCACTGTTGGAAACAGGATGCTGGGCTTGATGGACCTTCGGTCTGTCCCAGTATGGCAACACTTATGTACTTGGGATTCTGAATAGAATGTTGCTACTCTTTGGGTTCTACATGGAATGTTGCTACACTTTGAAATTCTGCATGGAATCTTGTTGTTCTTCAGAATTCTAGAATCTTGCCACTCATTGGGGTTCTACATGGAATGTTTCTACTATTTGGGATCTTGCCAGGTACTTGTGACCTGGATTGGCTACAGTTCGAAACAGCATGCTGGGCTTGATGGACCTTCGGTCTGTCCCAGTATGGCAACACTTATGTACTTGGGATTCTGAATAGAATGTTGCTACTCTTTGGAGTTCTATATGGAATGTTGCTACTCTTTGGGGTTCTGCATGGAATCTTGTTATTCTTTAGACTAGAATTTTGCTACTCTTTAGGGTTCTACATGGAATGTTGCTACTATTTGGATTTTTGCCAGGTATTTGTGACCTGGATTGGCCACAGTTGGATACAGGATGCTGGGCTTGATGGATCTTCGGTATGTCCCAGTATGGCAACACTTATGTACTTGGGATTCTGAGTGGAATCTTGCTACACTTTAGGGTTCTACATGGAATGTTGCTACACTTTGAAATTCTGTATGGAATCTTGCTATTCTTTAGAATTCTAGAATCTTCCTACTCTCTGGGGTTCTACATGGAATGTTGCTACTCTTTGGGTTCTACATGAAATGTTGCAACACTTTGAAATTCTGCACGGAATCTTGTTGTTCTTCAGAATTCTAGAATCTTGCTACTCTTTGGGAACTAAATGCAATGTTGCTACACTTTGAAATTCTGCATGGAATCTTGTTATTCTTTAGAATTCTAGAATCTTGCACTCATTGGGGTTCTACATGGAATGTTTCTACTATTTGGGATCTTGCCAGCTAGTTGTGACCTGGATTGGCCACTGTTGGAAACAGGATGCTGGGCTTGATGGACCTTCGGTCTGTCCCAGTATGGCAACACTTATGTACTTGGGATTCTGAATAGAATGTTGCTACTCTTTGGGGTTCTATATGGAATGTTGCTACACTTTGAAATTCTGCATGGAATCTTGTCATTCCTTAGAATTCTAGAATCTTGCTACTCTTGGGGTTCTACATGGAATGTTGCTACTGTTTGGGTTTCTGCCAGGTACTTGTGACCTGGATTGGCCACTGTTGGAAACAGCATGCTGGGCTTGATGGCCCTTCAGTCTGTCCCAGTATGGCAACACTTATGTACTTGGGATTCTGAATAGAATGTTGCTACTCTTTGGGGTTCTATATGGAATGTTGCTACACTTTGAAATTCTGCATGGAATCTTGTTGTTCTTCAGAATTCTAGAATCTTGCCACTCATTGGGGTTCTACATGGAATGTTTCTACTATTTGGGATCTTGCCAGGTACTTGTGACCTGGATTGGCCACTGTTGGAAACAGCATGCTGGGCTTGATGGACCTTCGGTCTGTCCCAGTATGGCAACACTTATGTACTTGGGATTCTGAATAGAATGTTGCTACTCTTTGGGGTTCTATATGGAATGTTGCTACTCTTTGGGGTTCTGCATGGAATCTTGTTATTCTTTAGTCTAGAATTTTGCTACTCTTTAGGGTTTTTCATGGAATGTTGCTACTATTTGAGTTTCTGCCAGGTATTTGTGACCTGGAGTGGCCACAGTTGGAAACAGGATGCTGGGCTTGATGGACCTTCGGTCTGTCCCAGTATGGCAACACTTATGTACTTGGGATTCTGAGTGGAATCTTGCTACTCTTTAGGGTTCTACATGGAATGTTGCTACACTTTGAAATTCTGCATGGAATCTTGTTGTTCTTCAGAATTCTAGAATCTTGCCACTCATTGGGGTTCTACATGGAATGTTTCTACTATTTGGGATCTTGCCAGCAAGTTGTGACCTGGATTGGCCACTATTGGAAACAGGATGCTGGGCTTGATGGACCTTTGGTCTGTCCCAGTATGGCAACACTTATGTACTTGGGATTCTGAATGGAATCTTGCTACTCTTTGGGGTTCTATATGGAATGTTGCTACACTTTGAAATTCTGCATGGAATCTTGTCATTCTTTAGAATTCTAGAATCTGCTACTCTTTGGGTTCTACATGGAATGTTGCTACACTTTGAAATTCTGCATGGAATCTTGTCATTCCTTAGAATTCTAGAATCTTGCTACTCTTGGGGTTCTACATGGAATGTTGCTACTGTTTGGGTTTCTGCCAGGTACTTGTGACCTGGATTGGCCACGGGTGGAAACAGCATGCTGGGCTTGATGGCCCTTCGGTCTGTCCCAGTATGGCAACACTTATGTACTTGGGATTCTGAATAGAATGTTGCTACTCTTTGGGGTTCTATATGGAATGTTGCTACACTTTGAAATTCTGCATGGAATCTTGTCATTCCTTAGAATTCTAGAATCTTGCTACTCTTGGGGTTCTACATGGAATGTTGCTACACTGTGAAATTCTGCACGGAATCTTGTTGTTCTTCAGAATTCTAGAATCTTGCTACTCTTTGGGTTCTACATGGAATGTTTCTACTATTTGGGATCTTGCCCGGTACTTGTGACCTGGATTGGCTACAGTTGGAAACAGCATGCTGGGTTTGATGGACCTTCGGTCTGTCCCAGTATGGCAACACTTATGTACTTGGGATTCTGAATAGAATCTTGCTACTCTTTGGGTTCTACATGGAATGTTGCTACACTTTGAAATTCTGCATGGAATCTTGTTGTTCTTCAGAATTCTAGAATCTTGCCACTCATTGGGGTTCTACATGGAATGTTTCTACTATTTGGGATCTTGCCAGGTACTTGTGACCTGGATTGGCTACAGTTGGAAACAGCATGCTGGGCTTGATGGACCTTCGGTCTGTCCCAGTATGGCAACACTTATGTACTTGGGATTCTGAGTGCAATCTTGCTACTCTTTAGGGTTCTACATGGAATGTTGCTACACTTTGAAATTCTGTATGGAATCTTGCTATTCTTTAGAATTCTAGAATCTTGCTACTCTTTGGGTTCTACATGGAATGTTGCTACACTTTGAAATTCTGCATGGAATCTTGTTGTTCTTCAGAATTCTAGAATCTTACCACTCATTGGGGTTCTACATGGAATGTTTCTACTATTTGGGATCTTGCCAGCTAGTTGTGACCTGGATTGGCCACTGTTGGAAACAGGATGCTGGGCTTGATGGACCTTCGGTCTGTCCCAGTATGGTAACACTTATGTTCTTGGGATTCTGAATAGAATGTTGCTACTCTTTGGGTTCTACATGGAATGTTGCTACGCTTTGAAATTCTGCAAGGCATCTTGTTGTTCTTTAGAATTCTAGAATCTTGCTACTCTTTGGGTTCTACATGGAATGTTGCTACACTTTGAAATTCTGCATGGAATCTTGTTATTCTTTAGAATTCTAGAATCTTGCCACTCATTGGGGTTCTACATGGAATGTTTCTACTATTTGGGATCTTGCCAGCTAGTTGTGACCTGGATTGGCCACTGTTGGAAACAGGATGCTGGGCTTGATGGACCTTCGGTCTGTCCCAGTATGGCAACACTTATGTACTTGGGATTCTGAATAGAATGTTGCTAATCTTTGGGGTTCTATATGGAATGTTGCTACACTTTGAAATTCTGCATGGAATCTTGTCATTCCTTAGAATTCTAGAATCTTGCCACTCATTGGGGTTCTACATGGAATGTTTCTACTATTTGGGATCTTGCCAGCTAGTTGTGACCTGGATTGGCCACTGTTGGAAACAGGATGCTGGGCTTGATGGACCTTCGGTCTGTCCCAGTATGGCAACACTTATGTACTTGGGATTCTGAATAGAATGTTGCTAATCTTTGGGGTTCTATATGGAATGTTGCTACACTTTGAAATTCTGCATGGAATCTTGTCATTCCTTAGAATTCTAGAATCTTGCCACTCATTGGGGTTCTACATGGAATGTTTCTACTATTTGGGATCTTGCCAGCTAGTTGTGACCTGGATTGGCCACTGTTGGAAACAGGATGCTGGGCTTGATGGACCTTCGGTCTGTCCCAGTATGGCAACACTTATGTACTTGGGATTCTGAATAGAATGTTGCTAATCTTTGGGGTTCTATATGAAATGTTGCTACACTTTGAAATTCTGCATGGAATCTTGTTGTTCTTCAGAATTCTAGAATCTTGCCACTCATTGGGGTTCTACATGGAATGTTTCTACTATTTGGGATCTTGCCCGGTACTTGTGACCTGGATTGGCTACAGTTGGAAACAGCATGCTGGGCTTGATGGACCTTCGGTCTGTCCCAGTATGGCAACACTTATGTACTTGGGATTCTGAATAGAATCTTGCTACTCTTTGGGTTCTACATGGAATGTTGCTACACTGTGAAATTCTGCACGGAATCTTGTTGTTCTTCAGAATTCTAGAATCTTGCTACTCTTTGGGTTCTACATGGAATGTTTCTACTATTTGGGATCTTGCCAGCTAGTTGTGACCTAGATTGGCCACTGTTGGAAACAGCATGCTGGGCTTGATGGACCTTCGGTCTGTCCCAGTATGGTAACACTTATGTTCTTGGGATTCTGAATAGAATGTTGCTACTCTTTGGGTTCTACATGGAATGTTGCTACGCTTTGAAATTCTGCAAGGCATCTTGTTGTTCTTTAGAATTCTAGAATCTTGCTACTCTTTGGGTTCTACATGGAATGTTGCTACACTTTGAAATTCTGCATGGAATCTTGTTATTCTTTAGAATTCTAGAATCTTGCCACTCATTGGGGTTCTACATGGAATGTTTCTACTATTTGGGATCTTGCCAGCTAGTTGTGACCTGGATTGGCCACTGTTGGAAACAGGATGCTGGGCTTGATGGACCTTCGGTCTGTCCCAGTATGGCAACACTTATGTACTTGGGATTCTGAATAGAATGTTGCTAATCTTTGGGGTTCTATATGGAATGTTGCTACACTTTGAAATTCTGCATGGAATCTTGTCATTCCTTAGAATTCTAGAATCTTGCCACTCATTGGGGTTCTACATGGAATGTTTCTACTATTTGGGATCTTGCCAGCTAGTTGTGACCTGGATTGGCCACTGTTGGAAACAGGATGCTGGGCTTGATGGACCTTCGGTCTGTCCCAGTATGGCAACACTTATGTACTTGGGATTCTGAATAGAATGTTGCTAATCTTTGGGGTTCTATATGGAATGTTGCTACACTTTGAAATTCTGCATGGAATCTTGTCATTCCTTAGAATTCTAGAATCTTGCCACTCATTGGGGTTCTACATGGAATGTTTCTACTATTTGGGATCTTGCCAGCTAGTTGTGACCTGGATTGGCCACTGTTGGAAACAGGATGCTGGGCTTGATGGACCTTCGGTCTGTCCCAGTATGGCAACACTTATGTACTTGGGATTCTGAATAGAATGTTGCTAATCTTTGGGGTTCTATATGGAATGTTGCTACACTTTGAAATTCTGCATGGAATCTTGTCATTCCTTAGAATTCTAGAATCTTGCCACTCATTGGGGTTCTACATGGAATGTTTCTACTATTTGGGATCTTGCCAGCTAGTTGTGACCTGGATTGGCCACTGTTGGAAACAGGATGCTGGGCTTGATGGCCCTTCAGTCTATCCCAGTATGGCAACACCTGCGGGAGGTGGTGGAGATTAAAACGGTAATGGAATTCAAACATGCTTGGGATAAACACAAAGGAATCCTGTATAGAAGGAATTTAGCTATGGAATCTTAGTGGAGATTGGGTGGCGACACCTGTAATTAGGAAGCAAAACCAGTGCTGTGCGGACTTCTACAGTGTACGCTCTGATCGTGACTGAATAGATATTTATTTATTTATTTATTTGTTACATTATGGATGGGTTTGAGTGTAAAATTTAAGGGGCTTCAACATTAGCTTTAGAACTTTTAGTACAAGAAGAATGCTGTGCCCTGAGTTTGACAAGGACAAATCAAACTTGGGTATAAAGTATCACATACCATGTAAAACGAGTTTACCTTGTTGAGCAGACTGGATGGACCGTGCAGGTCTTTTTCTGCCGTCATCTACTATGTTACTCTTTGGGGTTCTACATGGAATGTTGCTACTAATTGGGATTCCGGAATCTTGTAACTCTTTAGGATTCCAGAATCTTCAGAACTTTTAGTACAAGAAGAGTGCTGGGCAGACTTCTACGGTCTGTGCCTTGATCATGACTGAATAGATATGGATGGGCTGGAGTGTAAATTTTAAGGGGCTTCGACGTTAGCTTCAGAACGTTTAGTACAGGAACAGTACTGGACAGACTTCTATGGTCTGTGCCCTGAGAAAGGCAAGGACAAATCAAACTCGGGTATAAAGTATCACATACCATGTAAAATGAGTTTATCTTGTTGGGCAGACTGGATGGACCGTACAGGTCTTTATCTGCCATCATTTACTATGTTACTATTTTACAGCATTTTAAACTGGGGCAATTGGACAGACATTGGTGTTGTCTCCAACTTTGGAAGTTACAGCCTATGGGCTGAGGGAGAGTGGGGTTGGGGGGTGGTATTAGTCCTTTTCTGTGTTCGTGGGGATGCGCCGGAGAAACAAATGCTATTGTGTTTTGCTTTGGATTTGTTTGAATATTGAAAAAGTTTGATCAAGGTTACAAGGTAATAGCTACTAAGGTATAAACAGATTTTCTAATAAG
Source organism: Microcaecilia unicolor (assembly GCF_901765095.1). Lineage (NCBI taxonomy): Eukaryota > Metazoa > Chordata > Amphibia > Gymnophiona > Siphonopidae > Microcaecilia > Microcaecilia unicolor. The sequence continues at coordinate 3,305,517 of NW_021963345.1, forward strand.
CTAAAATACAGATGTGAGGACCTGTTGTTGAGGGAGATACCTGGAACAGTGACCCCTTCAGGCAGCAGAGAGGTCCATCATCCGAAACACGACAAAACAGTGATCCAACCAGGAAGAAGAGAGGTCTAGCAGAAGAGGGTGGTGTAAACAGGCTGAGCCAGGCACCATAGATTTCCCAGAACTTCTAGGAAGCACCGGTTTAGTTACACTGCTGCCTGTGGGTCAGACTTGAGGTACGGTGAGAAGGAAGGAGAATGGGAAGAGGCCCTTTAAATCACTGCGCTTAGTTGTGCTGGTTATCTGACTTTCTGCTACATTGCTGTGTGAGACTGGAACTCTGACTGTTGCTGACCCTGAGAGGTTGAGAATCCCTCTGGCGCCTTACCATCTGGCTTCTTGTAACATCGGGCGTGGGAGGGCAACTACGGCCAGATGTGACATCAGACATGAGGTCCTTTAAATCTCTGGGCTTAGTGGTGTGCAGCTTCTCAGTGCGCAGCCTAATGCACAAGCCAAAGGCATGCTCCTTTGCGCACTCCTTCACGACTGCAGCAGTTGGAAGCCGTGGGTTATGAGTTCTGTTGTGAGAAATTTTGTTTATGATAAGGTGGTTCAATTGGGGTTGGGGTTGGGGTGGAGAGGCATTTTTGGGTGTCTATTTGTCATTATGGCATGGATTTTTGGTTGTTGATTCCACTGACTGGTTTTGCCTTTCCCTGGGAAACGTCAATTATAAGGGAAAATCTGATTGCACTGAGTGGATGATGTGGAGAATTACTAACTTAGTATCAAGTAAGAGTAGAAGGTGGGGGACAAGAAAATCTGAATCGGGAAGGGTTGTTAGAAGATAATTTTGACACCTAGAGTAGTGGGAGTACAGGAAAGTATTTTACCCATTCCTCGTGCATGTGTAAACTCCAGATCTGTAGTCAATAACATTGATATTATTTGGGATCTGATCATAGACAACCAGTTAGGCTTTTTATTTCTGACTGAAACTTGGAGATTGGATAAGATTGGGGGGGGGGGGGGGGGGTTGTATTTAATATATACATCATTTTTTTAATGTAAGGTTGTTGGATACTATAAATACTGCTTCTTTTGAGGCCCTCTCCTACGATATACAAGATGATTGTCTCTTAGTTTCACTTAGAGGGGCATAATAGAATGGCGCAGTGAAGGGGCGGAACCAACCATATTTTCGAAAAAGATGGCCAGCCATCTTTTTTTTTCAATAATATGGTTGGGGCCACCCAAATTTCAGAGATGGCTGGGTTTGAGATGGCTGGCATCGGTTTTTGCCCATAATGGAAACTGAAGCCAGCGATCTCAAATCCGGCCAAATCCAAGGCATTTGGTCATGGGAGGGACCAGGATTCATAGTGCACTGGTCCCCCCCCCGGACACCATCCGTGCACCCTAGGGGGCACTTCTAAAAAGTTAAAAAAATAAAAATAGCTCACAGGTGCATAGCTCCCTTACCTTGGGTGCTGAGCCCCCCAAAACCCACTCCCCACAACTATACATCATTACTGTAGCTCTAAGGGGTGAAGGGGGGCACCCACATGTGGGTACAGTGGGTTTGGGGTGGGGTTTGGAGGGCTCCCATTTTCCACCACAAGTGTAACAGGTAGGAGGGATGGGCCTGGGTCCGCCTGCCTGAAGTCCACTGTACCCACCACAACTGCTCCAGGGACCTGTATACTGCTGCAATGGACCTGAGTATGACATTTGAGGCTGGCAAAGAGGCTGGCAAAAAAAGATTTTAAAGTTGTATTTTTGAGGGTGGGAGGGGGTTGGTGACCACTGGGGGAGTCAGGGGAGGTGATCCCCAATTCCCTCTGGTGGTCATCTGGTCAGTTGGGGCACTTGTTTGGGACTTGGACCTGGAAAAAAAGGGACCAAATAAAGTGGACCAAATTCTCGTCAAGTCCGGATTTCTTTTTTCGATTATCGGGAGAAGCCATCCATCTCAATGCATGCCCCCGTCCCGCCCCCGTCCTGCCTTTGCTACCATGCCGACACGCCCCCTTTAACTTTCACCGGCCATGCGATGGAAAGCAGTTGGAACCAGCCAAAATCAGTTTTCGATTATACCGATTTGGCCGACTTCAGAAGATTGCCGGTCATCTCCCGATTTGTGTCAGAAGATGGCCGGCGATCTCTTTCGAAAATAAGCTCATTAGTTGTCTGGTGTTTTATTGTCCCCCAGGGAAATGGTGTTCTACTAGGGATTCAATTTATGAGTTTATTGCTAAGCAGTTGATACAGAGTGATCATGTTTTAATACTTGGGGATACCAACTTACACATAGAAAATGAGAATAAACCCAATGAGAAGGATTTTCTCGATTTTTTTAGATCTCTCAGGTTTTGAATGGCCACGTCTCAAGCAAACCCATGAGAAGGGTCATCATTTAGATATAATTGCATTTTCTAAAGCATTAAATGGGAGTAGTATTAATTGTTCATTGGATATATTTTCCTGTGAACCAATTCCATGGTCTGATCATGTTCTGATTCAGTTCACATTACGTTGGAGGGAAAAGATGTTGACCAAAGACAGTTTCAAACATACTATATCGTCTATGGGAAGAGTTGATTGTGTAAAATTCTGGGGATTAGTTGATGATTCCATATTGGGTTCTTGTGGTCACCAATTGGGATAGGATGAATAGAAATATCCTGGATGCTATTCCTCCTTTATCCTTTAGGTCACAAAGAATACGGAAATCAGATAAATGGTTTGATATGGAATTGCTATTGTTGAAGGGAAAATGGAGGTGTGTAGAAAAAAAATGGAGAAAGAATTTAACTAGTGAAAATAGGAGAAATTTGTGGGTTCAGGTCCAGGAATATAAAAGTTTGATATCTTTTAAGAAGAAGCAGTATTGTGGCAAATTGGTAGGTGGAAATAAGGTTAACTTGAAGAAATTGTATAATTTTGTGAGTTTGTTTATATTAGTGGGGGACTTGGTAGTTCCAAGTGGGCAGCAGATGCCATCAGCATTAGCATAGTATTTTGTGATGAAGATTATCTCTCTATATAAAAGGCACCACCAACGTTCTATGAAGCCTCCAGCCGGAAGTGTGAAGCACCAGAGATATCCGGTTTCCCCATAAGTGAAGGAAAACAGCACTGTTACAGAGAGAGGGATTTCCTGCTGTGGGAAGTACAATTTTTAAGGTACTGCATGGAGAGGCACCATTTTATTTAATAGTAACAATGAATGTTTTTCTATATGGTAAATCTAACCAGCTGTGTGGTATAGGCCTATTATCCTTCCCTGCAGTTTGGCAGGTTAACTATACTAGATTTTTGACATCCTGGCTTTCTTATCAGGAACCTCATTTTTGGAATACACTCTCACTGGAATTGAGGACAAGTAGGGATTTTATTACCTTTCGGACGCTGATTAAGACTTTTTTGTTTAAAACACATTGCCTCATCCTCTCATCCCAACATAGCACGGACAACCCTACAACTAGCAACACCCCAGACTGAAAATCCACAACCCAATGTGGAAACTCAAACAATTGAAGCAATTCTTCCCGCGGGAAACATTTCGCAACCTGGTACAATCAATGGTACTAAGCCAGGCAGACTAATAGAATTTATGCAAGGAACAGACCTTAAAGAAACTTCAGACAGCTCAAAACACAGCTTTAAGTTCTGTATAAAATGAATAGGACATGGGGTTCCTTTTTTCTAGTGAATCAATTGGTTACTCTTTCAAATGTTACAGAGCAGAAAACATTGTTTTCATTCAATGCCTAGTTAGATTCTGGAACTCATCGTCAGATAATGTGGTAAAAACAATTAGAATGGGATTAGATCATGTTTTAGCAAAGTCCCAGAGAGGTACCAGTAAGCAAAATGCTGTAAGATTAAAAGAAACCATTCAGACTGTGTAATACCTCCGCAAGGTTCAAAGTCTTATGTAAATAGTGTTCAGTGACTCAGGAGTCTTTTACCGCTCACTAAAAGGGAAGCTCCGCTGGGCTACCTCAGCAACCCTCAGTGTTTGAAATTTTGCTACTGTATTTGCAAGACTTGAGGATGTATTTCAAAAATTTTCAGTAGAGGATTGTGGTAGCCGTGTTAGTCCACTCTTAAGGTTATCAATAGAAATCAAACAAAATAAAACATGGAAAAGAAAATAAGATGATACCTTTTTTATTGGACATAACTTAATACATTTCTTGATTAGCTTTGGAAGGTTGCCCTTCTTCCTCAGATCGGAAATAAGCAAATGTGCTAGCTGACAGTGTATATAAGTGAAAACATTCAAGCATTACTATGACAGTCTGACAGGGTGGGAGGATGGGGGTGGGTAGGAGGTATGCATGGGGACATCAAAGCATATCATTGATATTCTAACAGGATGGGTGTGGATAGGTGAGGGGTGGGGTGATCAACAGAGAAATACAGCTTTATGGTTTATAATGGGCTAGGAACCCCAGATCCTCGTACAAAAGGAGGAAGGAGAGAGAGGCAGGTGTTGTTCCCCAGCCACCCCTGGCCCTTTCAATTGCAGAGCTGGCTACGTCCAGAGAAAGAGCCTGTTGTTAAAAATTTACCAGCACACCCCTGCTTACATAGTACCGTAAAGGCGTTCGCCATCTCCGGTAGAGAAACAAATACTACTACTACTACTACTTAACATTTCTAGAGCGCTACCGGAGAACGTGGTACGGGCGGTTAGCTTAACGGAGTTTAAAAAGGGGTTAGATAGATTCCTAAAGGACAAGTCCATAGACCGCTATTAAATGGACTTGGAAAAATTCCGCATTTTTAGGTATAACTTGTCTGGAATGTTTTTACGTTTGGGGAGCGTGCCAGGTGCCCTTGACCTGGATTGGCCACTGTCGGTGACAGGATGCTGGGCTAGATGGACCTTTGGTCTTTCCCAGTATGGCACTACTTATGTACTTATGTACTTATGCTACTAGGGTTACGCAGCGCTGTACAAAAATAAACCAAGAAGGACGGTCCCTGCTCAAAGGAGCTTACAATCTAAAGAACGAAATGTCAAGTTGGGGCAGTCTAGCTTTCCTGGGTAGAGGTGTAGAGGTTAGTTGCCGAAAGCGACATTGAAGAGGTGGGCTTTAAGCAGAGATTTGAAGATGGGCAGGGAGGGGGCCTGGCGTATGGGCTCGGGGCGTTTGTTCCACACGTGGGGTGAGGCGAGGCAGAAAGGGCGGAGCCTGGAGTTGGCGGTGGTGGAGAAGGGTACTGAAAGGAGAGATTTGTCTTGAGAGCGGAGGTTACGGGTAGGAACGTAAGGGGAGATGAGGGTTGAGAGGTAGGGAGGGGCTGCAGATCGAGTACATTTGTAGGTTAGTAGCAGAAGCTTGAATTGAATGCGGTACCTGATCGGAAGCTAATGAAGTGACTTGAGGAGAGGGGTGATATGAGTGTATCGGTTCTGGCGGAATATAAGACATGCAGCAGAGTTCTGAACGGACTGAAAGGGGGATAGGTGGCTAAGTGGGAGACCAGTGAGGAGAAGGTTGCAGTAGTCAATGCGAGAGGTAACGAGAGAGTGGATGAGAGTACGGGTGGTGTGCTCAGAGAGGAAAGGGCGGATTTTGCTAATGTTATAGAGGAAGAAGTGACAGGTCTTGGCTATCTACTGGATATGCGCCGAGAAGGAGAGGGAGGAGTCGAAGATGACACCGAGGTTGCTGGCAGATGAGACAGGGACGATGAGGGTGTTATCAACCGAAATAGAGAGTGGAGGTAGAGGAGAAGTGGGTTTGGGTGGGAAGACAAGAAGTTCGGTCTTGGCCATGTTCAGTTTCAGATGGCGGTTGGACATCCAGGCAGCAATGTCGGATAAGCAGGCCGATACTTTGGCCTGGGTTTCCGCAGTGATGTCAGGTGTGGAGAGATAAAGCTGGGTGTCGTCAGCATAAAGATGATACTGGAAGCCATGAGACGAGATTAGGGAGCCCAGGGAAGAGGTGTAGATAGAGAAAAGAAGGGGTCCAAGGACAGAACCCTGAGGGACTCTGACAGAGAGCGGTATAGGGGTGGAGGAAGAACCATGAGAATGTTCTCTGAAGGTACGATGGGAGAGATAAGAGGAGAACCAGGAGAGGACAGAGCCCTGGAACCCAAAAGAGGACAGTGTGTCAAGAAGTAAGTTGTGATTGACAGTGTCAAAAGCGGCGGATAGGTCAAGGAGAATGAGGATGGAGTAATGACCTTTGGATTTGGCGAGGAACAGGTCATTACAGACTTTGGATAGTACCGTTTCTGTTGAGTGAAGTGGGCGAAAGCCAGATTGAAGCGGATCGAGGATGGTATGAGAGGCGAGAAAATCAGTGCAACGGCTGTGAACGGCGCGTTCAAGCAGTGACCATCAAACAGTTTGTTTTGATATAACGGCTCATGTGGATGGCGGCCACTCTAAACTCAAAGTCCTGGATTTCAAGCGAGCTGACTTTAACAAAATGGGAGAATACCTGAGGAATGAGCTGATGGGCTGGGAGGACATACGAGAAGTGGAAGGACAGTAGTCCAGGCTAAAAGAAGTAATAAACAGGGCCACAGACCTTTATGTAAGGAGAGTAAATAGGAGCAAGAGAAAAAGGAAACCGATATGGTTCTCAAAGCAAGTGGCTGAGAAAATAAAGATTAAAGAGTTAGCGTTTCAGAAATATAGAAAATCTCAAGAGGAGTGTTGAGAATAGAGGGGTCCCGAGCCCCCCCAAGAAGGCTGGAGTGACCTTAAATCTGACTCCATCTCTAAATAGCACTAGTACTGGGGTAATCAGGGAGTTATTGCCTCTAAGGGAGACGTTAGATCTAAGGAAAGGATACCAGCCTTATGACAAACCGGATTGAGACTACAGGTTATACAATGCAGCGAATGATAGCCTGATGTAGCAAAAGCATTTATACTTACAGCCTTTCATCATTAAGTGAAGCCCACAAATCATCATTTGGAATGAAGAGTTTATTTGCAAATCAGACTTTAATCAGATACATTCATCAGACAAATTCTGGATTCAGCTGACTGGAGCTCTGCGTCCTAGATGCGTTGGGGAGAACCTCCAACGATCTATCTGATGCCCTTCCTTATATAGTATCTGGTCCTTTTTTCTCTAATATTGCTTAATCTATGAATCATACTTTGCTTTCCGGCCAGGTGTCCATCTGTACCATCTGTACCATCTCCTTTCCTGTTCTAGCTATTTTGAGAGATTGAGACATTTCCCTTTTTGTAAACATTTCCTTAGATACGGGTATCCAAACATCCAAACAAGAACAAAACAACTCTTGTTATGAAGATATCTAAATTTGGATATATCAGGTTCATATCATCTTGAGATCTGGGTGCCAACTTATTAAAAACATTCTCCGTGTTATGAACCAAACTTCTTATCATTTCTGTCTTTAATTTCTACATCATGTGTGTTACACTCAATTTGGAAGTTGCACCAGGTTTCATTAGAACTCACCAAGCAGTCCTTGCTCTTGCAGGCTCTCTGCTATAAGGCCATCATCTTGTTATCAGGCCTAGTCAGTGCTTTTCAGCTGTTTAAAGCTATGTAGCTTGGCCCACCACTATTCCAGTGGATAGGTCTTAAGCTAGAACACATATTAACTTGCAGGAAAAGCAAGTCCTTGCTCAGCCAGTCATAGATTTTTAAACCTAGCTGGTATTTTTACAGCCTGAGTCCTAAAATCTGGCCTTCCACCCTTCCGGTGGGCATCCAGTGAGGGCCTCTTGCTGTACTATAATTATACATTCCCCACTTGTCACCCCCTCTGAGGAGGGGTGACACAAAGCTCGTCAAGCTCGTCATCATCCATTCCACAAGGTGGCAAGCTATCAAACGAGAGGGGGAGTTTTGGTCTTACAAATTGCTAGAAGGTATGGTGCAAGACAGGAAACTTCATTCTCAGGTGATATATTATTTGGGCATATGGAATTCCCTTTATATTACCCAACCCCTTGGGCTTAATCCTGATGTCATCTCTCTTGAGGTTTTATGAATGGGACAAATCCATAAGTTCATCTACAAAATCCCATGAAGTATAGGTAAGCGGGTACTAGCAATTTCAGGTGGATCATACTAATAAACACTTTCAGGTCTTTCTAGGCTTCTATTGTATCTGTTGCATAGCGCATGGAGAGATAATCTAATGTATCTATCTCAGTGGTCCTCGGAAGGAATAGTGGTTTTGATTAAGCATTGTTATGGTGGCTCAACAAATATATGGTTAGTACTCAGATTGCAGGCTGTTTAAGGTTGTAGGTATTCAGAATCCTTAAACAGGTCGGAATTCCTGGACCTTACTATTACTCATCATTGGCATCCAATAATGAGCACTAAAAAGTGGATAGCAAGTATGAGGTTGCCTTATACAGCAAAAAAAAAAAATGGTCAATCCTAAGAAAATTTATATTAACAAAGGTCATGCATGGATCATGGATCTTGACATATGCATAATGACCTGGAAGTATGGGAAGCATTTCATATATCCGTTACCCCACTTGGAGCTTAGTCAAACCTACAGAAAGACATGCAGCTTAAGTAAGCCTACACCAAAGTTAAACAATTGCATAACTGGTTGATACTAACAGGGTTTACACCTACATTATGATATCTTAGCCAGTATTAGGGTTTGATGTTACCCTTGTATCTGAGCAATATCAACTTCAATTTAAATTACATAAACAGAAATAACGGGGAAACTCTTAGAAAAACAATTAGAACAATAAAGGAAATAATAGGAAAATAAAAATAAAACCTTTTCAATATATAGACAGGATTACTGCTAAACTGAAAATAAAACAAAATATGAGTCTATAATGTCCATAAACAGCAACAGTAAATCTCAAATTAAGTATCCGTTCTGAATTCTCTTTCATCGATCATGGTTGAGGCGGTGGAAGCGCTGAAGAATCTGGACGGAGATCTGGAAGATCTAACAGGGCTGGATTTTCACAGCAACTTGGGCAAGGAATCAGTAGAAGTGACAGTCTTAATACTAGGAATTGGGATTTGCAGAATGTATCCCCACTTCTGGCTTACATAATATGCAAGACAGATTGGTAATTACTACGAAGAGATGATCAAATAACAATAGTCAAGTATATGGAACAAAAGAAAAGGGTACCAAAAAAACAATATAAATTGAAAATTAAGAGATGATGTTGATTGTTCAAGTTATTGAGGTATGGAGGGTCAGGAATATGGTGCACAAAAATAGTCAAAAAGGCATGGGCAATGCGTTGCAATCTATCGCCAATAGGTATGGAATCTTCACCTGCGATGACTAACATTCACCAAGGGTTGGGCCCTCAGCTGCAGGAGGCCAGCAGGACTTACGAGTTAGATGATTCAGAAAAAAAAGGGTAGCTTAGGAAATAGTCATAGTCAAAGCAGAAGACTAATGTGCAGAAATTTAAAAACTCATAACTAGTCCAGGTGATGGAAGTATCTTCTGGAATCACGGTCGCTGTCTGTTGTAACAGAGAGCTCATTCGTAAAGTGCCATGTAGGTTCTGAAAAAGAGGAGCCTGCAAAAATATTTAATACAATAGAATATTTAAGAGCATAACCAAGAAGGTCTAAATTAATGACATCATTTGGACAAAGAAAATTCTCATTGGAGAAGTTAGCGCTTCTGTTTCTTGCCGGAAGTACTAAACTGGAATAGAGGCGGTAGATCAGGAATTGGATTTGCAGTCTTCACACAACCTACAGAACTTAATAAATAGAGCTGATATAAGAAGTAATATCAAGTGGTCAAATCTCAGCACAGAACCACCAGAAAGAAAAGATCAAAGAATGCATTGTTAGTTCCTTGGGGCACCAGTAGGTGGAGCATAGTCTCAATATATAAAATCACAAGTTACAAGTAAAAAACAATTTTTCTCTGCAGATTAGATTTTGCTAGCACAGGAAGTCAGCAGAGTCTGAGGAAACATTGTGGTCAGAGTCTGCTCCAGGAAAATGCAGCTTTTAATATGATATTTAGAGAGATAGAGAAAAACCAATATCAGAAAAGAAAGATGTAAAAACTATATATTTCTATGAGGCCTCCTCATGTGACCTTTACAAGGTTTAAATAGGTCAAATGAGAAGGACAATAACCTATAGTCCTCTGTAATAGTTCAGAGCCAATTTGGAAAATGAAAATTATATTAAATTCTAAACTGATCCTTTCTATGCTTTCACAATTTGGGCCCTAAATCATGACAGCATATCAAGATTCACATTCAGAGGGATAGCTAAAAATAAGCTTATATATTCCCAGGAATCAATTTACAATTTAGAGTATATTATAAATACAGAGGATAAGCAGCTTTATAAGCAGGAAACAAGTAGAAGCATTTCTTTAAACATTTTAGTAGAATTCAAAAATCAAGGATATAATCACAAATCTTATTAAATCAACAAATACACACAATGGACCATTGGGACATGTTCATATAGACCAGTATGATAAATGGAACAGCTTGTACGCCTACATTGTAAATTGAATTCTAAACAAAGTAGCAAGGATAACACAGAATCATAGAAAAACCCATCTAGTTATTAAAAAATCTGAAACACGTAATGAATTCTTGTATCATATACTGAGTCCAAAGCATTTGTAAAGATGAACTTTAGAGAAAATAAGAACTACAAGGGTTAATCTCTGTTATTCGGTCTTAAGGAAATCACGAAATAACGGTGTTTCCTGTGTCTAATTTGAGTTTACTGCTCACTGCAAGCATTGGATATAATGGTGACTGAAAATAGGTCTATACATCAAACAGAAACTGTAAGTTGAAATTTTTATATTAATACTTCATGCTGGTGTAATTGGTCTTCATAGAATTAATATTTCAGGAGGGGAAAAGGAGAAAAAGAAGGTTATTACTTTATCTGCTTCCAGAGGTACGGTTCTCAATAAAAAGGAAATTGGCAATTGTAGCTAGTCTTATCTGAACATAGCTCTGAAATAATAGCAACCTGAATTTCTTTAGTTCTGATTTACCAGTCAGTTATGTTATGCAAGGGTTAATCTCTAAACCCTATTGAGAACCAGAAATGCTGGAACTCTATACAATAATATATCTTAAAACTATAAATCTTTAAGAAGCAGGGAAGGAAGTTTGAAAGTTGTAGATAAGACGTGAAAGGGAAAATTAAAACAGTTAATTCATTATTACGGAACACATCGCCAATAGAGAACTAGGAAGTGAACATCAGCACTAGTTATTTTAAACAACGTCATAAATAAACAGTGTTTTAGATGGCATATAATATAGAACCTTTCATAGGAAATATCTGAAATAATTATGCAATTTTCAATGAACACATACACAGACGCACACCTATAAAATTAAAACTAAAAAGTGCTTGCATTTCTAGTGAAAGCAATTTACCAGAAGTCAAAAACAATCAGGTATTTAACATCTCGTCACAAATCAAACAAACATTGCTTAAATGAAATAATATACAATCCTGAAAAAAAAACAAAAACACTCCTTTGAGATTTACTACCACTGCAGTTGATAGGCAATCTCGCAGAGTAACCTTAAAGCACTAATTTAAAACTAAAGAAATGATTCCTTAATAACTAGCTGATTTAATATATGCCATTTATCACAGGACACACAGGAACATATAGACATAAAATTAAAACAGTAACCTAACCCTGATAAGTAGAAAACTCAAAGTTCAGAAGAGGAAGCAAAATATTTCTAAATGTAGTTCAAAACCAATCATTTGAATTTTGCACAGTTAAGGAATTGTTTAGGCTTTCAAAACAAAAAATATGAAAATAAATATTCCAGTAGCCAATCACAAGTCACAGCACACAGACAGAAAAGGAAAACCACACTCATACACATAGAAAGTTATTGTCCCACATACAGAGGTGTCCCTGTGTATTGAGGACAAAATCTTAATCCTAAATTTGGTAAAATAAAACATTTAAATTAGAGCTAATCCAACAGGCCATGAAAGTATACAAAGGCAATCTTAATAGTAACACATAAAATAAATGAAAATATACTCACGATTCATGCAATGTAATCTCCAGCGCAGAAAATCAATTGAGAAAGAGGACAGTTGGTGGGATCACTATGCCCTTCCGAACTCTCGGTGGCATAGGGAGGTCAACCGCAAAATAGAAAGGTTTGTTTCGGACGGAAAGTCCTTACCAGAGATCTGAATAGATGTCAGATCACCAGTATCTGGTGTTGGGTGCGGAAAGGAAGATATGATATAATGGGTAGTGAACAACATCACCCAATATGTATAATAACGGGACCTAGTGAGCAAGTGGTCTACAAATAAGCTTTAGACCAGTAATTTGCTATAGAAAAATGAACTAGATTAGTAATATATATATTGACCAGACCTAGAACCTGGTACAAGGTCAGTGGTTCAAAAGGCAGCTTCAGAGATAACAAGGAGATCTAGAAATGATAATGGGCTAACAGTTTACAAAAACATGCAATGATTATTCTGATAGTAAAACATGCAGAGACATAACACAATCATACTCAAACATCTATTAATGTGCTCCAACAAAGGGACCCGAAATAAAAATTACTAATTGGCGGGAAGCTCAACGCTTTTAACGCAGGTCAAATTAACAGACAAATGACAGTCACAAAGAGGAAAGGAGGAAAGGAAAGGAGAGTTTAAGAAAAAAAAAGTACAAAAAGTGAATGGTGTCAGCTATTATGTATCTATACTACTCTACCCCTAATTAATGAAAACCACTCCCCAGAGTGTGCTTCTAAAAGCATAAAGAAACCCGGTTTCCCTGCCTGCCAAGAGCTATCCAGGTTACTTGGCCATGAGCTCCAGCCCATGATAGAGCCCCCAAAAAGGGACATTGCAAACACTCCCAAAAAGAACTCAAAAAACAAGCGAATAAGGTCTCATGAGTCGAAGAGCAGCGGTCCAATGGGTTTCCGCTGATTATTGAACTTCTCGTGTACGATTGAACTTCTCGTGTACGACTAATCACCCCAAAGGACCTGTAGTTTGAGAACTTCTCGTGTACAACAACCCACTCAAAATTTTGAGGTTAGGAAACATCTCGTATATGACTAACCAGTCTAGAACGTTGAAAAGTTAGGAAAACTTCTCGTATAAAACTAACCCTCCAAGAATATTGAATGCCCGAGTCAACCTGTACACAATCTCAACCAATGTCTTAGACGTCTCTTTATTGCCACGGCGATCATGTATACCAGCAACTCCTATGTGGGCAATAATACCGAATCCGCAGGCCACTCCGAAAATGGAATGGAAGTCTGCTCCTACAAATTGAGATACCGTCATCCATTGAAGGATCACCTCCAATGGGTGTAAGCCCCAGGCATCGATATCAAACCCAATGGTTATAGCGTGACACTGGTATATAAGAAAATAAAAATAAAAAAAAAATAGAAATAAAAATATAGCATATCCCAGGGAAGAGCCCCTGAAACAAACTACAAAGATAGTAAAGATAAAATAGATATAATAAAAAAAGGAAATTAAAAGAAAGATTTGTAACACTGAACATATGTAAGCTCTTGGGGGATGGTACCATAAAAGAGTCACTAGACAATAGATTTTCTATTAAATAATTCATAAGAAGGGAACTCAAAAGGCATTAAAATAAAACAGCCGACAGTAAGGAAGCCCGCAAAACCAGGACAATACAATACAAAATAAAATCATTCACACTGTTGTACTGCATAAAAATGCATTAAAGTCTGAAACAAGAGTGACACACGCAAAATAGGAGAGTAGGTGGGACTTGGAGGGAGAAAAAAATGATTTTGATGGACAAGCAGAGCAAACCAATGGACAAACGACTTCGTATGTTCCCCATATCAGAGGAAAAAAAAACTGTACAACAAAATTGGAATATCAAGTAAATGAACAAAAAAAAACCCTGGAAAAACAGACTGTAAATCATTATTATGGAACTTGCAATATTACACTGCAGAAACAAAAGCCATTCTAGACAAACAACAAACCAGCGCTGCCACCGCAAAAATGAAACCGAAAGCATTCAAAACACTGCTGTTCATGGAAGAGAACACATACAAAAAAGCTAGAGAACCGGCAACTGAATTATCAAAAGACAAGTGATTTAAAAGAAATATGTACCATTACATAGGAATATCATTATGCATGCTGAGAAAATGTGCCATAAAACAAGGTTAAACTTGCAGAAAACTGAATCAAACTTGCATCCTGAAAAATTACGGGCAGGCAGTTCTACAGGAAATAAGTGGATATTAATCATGTCGTTCAGAAACAATGCCGTAAGCTAGATTCCGGAGTCAAAAAAAAACATACAAAGTCATGTTATCATGAAACTACATAACGGGTTATCACGTCAATTATCCCCTCACAGCTAAACAAATGCAGCATATGTTTGTCCTAATCCAAAAACGGACACACACAATTACTGTTAAAAATATCAATTCTAAATATAATAACAATAATCTACGGAGGGCCACACATTTAAATGTTACTACTTTTGATATGAGGGGCAATTGGAAGGAGGAAAATAAATAAATTATGTAAGAGGAGAGCATCAGAGAGGAGGGCCGTGAGGTGTATCCCAAGTATGGAGCGTCAAAGTGAGAGCCCAAAGCATATCCAAGACATAAATAAGGAAAATAAATGACAAATCTTAAGCATTATTAATTAAAAATATAACATTGTCCCAAAACAAATTGTAAATTAAAAGGGTGTGATAACAGCTACTAGGTCAAGTACAAATTTAAAATTACAACTGTAAGAGGAGAAGAAAAAGCATTAATCAGACCGGAAGATGGCCGTATAGTTTGACAGCCAGCCATAAGTTACAGAATAAAGCACTGACAATACATGAAGGAGAAGAGCATGCTTCTGAAGTCCAGATAGCTTAGAAAAACAAGTCACAGAGCCAGGGGACAGGAGAATGCTATATAAAGGACAAGAGACCTTTTGCAAGGAGAAAGTATAGGTGGGAGTGAGATAAATTTAACAGTCTTACAGCCAAGGCTGTGACAGGAAAGAGGGGTACAGAAAAAAGTGGCATATTCACTCAGAGAAGCAGTAACAACGAGAGCTTAAGGCAAAATAAAAAGGTAGAAGACTTGGAGCGTAATAACAGTTTCATATATAGTGAGTATGACAGAAAGGTGCCGAAAGTGGCAGAGACGGGGTCTATACAGCGAAAATTAAACCCGGAAACATCTAAAGTGGCTTCGGGGAACAGAGACAGAATACAGACCGGGACTTCAAAAGTGGAGAGTTATAATATCATGAAAGTTTCAGACGGGGGGTTTCCAAAGCAGGCATAGAAATAAATGTGGTTTATCAAGTATAAAGCTGTATGACAGGAAGGAAGGGGGGGGGGGGAAGGAGTTATCAGAGCGGAAGATGGTTACAGCGTACGAACGGACAGCAAGCTCTCAAGGCATGAGACGCACTTGCAAAATAGAGACACCGGTTAACAATACTTAGAACTGGCAACAGACCTGTCATAGGGAATATTTATAATCAACGAAATAACTAACAAGATAATATGGCAGAGAAATCACTGACGGAGAAGAGAACATAACCTTACTGACAGATAGCCTATATATAAGAGCAGGGAACAGTGGCCAGAAACAGAATCAGAGAGACATGCAAGGTAGAGGTTAAGTACCTCTCAGAGGTTTAAGTACCACACAGAGGAAATGAGCACAGATCTCTTGGAGGGCAGGGAAGGGACACTCCCTCCGTCCGAGATCTAAAAGCAGAAGTGTAGAAACAGAGCAGGAAGTGGGGGCTCTGTGGGCTGTCAGTTTGGAAGAGTAGTTCAGAAAACACACAAACCAGAATGATTTTAAAGGAGAGATATAGGATTTCAGGGAACTGCAGTGAATAGGAGCTCAGACAAAAGTAGGAACACAAGATCTACAGGTAGGGATGGAGGGAAACATAACGGGGATCAACTTCAACATACACTGAATAGCCTAAAAAGACAGGAGAAGCTTCGCTCAAGGGAGGTCAGAGACTTAAGACACGAAATGTCAAGGCGTTAGGCTAAGAATAGCCAGCATGAGACCGCTAATGACAATCGTGGCGAAACGAGAAAAAACAGCCAGCATCTGCTAGGCGTGGTCTCCCAGCCTAGAACCTAGATGCCACTCGTACCCTTGCACACACCAAGCGCTCGAAAGGGACAGTGTATAGGAGATGAATAAAAGAAGAGATATAAGGGCACTTATCACATAATAATCGTTAGACAGACTGTTGAATAAAAGCATAAAAATGTTGAATAAAAGCATAAAAGAATAGAAGTGGAAAGCTTCAAAGAACATGCAGAGCAAGCTGTTTCAACACTAAATCTCCTGAGACATGAGGCCCACATCAGCCAAAGGCAGGCTCCAGAAAGTCTGTGGGATAATGGGAACCAGATGCAGCATATGTTCTGCTGTAGGATTTATGGTATGGTACAGCCTGCAAGCACGTGATATCAGGAGAAGATTATAAGGAGAGTGGAACAAAGAAATAAGTAAGCATTTTGAATTTTTCTTTGTCTGTATATAGCATCCTGATTTCTTTGCTGTACATTGCTTTGTTTTAATCATTCATTCTGACTTGTATATTGCTTATCAAGAAATGCTTCCTGAATATGATTGGTATTCAGTTCATAAACTACTTTTTATATTAAATATGAAATTAGTCTAGCCTTTTCTTCAAGACTCACAAAAGGACAGGAACAGAAAAACAAAAGCGCAGACGGAGAAAGCGATAAGGGAACAGAGGAAGAAAGCAGAAAAACAGAATAGTACCAGAGGAAGGGGTTAGAAAAGGAGCGGACTGAATACCAGTTCCCAGTACCCCTCAAGTGGGCACTTTTCACCAGGGTATATGCCAGTCCAGTGAAATAAAGGCAGAAGAATAGCGTTAGTAGACATACATAAGAGTAATGATACAGTACTCTGTTACCTGATTGTGCATGTATCCACAATCCTGGTGACGGGTGAGAGAAGACAATGATTTATGAAAGACCACACATGCTCCAGAAGTTAGGCGTATAGCCCGCATTAAGACCTTGCTGGTGCCATGTGGACGAACTCTGAGCGTACCAATCCCCGAAAAGGTTTGGAAGTTTTAGGAGGTAAGAAAGACCGGCACCAAGGTACCTTAGGAGAACATGATATAAAAAGTAACAGATAAGAATAGAGACAGATATAACATCACCCGCAGTGGACCATACCGTACCAAAGCACCAGAAATCAGAGACACGCTGGGACAGCTGCATTCTGTATAATTATACTACAGCAAGAGGCCCTCACTGGATGCCCACCGGAAGGGTGGAAGGCCAGATTTTAGGACTAAGGCTGTAAAAATACCAGCTTGGTTTAAAAATCTATGACTGGCTGAGCAAGGACATGCTTTTCCTGTAAGTTAATATGTGTCCCCGCTTGGGATCCATCCACTGGAATAGTGGTGGGTCAATTTACATACCTTAAACAGCTTAAACTGCTAAAAGGCACTGACTAGGCCTCATTAGAATTTAGTGTGACATTCAAAAGCAGTGCAAAAGCCAAGATCAAGGAATTGATGGCTAAAATCCTAAGTCAGATCACAAGATGATATAAGACAGAGATGTCCATGTTTGGATGTTTGGATGTCCGTATCTAGGGAAGTGTTTACAAAAAGGGAGCTGTCCAAGAGAGGAGGGAGACTTTCCTGTGAGCAGGGTCTTGCTTAAGAAGCGAGCTAAAGACAAAACCATGTTAGCAAGATAGAAGCTACTCATTAGCATGAGCCAATCAGTGACAACCATGACATTAGCATAGATCCAATCAGGTATATCTACTGTCATATTATCCATATCCTGAAGGCACTTATAAAAATCAGGGTATTTCCTGGTTTGAGTTAGAGAGACAAGGGTTGGCACTCTCTCTCCAAGGGAAACCAATGTGTCCAACAAAATTGACAAATTTCCTAGTTGCTTTCCCTTGTAAAACCTCCAATTGGTAAAAGAAATTATAAAACATTAGCAAATAATTAACACCTGTTTGTAGCTTATTATATTCCTATAATTAATTGATTGTACATGCCTGTTGTCAATCACTGATTTGACTTATACCTTAGCAAATAAACTCCTCATTCAAAATGATGATTTGTGGGCTTCACTTAATGATCAAAGGCTGTAAGTATAAATGCATTGTATAACTTGTAATCTAAATCCAGTTTGTTATAAGGCTGGTATCTTTTCCTTAGACCTAACGTCTCCCTTAGAGGCAATAACTCCTTGATTACCCCAGTACTAGTGTTATTTAGAGATGGAGTCAGATTAAGGTCACTCTAGCCTTCTTGGGGGGGGCTCGGGACCCCCCAATTCTAGACATTGGTGACCCTCCGTTCGATTTGAACACGCCACCAGAATTTTTGTCAAAGTGGGGTTACTTATAGTTCTTGACTAAAATTCTGTTGTTTTATCTTCCAATTGATTGCTGTCCCTCATAAAGATCCAGAATTTCCTCCCCGGTGTTTCATACCCCTTATTACAGCATTCTGCTTTCTCTCTCTAAGCTTTCACTCCTTCCTGTGGTTAAGCCACTGTCAATTTCCCTTCCGTTATACTTTCCTATCGCAGTCAGTGAATTCTGTCCGTCCTTTCGTATACTCAGTTCTTTTCTCCCTGTTCTCCTGTCCCTCTTCCTCTTATGTTCATTCTCGTTATGTTCTTCTCCATCCCTGGCCGTTTTGATTGTGGTCCTACTCTGGTCTGTGATACTCAAGGTAGTTCTCTATAATCTTCTATCTCTCCCTTCCAATCATTCTGGTTTGTGTGGTATCTGTCTTATGCTTCAACACTGACAGGCTTGCCCCCACCTCTGTTCCTGCTCCCTCAGATGCTCACTCTCGCCTATTCTGTTTCTGGCCACTGTTGATTTCTCCCCATCCCTGTTAGAAACTGTCCTGATGTGTTGTTGTGCACGATTTATTGTTTAAATCTTCTTTCTAGTTGTGCGTTGGCTTCACATTTAAAACTGCGTAGTAAGTCTTGCTTCCTTATCTTTCTGTTACTGCCAGACTTTATGGGCACTCTTTCTCCGCCCCCCCTTCCTTCCTGTCATACAGCTTTCATAGCATAATTTTTGGCTGAATTTATAAACTGCTGTTTTATTTTTGCTTTCTAAAACTGTTTCTGAGACTTTCAGAATTAAGATGCTTTATTTGGCAATCTAATCTGTTGCCCGGTTTCGTTAAAACTCAGAGACAGGGTTTTTTTTTTGTTTGTTTTATGCTGCAAGAGACAGTTTGGTAGATCTTATCGTGTTCCACAATGTGGTTATGAAGTTTCAAAGGTTTGATTAATACAGGAGTTCACGATACTAAATCTTATCTCTATTTCTCCTGCGTAGTCCCTTTCCTTTTTTTACTGCGACATTTTTTTCACTTCCCCTTTTCTCGCTTGGGCGTAAACTTTTTTCCTGTTGTACTCCTGTACAGACTGTTTCTAAGATGCTCATTATTGCTTGGCAACAGTTTCCGGTGCTTATTTCCTGTTTCACTGAATCTATTGCCAGTCTGTCAGCCTGATTTCAATTTCTCCCTTACATTCTATTTTTCAAGTGGGTAGAGCCCCTGCTATTGCTGCACGTATTTTATGGTTTCTGCATTTATCCCTTAGCTGGTGATTGTTTTAGCAGTTTTTTCAGCAGGTGCCTAGCCGTCCTTCTCTTACTTACTCTCCTCCAGCACTGCCCCTCCCTTTCTTGATGGTTGCTCTGTCTCAGTCTCTAGTGGTTTTGCACTTTTTTTCCCCCTTGCTATCCTTTATATTAGCTTAAATAAGACTTGCTCACCATGCTGTTACAGGGCTTTCAAAATTTATTTTGTGTATATTTCATGGACTGCTTATTGATTGATATGTTAAATCCATTTCTCTGAGCTATCTGCCAGCGTTAAGTTTAGCTCAGCCTTATACAACTGCTTACTTATTGGTTCGCTACGGTTGTCTGTCAATATTTTTAATCCCACCCACTTCCCTTTTTAGGCATGATACTTTTCTTTCAGACTTTCGTGCTTGAATTGCAGTGCTCATTTTTGTATTTTGATTTGTGGCTGAAACTACACAACTTTTTACTTGTTTATTTCTAATTAAATTGTCTTCTTCACTCCTGACATAACTGAACGAATGAATTTGTACTGTTTGCTTTTGCATTATAGGCTTCTTCACTGTCAGCTGTTCCGTTCTAATGCTTTTGAGTTTCCTTCTCCTGGTTTGTTGAGTGGAAAATATATTGTCTAGTGAATGATGAACGTGGAATTTTTCACATTTTTTGTCCTGACTAAGGTGTTCCAACTAAAGGCTCTTTTTATGACTGTGCCTTCCCCGAAGAGCTTACATTTGTTTTGTTTTGCTTTGGAATATTTTGTTTTTTCTCTATTTTTCTACCACTTCTATAGTAATTTTCAGGGGCTTTTCCCCGGGACATACTATACTTTTATTGTTTTCTTATATACTAGTGTCACGCTATAATCATTGGGTTCGATACCGATGCCTGGGGCTTACATCCATCAAAGGTTACCCTTAAATGGATGACGGTATCTCAATTAGTAGAAGCAGACTTCCATTCCATTTTCGGAGTGGCCTGCGGATTCGGCATTATTGCCCACATATGCGTTACCTAGTACAGATGAGCGTGGGTGCAATATAGAGACGTCTGACGCATTTCGTTGCGAGTTTGCACAAGTTAACGAGGGCTTCTCAATATTTTTGAACTGTTAGTGGTAGACGAGCAAACTCCTAACTTTTTCAATGTTTTAGGAAGGTTAGTAGTAGAAGAGCAGACTCCTAACCAGGTTAGTGGTAGAAGAGATGACTCCTGACCATAAATTTTTGCTTGGTTTATAAGGTTCATTGTGGAGGTTAGTTGTAGAAGAGTAAAACTCCTAATCAGCGGAAACTCTGTGGACCGCTGCTCCTTGATTCATGATACCTTGTTCGCTGGTTTCTTGAGTTCTTTTGGGAGTGTTTGCGATATCCCTTTTTGGGGATTCTACCATGGGTTGGAACCCATGGCCAATAGTAGCAGGAATAACTCTTGGCAGGCATTAGCAGCAGAGAACACTCCTGTCTTTAGAAGCACACTCTGGGGAGTAGTTTTTATTAATTTGGGGTAGAGTAGTATAAATATATAATAGCTGACACTACGTATTTATTTACTTTTGTACTGTCTCTCTAGGCATATTTCTGTTTACAGTTTTTGTCTTGCTTTCTCCTAATGTCACTTGTGGTCAAAGCGTGGAACTGTCCGCCAATTAGTAATTTTTATTTTAGGTCCCTATGTTGGAGTACATTAGCAGATGCATGAGTATGAATGTGTTATGTCTCTGCATGTTCTACTATCAGAATAATCATCGCATGTTTTTGTACACTGTTAGCACATTATCATTTCAAGATCTCCCTGTTATCTCTGAAGCTGCTCTTTGAACCACTGACCTTGTACCAGGTTCTAGGTCTGGTCAATATATATATTATTACAATAGTTCATTTTTTTCTATAGCATGTTACAGGTCTGAAGCTCATTTGTAGACCACTTGCTCACTAGGTCCCGTGGTTATACATATTGGGTGATGTTGTTCACTACCCATTATGTCATATCTTCCGCAACCAACACCAGATACTGGTGATCTGACATCTATTCAGATCTCTGGTAAGGACTTTCTGGAACAAACCTTTCTATTTTGCGGTTGACCTCCCTATGCCACCGAGAGTTCAGAAGGGCATAGTGATCCCGCCAACTGTTCTCTTTCTCAATTGATTTTCTGCGCTGGAGATTACATTGTATGAATCGTGAGTATATTTTCATTTATTGTATGTGTTACTATTAAGCTTGCCGTTGTATACTTTCATGGCATGTTGGATTAGCTCTAATTTGAATGTTTTATTTTACCAAATTTAGGATTAAGATTTTGTCCTCAATACACAGGGACGCCTCTGTATGTGGGACAATAACTGTGTCTGTGTATGACTGTGGTTTTCCTTTTCTGTTTGTGTGCTGTGACTTGTGATTGGCTACTGGAATATTTATTTTTATATTTTTTTTTCCTTTTGAAACCCTATACAATTCCTTAACTGTGCACAATTCCAATGATTGCTTTTGAACTACATTAAAAAATATCTTGCTTCCTCTTCTGAGCTTTAAGTTTTCTACATATCAGGATTAGGTTACAGTTTTAATTTCACGTCTATATGTTCCTGTGTGTCCTGTGATAGATGGCATATATTAAACCAGTTAATTATTAAGGAAACATTTCTTTAGTTTTAAATTTGTGCTTTAAGGTTACTCTGCGAGATTACCTATCAACTGCAGTGGTAGTAAATCTCAAAGGAGTGTTTTTTTCCAGGATTGTATATTATTTCATTTAAGCAATGTTTGTTTGATTTGTGACGTGATGTTAAATACCTGATTGTTTTTGACTTCTGGTAAATTGCTTTCACTAGAAATGCAAGCACTTTTTAGTTTTAATTTTATAGGTGTGCGTCCGTGTATGTGTTCTTTGAAAATTACATAATTGTTTCAGATATTTCCTATGAAAGGTTCTATATTATATGCCATCTAAAACACTGTTTCTTTGTGATGTTGGTTAAAATAACTAGTGCTGATGTTCACTTCCTGGTTCTCTATTGGGGATGTGTTCCGTAATAATGTATTAAGTGTTTTAATTTTTCTTTTCACGTCTTATCTACTACTCTCAAACTTCCTTCCCTGCCTCTTAAAGATTTATAGTTTTAAGATATATTATTGTATAGAGTTTCAGCATTTTTGGTTCTCAAACCCCAAATGGCACAGTTAAATTTCGTTTCCGGATTCCATAATACTACGGTGCCTGCCTTATTATGTATGCAATAGGGTTCGGAGATTAACCCTTGCATAACATAATTAACTAGTAAATCTGAACTAAAGAAATTCAGGTTGCTATTATTTCAGAGCTATGTTCAGATAAGACTAGCTACAATTGCCAATTTCCTCTTCATTGAGAACCGTACCTCTGGTAGCAGATAAAGTAATAACCTTCTCCTCTTTTCCTCTCCTGAAGTATTAATTCTATGAAGACTAATTACACCAGCATGAAGTATTAATATAAAAACTTCAACTTACAGTTTTGGTCTGATGTATAGCCCTATTTTCAGTCACCATAATATCCAATGCTTGCAGTGAGCAGTAAACTCAAAATAAGCACAGGAAACACCGTTATTTCGTGATTTCCTTAGGACCGAATGACAGAGATTAACCCTTGTAGTTCTTATTTTCTCTTAAGTTCATTTTTACAAAAGCTTTGAACTCAGTATATGATACAGGAATTCATTACGTGTTTCAGATTTTTAATAACTAGATGGGTTTTTCTATGATTCTGTATTATCCTTGCTACTCTTTGTTTAGAATTCAATTTACAATATAGGCTTACAAGCTGTTCCATTTATCATATGAACATAGCCTACTGGTCAATTGTGTGCATTTATTGCATTATATCTTTAATTTTTTGAATTTTACTAAGACATGCTTCTACGTGTCTCCTGCTTATAAATTGGCTCCTCCTCTGTATTTAAAATATACTCTAAATTGTAAATTGATTCCTGGGAATATATAAGCTTATTTTTAGCTATCCCTCTGAATGTGAATCTTGATATGCTGTCATAATTTAGGGCCCAAATTGTGAAAGCATAGAAAGGATCAGTTTAAAATTTAATATAATTTTCATTTTCCAAATTGGCTGTGAACTATTACAGAGGACTATAGGTTATTGTCCTTCTCATTTGACCTATTTAAACCTTGTAAAGGTCACGTGAGGAGGCCTCATAGAAATATATAGTTTTTACATCTTTCTTTTCTGATATTGGCTTTTCTCTATCTCTTTAAATATCATATTAAGGGCTGTATTTTCCTGGAGCAGACTCTGACCACAATGTTTCCTCAGACTATGCTGACTTCCTGTGCCAGCAACATCTCATCTACAGAGAAAAATTGTTTTCTACTTGTAACTTATGATTTTATATATTGAAACTATGCTCCACATACTGGTGCACCAAGGAACTAACAATACATTCTTTGATTTTTTCTTTCTAATGATCCTGTGCTAAGATTTAAATACTAGGCATTACTTGTATGTCATCTCTATTTAATCAGTACTGTAGGTTGACTAAAGACTGCAAAACCAATTCCTGATCTACCACCTCTATTCCAGTTTAGTACTTCTACTGCAACTGACCTCTGGCAAGAAAAAGGAGCACCAACTTCTCCAATGAGAATTTTCTTTTGTCCAAATGAAGTCATTAATTTAGACCTTCTTGGTTATGCACTTAAATATTCTACTGTATTAAATATTTTTGCAGGCTCATCTTTTCCAAAACCTACATGACACTTTACATATGAGCTCTCTGTTACAACAGACAGCGACCGTGATTCCAGAAGATACTTCCAACCTGGACTAGTTATGAGTTTTAAATTTCTGCACATTAGTCTTCTGCTTTGATTATGACTATTTCCTAAGCTACCCTTCTTTCTGGATCATCTAACTCATAAGTCCTGCTGGCCTCCTGCAACTGAGGGCCCAACCCTTGGTGAATGTTAGTCATCGCAGGTGAAGATTCCATATCTATTGGCAATAGATTGCAACACATTGCCCTCCATACATCAATAACTTGAACATTTACCATCATCTCTAAATTTTAATTTTTACTCTTTTCTTTTGTTCCATATACTTAACCATTGTTATTTGATCATGTCTTCGTAATAATTACCAATCTGTCTCGCACATTATGCAAGCCAGAAGTGGGGATATATTATGCAAATCCCAATTCCAAATCCCAATTGCAAATCCCAATTCCAAATCCCAATTCCCAATCCTTACCTATTTATGTAAATTGGTTTCCCTTTTGTTTTTGCACTTAATTAGCACTGTTTTCTCCATGTTTACATTGTCTTTCATTTCTCTTGACATTTATTCAATTCACACTGATTATGCCCACCAAGATATGGCAATGTATCATTCAGGCATACAGTCATTTTGCTTATTCCTTTGCTAAACTCTGACTCTTGAAGGACTAATTATGATTGTGCATGCCTAGAATAAAGACTTGGAAAGATCCAAGTTTGTACACCACAAGTACGTCTTCAAGATCTATCCAGGCCCAAATGATGTTAGATCCCCCAAGATTGTGGCAATAACCTTTACACCTTGCAAACTACTGGATCACAAGTTTTGGGTCCATGTGAAAGATATACGGGTTTACTCAGCCGTAGAACCAGATGTTACCAGCCTACCCATCTCAAGACCAGCCACTTCCTTCAGCAGGCCAGCCTGAAAACCCAGCCCTGTTAGATCTTCCAGATCTCCGTCCAGATTCTTCAGTGCTTCCACCGCCTCAACCATGAACGATGAAAGAGACTTTAGAACTGATACTTAATTTGAGAATTACTGTTGCCGTTTATGGACATTATAGATTCATATTTTGTTTTATTTTCAGTTTAGCAGTAATCCTGTCTATATAATGAAAAGGTTTTATTTTTATTTTCCTAATATTTCCTGTATTGTTCTGATTGTTTTTCTAAGAGTTTAATTTAAATTGAAGTTGATATTGCTCAGATACAAGGGTAACATCAAACCCTAATACTGGCTCTGATATCATAATGTAGGTGTAAACCCTGTTAGTATCAACCAGTTATGCAATTGTTTAACTTTGGTGTAGGCTTACTTAAGCTGCATGTCTTTCTGTAGGTTTGACTAAGCTCCAAGTGGGGTAACGGATATATAAAATGCTTCCCATACTTCCAGGTCATTATGCATATGTCAAGATACATGCATGACCTTTGTTAATATAAATTTTCCTAGGATTGACCCTTTTTGCTGTATGAGGCAACCTCATACTTGCTATCCACTTTTTAGTGCTCATGATTGGATGCTAATGATGAGTACTAGTAAGGTCCAGGAATTCCGATCTGTTTAAGGATTCTGAATACCGACAACCTAAAACAGCCTGCAATCTGAGTACTAACCATATATTTGTTGAGCCACCATAACAATGCTTAATCAAAACCACTATTCCTTCCGAGGACCACTGAGATACATACATTAGATTATCTCCCCATGTACTATGCAACAGATACAATAGAAGTCATAGAAAGACCTGAAAGTGTTTATTAGTACGATCCACCTTAAATTGCTATTACCCACATACCTATACTTCATGAGATTTTGTAGATGAACTAATGGATTTGTCCCATTCATAAAACCTCTCTCACTACAGGTTTGAGTAAGCCTCAAGAGGGGTAACATCAAGATTAAGGCCCAAGGGATTGGATAATATAAAGGGAATTCCATATGCCCAAATAATATATAACCTGAGAATGAAGTTTCCTATCTTGCACCATACCTTCTAGCAATTTGTAAGACCCAAACTCCCCCTCTCGTTTGATAGCTTGCCACCTTCTGGAATGGATGATGACGAGCTTGACGAGCTTTGTGTCACCCCTCCTCAGAGGGGGTGACAAGTGGGGAATGTATAATTATACTACAGCAAGAGGCCCTCACTGGATGCCCACCGGAAGGGTGGAAGGCCAGATTTTAGGACTAAGGCTGTAAAAATACCAGCTTGGTTTAAAAATCTATGACTGGCTGAGCAAGGACATGCTTTTCCTGTAAGTTAATATGTGTCCCCGCTTGGGATCCATCCACTGGAATAGTGGTGGGTCAATTTACATACCTTAAACAGCTTAAACTGCTAAAAGGCACTGACTAGGCCTCATTAGAATTTAGTGTGACATTCAAAAGCAGTGCAAAAGCCAAGATCAAGGAATTGATGGCTAAAATCCTAAGTCAGATCACAAGATGATATAAGACAGAGATGTCCATGTTTGGATGTTTGGATGTCCGTATCTAGGGAAGTGTTTACAAAAAGGGAGCTGTCCAAGAGAGGAGGGAGACTTTCCTGTGAGCAGGGTCTTGCTTAAGAAGCGAGCTAAAGACAAAACCATGTTAGCAAGATAGAAGCTACTCATTAGCATGAGCCAATCAGTGACAACCATGACATTAGCATAGATCCAATCAGGTATATCTACTGTCATATTATCCATATCCTGAAGGCACTTATAAAAATCAGGGTATTTCCTGGTTTGAGTTAGAGAGACAAGGGTTGGCACTCTCTCTCCAAGGGAAACCAATGTGTCCAACAAAATTGACAAATTTCCTAGTTGCTTTCCCTTGTAAAACCTCCAATTGGTAAAAGAAATTATAAAACATTAGCAAATAATTAACACCTGTTTGTAGCTTATTATATTCCTATAATTAATTGATTGTACATGCCTGTTGTCAATCACTGATTTGACTTATACCTTAGCAAATAAACTCCTCATTCCAAATGATGATTTGTGGGCTTCACTTAATGATCAAAGGCTGTAAGTATAAATGCATTGTATAACTTGTAATCTAAATCCAGTTTGTTATAAGGCTGGTATCTTTTCCTTAGACCTAACGTCTCCCTTAGAGGCAATAACTCCTTGATTACCCCAGTACTAGTGTTATTTAGAGATGGAGTCAGATTAAGGTCACTCTAGCCTTCTTGGGGGGGGCTCGGGACCCCCCAATTCTAGACAATTCAAAGGGAAAACAAAAACATAAGTTAATAACAACCGGCTGAAAAGGGACAGAGGTGGCAGGGACCATGTAAAAGCTGCGGCTTAAAGAAAAAAAACCCCACAGGAAGGTGTGGCGACAGACTACCAAGAATGAAGAGGGAAGGGAAGAAATTATTTCACATAAGTGTGTTTTTGAAAAAACCAACTATGGGGAGAATTAACATGTCAGCAAGGGGAAAGAGACCCGGGAAAATAGCAGTGCCAAGAAGGGGAGATAGGAATCAGAGAGAAGAAATAAAGCGCAGTCTTGGACGCAACGAAGAGGGGGAAAGAAAGCACAAGGCTTACATATTATCATTGACTGCGATAGGGAAGAATAACGGAAGTGGCTTAACCACAGGAAAGAGTGAAAGCTTAGAGAGAGAACAGCAGACTGCTATAATAAGGGACATGAGACATCGGGGAGGAAATTCTTGATCTTTAAATATTGAAAGACAAAAACGAGGAGAAGGACAGGAAAGGGTGGAACAGGGAATACCGAGCAGCGTACGGGAGTCACCAATGTTGAGAATAGAGGGTCCCGAGCCCCCCCAAGAAGGCTGGAGTGACCTTAAATCTGACTCCATCTCTAAATAGCACTAGTACTGGGGTAATCAAGGAGTTATTGCCTCTAAGGGAGACGTTAGATCTAAGGAAAGGATACCAGCCTTATGACAAACCGGATTGAGACTACAGGTTATACAATGCAGCGAATGATAGCCTGATGTAGCAAAAGCATTTATACTTACAGCCTTTCATCATTAAGTGAAGCCCACAAATCATCATTTGGAATGAAGAGTTTATTTGCAAATCAGACTTTAATCAGATACATTCATCAGACAAATTCTGGATTCAGCTGACTGGAGCTCTGCGTCCTAGATGCGTTGGGGAGAACCTACTACTACTACTATTTAACATTTCTAGAGCGCTACAAAGTGTACGCAGCGCTGTACAAACACAACGATCTATCTGATGCCCTTCCTTATATAGTATCTGGTCCTTTTTTCTCTAATATTGCCTAATCTATGAATCATACTTTGCTTTCCGGCCAGGTGTCCATCTGTACCATCTGTACCATCTCCTTTCCTGTTCTAGCTATTTTGAGAGATTGAGACATTTCCCTTTTTGTAAACATTTCCTTAGATACGGGTATCCAAACATCCAAACAAGAACAAAACAACTCTTGTTATGAAGATATCTAAATTTGGATATATCAGGTTCATATCATCTTGTGATCTGGGTGCCAACTTATTAAAAACATTCTCCGTGTTATGAACCAAACTTCTTATCATTTCTGTCTTTAATTTCTACATCATGTGTGTTACACTCAATTTGGAAGTTGCACCAGGTTTCATTAGAACTCACCAAGCAGTCCTTGCTCTTGCAGGCTCTCTGCTATAAGGCCATCATCTTGTTATCAGGCCTAGTCAGTGCTTTTCAGCTGTTTAAAGCTATGTAGCTTGGCCCACCACTATTCCAGTGGATAGGTCTTAAGCTAGAACACATATTAACTTGCAGGAAAAGCAAGTCCTTGCTCAGCCAGTCATAGATTTTTAAACCTAGCTGGTATTTTTACAGCCTGAGTCCTAAAATCTGGCCTTCCACCCTTCCGGTGGGCATCCAGTGAGGGCCTCTTGCTGTACTATAATTATACAGGAGGAACACGGGGAGGAATACCGGATGAAACTGAAAGAAGCCAAGAGAGAGGTACGTCTGGCGAAGGCGCAAGCGGAAGAACAAATGGCTAGAAATGTAAGGAGGGGAGACAAAAACTTCTTCAGGTATATTAGTGAAAGGAGAAAGACTACAAAGGGAATTGTGAGACTAAAAGATACAACGAAACGCTATGTAGAAAATGATGAAGAAAAAGCCAATTTGCTAAATAGATACTTTTGTTCTGTTTTCATTGAAGAAAATCCTGGGGAAGGACCGAGAGGGACAGGCAAAAGTACACCTGAGAATGAGGTGGATAGAGCACCGTTCACGGAAGAGAGTGTGTATCAACAACTTGGAAAGCTAAAGGTGGACAAAGCCATGGGACCGGACGGGATCCACCCCAGAATACTGAGGGAGCTCAGAGAGGTTCTGGCGGGTCCTCTTAAAGACTTGTTTAATAAATCCTTGGAGACGGGAGAGGTTCCGAGGGATTGGAGAACGGCGGAGGTGGTCCCTCTTCACAAAAGTGGTGATAGGGAAGAAGCTGGAAACTACAGGCCGGTAAGCCTCACTTCGGTTATTGGAAAAGTAATGGAAGCAATGCTGAAGGAAAGGATAGTGAATTTCCTGGAAGCCAATAAGTTGCAAGATCCGAGACAACATGGTTTCACCAAAGGGAAATCGTGCCAAACGAATCTCATTGAATTCTTTGATTGGGTGACAGGAGAATTAAATCAAGGACGTGCTATGGACGTAATCTACTTAGATTTCAGCAAGGCTTTTGACACGGTTCCCCACAGGAGGCTCTTAAATAAACTCGATGGGCTGAAGATAGGACCCGAAGTGGTAAACTGGATTAGGAACTGGTTGACGGGCACACGCCAGAGGGTTGTGGTGAATGGAGTTCGCTCAGAGGAGGGAAAGGTGAGTAGTGGAGTGCCTCAGGGATCGGTGCTGGGGCCGATTCTGTTCAATATCTCAGCAAAGTAAAGCAGGAATTAGAATGCACTTAAAGCAACTTCTAGGACTGCACAAAATCATACTGCACAGAATCATACCAAATTCTCACCACTGCCTCAAAGGATAATACCACCTAAGAATAGATGGTTCACAGTAGGCTCAGGCAGGCTTCGTTATGTGACACAGAAGCATCCGCCCTCACAAGTTTTGCCCCTACAGAATTCCTTTACTCCACTACAGCACTGTGATGCTCCTGAAAATAAAACTGAGGCGGAAGAGAAAGAAAAAGCAAAGAAGGTGGAACAAAAAGATATGAAGGTACCCAAAGAGAAAAGACACCCCCAAATCACTAAAACCAAAACACATACTTAGAAATGTAGATGGAAAGTGATGACCACAAATGCTCACAGTCTAAGCAATAAAGTTCATGACCTTCATGCCCTAATCTTGGAGGCAGATTGGACATAGTTGCAATCACAGAGACATGGCTCAATGGTTCCCATGAATAGGATGCAAACATACCAGGCTATAATCTTTTCAGGAAGGATAGAGAGGGGCGTAAAGGTGGAGGAGTAGCTCTGTATGTGAGAAATGATATCACAGCGACTGAAATGACAGGGAACTGGGGAAAGGAAGAAGCGATATGGATCACCTTAAAAAGAAAGGATAAAACCTCTGTCCATGTGGGTGTTGTCTACAGACCTCCGACACAATTGGAGGACCTAGATAAAGATCTGATCACTGATATTCAAAAGTTGGGGAAGAAAAGAGAGGTGCTGTTGTTGGGAGATTTCAATCTGCCGGATGTAGATTGGACAGTTCCGTCTGCGAAATTGGAAAGAAGTAGAGAGATCGTGGATGCTTTTCAAAGTGCTTTGCTCAGACAAATGGTGTCAGAACCCACGAGGGAGGGAGCGACGCTAGATCTGGTACTCACAAATGGGGATAATGTGTCAAATGTCCGAGTGGGTGCCCACCTGGGCAGCAGTGACCATCAAACGGTTTGGTTTGATATGACGGCTGAAGAGGAGGGTGGCCACTCAAAACTCAAAGTCCTGGATTTCAAACATGCTGACTTTAGTAAAATGGGGGAATACCTGAGGAAGGAGCTGATGGGATGGGAGGAAATACAAGAAGTGGAAGGACAGTGGTCCAGACTGAAAGAAGCTATAAATAGGGCCACGAACCTTTATGTAAGGAAAGTAAATAAAAGCAAGAGAAAAAGGAAACCGATATGGTTCTCCAAGCAAGTGGCTGAGAAAATAAAGGCTAAAGAGTTGGCATTTCAGAAATACAAAAAAACTCATGAAAAGGGACACGAGGAGGAATACCGGATGAAACTGAAAGAAGCCAAGAGAGAGATACGTCTGGCGAAAGCGCAAACGGAAGAACAAATGGCTAGAAATGTAAGGAGGGGTGGCAAAATTTTCTTCAGGTATATTAGTGAAAGGAGAATGACTAAAAAGGGAATTGTGAGACTAAAAGATACTGCGAACCGCTATGTGGATAATGATGAAGAAAAAGCAAATTTGCTAAATAGATACTTCTGTTCTGTTTTCACAGAAGAAAATCCTGGAGAAGGACCGTGATGGACTGCAAAAAGTACAAATGAGATTGAAGTGGATAGAGCACCGTTCACGGAAGGGAGTGTGTATGAACAACTTGAAAAGCTAAAGGTGGACAAAGCCATGGGGCCGGATGGGATCCACCCTAGGATATTGAGGGAGCTCAGAGAGGTTCTGGCGGGTCCTCTTAAAGATTTGTTTAATATATCCTTGCAGACAGGAAAGGTTTGGAGATCGGCGGATGTGGCCCCTCTTCACAAAAGTGGTGATAGGGAAGAAGCTGGAAACTACAGGCCGGTAAGCCTCACTTCGGTTATTGGAAAAGTAATGGAAGCGATGCTGAAGGAAAGGATAGTGAATTTCCTGGAAGCTAATAAGTTGCAAGATCCGAGACAACATGGATTTACCAAAGGGAAATCGTGCCAAACGAACCTCATTGAGTTCTTTGATTGGGTGACAGGAGAATTGAATCAGGGACGAGCTATGGACGTAATCTACTTAGATTTCAGCAAAGCTTTTGACACGGTTCCCCACAGGAGGCTCTTAAATAAACTGGAGGGGCTTAAGATAGGACCCGAAGTGGTGAACTGGATTAGGAACTGGTTGACGGACAGACGCCAGAGGGTGGTGGTGAATGGAATTCGCTCGGAGGAGCGAAAGGTAAGTAGTGGAGTGCCTCAAGGATCGGTGCTGGGGCCGATTCTGTTCAATATATTTGTGAGTGACATTGCCGAAGGGTTAGAAGGTAAAGTTTGCCTATTTGCGGATGATACTAAGATCTGTAACAGAGTGGACACCCCGGAGGGAGTGGAAAACATGAAAAAGGACCTACGGAAGCTAGAAGAATGGTCTAAGGTTTGGCAATTAAAATTCAATGCGAAGAAATGCAAAGTGATGCACTTAGGAAGTAGAAATCCACGGGAGACGTATGTGTTAGGCGGGGAGAGTCTGATAGGTACGGGCGGAGAGAGGGATCTTGGGGTGATAGTATCTGAGGATTTGAAGGCGACGAAACAGTGTGACAAGGCGGTGGCCGTAGCTAGAAGGTTGTTAGGCTGTATAGAGAGAGGTGTGACCAGAGAAGAAAGGGGGTGTTGATGCCCCTGTATAAGTCGTTGGTGAGGCCCCACCTGGAGTATTGTGTTCAGTTTTGGAGGCCGTATCTTGTTAAGGATGTAAAAAGAATTGAAGCGGTGCAAAGAAAAGCTACGAGAATGGTATGGGATTTGCGTTACAAGATGTATGAGGAGAGACTTGCTGAACTAAACATGTATACTCTGGAGGAAAGGAGAAACAGGGGTGATATGATACAGACGTTCAAATATTTGAAAGGTATTAATCCGCAAACGAACCTTTTCCGGAGATGGGAAGGTGGTAGAACGAGAGGACATGAAATGAGATTGAAGGGGGGCAGACTCAAGAAAAATGTCAGGAAGTATTTTTTCACGGAGAGAGTAGTGGATGCTTGGAATGCCCTCCCGCGGGAGGTGGTTGAAATGAAAACGGTAACGGAATTCAAACATGCGTGGGATAAGCATAAAGGAATCCTGTGCCGAAGGAATGGATCCTCAGGAGCTTAGTCAAGATCGGGAGGCGGGGCTGGTGGTTGGGAGGCGGGGATAGGGCTGGGCAGACTTATACGGTCTGTGCCAGAGCCGGTGGTGGGAAGCGGGACTGGTGGTTGTGAGGCGGGGATAGTGCTGGACAGACTTGTACGGTCTGTGCCAGAGCCGGTGGTTGGGAGGCAGGGCTGGTGGTGGGGAGGTGAGGATAGTGCTGGGCAGACTTATACGGTCTGTGCCTGTGCCAGAGCCGGTGGTTGGGAGGTGGGGCTGGTGGTTGGGAGGCGGGGATAGTGCTGGGCAGACTTATACGGTCTGTGCCCTGAAGAGCACAGGTACAAATCAAAGTAGGGTATACACAAAAAGCAGCAAATATGAGTTATCTTGTTGGGCAGACTGGATGGACCGTGCAGGTCTTTTTCTGCCGTCATCTACTATGTAATATATTTGTAAGTGACATTGCCGAAGGGTTAGAAGGTAAAGTTTGCCTTTTTGCGGATGACACCAAGATTTCCAACAGAGTGGACACCCCGGAGGGAGTGGAAAACATGAAAAAAGATCTGAAGAATCTAGAAGAATGGTCTAACATATGGCAATTAAAATTCAATGCGCAAAGTGATGCACTTAGGGAGTAGAAATCCAAGGGAGACGTATGTGTTAGGCGGGGAGAGTCTGATAGGCACGGACGGGGAGAGGGATCTTGGGGTGATAGTATCTGAGGACCTGAAGGCGACGAAACAGTGCGACAAGGCAGTGGCCGTAGCTAGAAGATTGCTAGGCTGTATAGAGAGAGGAGTGTCCAGCAGAAGAAAGGAAGTTTTAATGCCCCTGTATAAGACGTTGATGAGGCCCCACCTGGAGTATTGTGTTCAGTTTTGGAGGCCGTATCTTGCGAAGGATGTTAAAAAAATGGAAGCGGTGCAAAGAAAAGCTACGAGGATGGTATGGGATTTGCGTTCCAAGACGTATGAAGAGAGACTTGCTGACCTGAACATGTATACCCTGGAGGAAAGGAGGAACAGGGGTAATATGATACAGACGTTCAAATATTTGAAAGGTATTAATCCGCAAACGAATCTTTTCCGGAGATGGGAAGGCGGTAGAATGAGAGGACATGAAATGAGATTGAAGGGGGGCAGACTCAGGAAAGATGTCAGGAAGTATTTTTTCACGGAGAAGGTGGTGGACACTTGGAATGCCCTCCCGCGGGAGGTGGTGGAGATGAAAACGGAGTTCAAACATGCGTGGGATATGCATAAAGGAATCCTGTGCATAAGGAATGGATCCTCAGAAGCTTAGCTGAAATTGGGTGGCGGAGCAGGTGGGGGGAAAGAGGGGTTGGTGGTTGGGAGGCTAGAATAGGGGAGGGCAGACTTATACGGTCTGTACCAGAGCCGATGATGGGAGGCGGGACTGGTGGTTGGGAGGTGGGAAATACTGCTGGGCAGACTTATACGGTCTGTGCCCTGAAAAGGACAGGTACAAATTCAAGGTAAGGTATACACATATGAGTTTGTCTTGGGCAGACTGGATGGACCATGCAGGTCTTTTTCTGCCGTCATCTACTATGTTACTATAATTTGGAGAGGAAGGGTAGGAGGGAGATGGGGCGATAGTTGGAGGGACAGGTGGGGTCAAGTGAAGGTTTTTTGAGGAGAGGTGTGACAACAGCATGCTTGAAGGTGTCAGGGACAGTAGCGGTGGAGAGAGAGAGGTTGAGGATATGACAGATGGGGGGGGGGGGGTGATAGTAGGAGAGATGATGATAAGTAAGTTGGTTTGGATGGGGTCTGAGGAACAGGTGGTGCATTTCGAGGAGGAAAGAAGATGGGCGGTTTCCTCTTCGGTGATATCAGGAAAAGAGGAGAAGGAGGCCTGGGTTGATTGGTTGAGGGAGTGGGTGATAGGATGGAGAGGAGGAGAAGGTTTAGTGGTGAATTCGAGGTTGATCTTCTGGACCTTGTCACGGAAGTAGTCCGCTAGTGATTGAGGAGAGAGTGAGGGGGAGGGTGGGAGCGGAGGGCACTTTGAGGAGGGAGTTGAGGTTGGCGTTGTGGTTGAATAAGGTTCATGAGTTATAGACACATTGGGGAATCGTTGAGAGGAAGAGTTATGCAGTGTCCATTACAAGCTTTGGTTTCGTTGTGTTGCAGGGTTTTGGCACTTAAGTTGGGTCGGTAGGGTATGCTTTTTTGAACAGGTTGTTTTTTAGTGATTTCCAGACTTTTAGTTGGTGGTACGTTATTTTCACGGCTTTTGGTAGTGCGTTCCACAGTTGGATGCATAAGTTGATTTGTATTTGCAGAAGGAGCTGTACAAGAAGGTCATCAAGGAGATTCATGACATCCTCATGTCACGAGGTAAATGTGCCTGTGTGATACATGATACCGAGGACATACTTTGGAATCAGTGGTATAAAAATCACAGGTACCAGGTCCCATGGAAACCTGAAATTTAAAACCTGGCTTCTGACGCCATCCATAGGCTAATGTGAGGCCCCTCAGGATTCTGTTTGGTAGGTGCAACAACTCAAACCCTGATGTTGGTAATCGTGGCAGGTAAGAGTCTTGCACCCCAGAATTCAGGGAGGTCCAGAGAAACTAACCTCGCTGTACACTCTCAAAGAGATGTACAGGGGAAAAAAACTAAAGGACTATTCCTGAATTTGAGAGAACAAAATCACGACTTTCTTATCAATAAAATAACATTTATTTTCTTTCTTTAACAATCCAATAACTAATAGTCAATTCTATTTTAAATTGTACATTTAATGTTTCTGTTTCTTTTAGGTCTATTCTACTCCGGAGCACCTCCCTGCATAGACATCAGATAAGTATTCCCCCCTCTAACACCAAAAATTATACTCTTTAGTTCAAGTAAGTTGCAAAATGTCTCTATTAAAAAAAATGATACTTTGTGTGCAATTTTTGTATTTTTCAGGTCACGTGACAGCTGCACCACTAGGTAAGTTTGATGTTGTATGTTTGTTTGTCTGATGATTATATTCACCACAGCCGCCGCTGTTATGCTGGATATCTGTCTTGCGCTGGGGCCCGAAGTTCCAGATTTTCTGTGCACGTCTTTTCTTCACCTAAACCTAACACTTAACAACTGAAATAGAATAAAAACCCTAACTCCTTAACAAATCCCTTATCCCCACACTAGATGACTTTAACAATATAACATTTGGACATTCTAACTATATAAAAAAAAAATAACCAAACAACCCTTACCTAATTTTCCTAAACTCAAACTGTATTCCCTATTCTATAGAGCTTTCACATATATACACCACCCATCAATCATAAATGTACTTTCACTATAGATTAAACTCATTCATAAAACTACATCAAATTTTCCCAAACACTCTCCCACAGTAATCAATCACCCAATTATACTCTCTTACACTTAACTCACTCACTTCCAATTCTCCAAAATCACTCTTAAAGCACCAATATCAGCAGCTCACATAAAACACCTCCTTTCTCAGCCACCGTCTCCAACGCTCTCCCAACTGCCTTACTGAACATCTCCTAGGCAACCGTCCCTTGGCTTGGAATTCTAATCCCAGCCAGCCAATCGCAGAGCCTGCCCAACATTCCAAATCCTCCTGCTGACCAGCGGAATGTTGGGCAGCACTGCTAAATCTCCATCTTTATTGGAGAAATCCCATTGAAGTCAATGGGAATTTCTCCAATTAAATAAAATAATCATTAAATTTTCTTTAAAAAATGTCCAATTTTCCCAATTAATAAAACTTCTAATTCCCTATCCAACTATGGTTTTAAAATTTAAAAATACCAAATTTCAACCCCCGCCCCAAAATAACCTTCCCAAACTTCCCAAAAATATTTCCAAAAAATACAAAACCACTTTCAAAAATTCCAAAACCATTCCCCGGACCCGCTGCGTCGAATTTAAAAAATTAACTCTTTCCTAACCCTATTAAACCCACGCCCATCAAAAACCCCTATTTAAAAATTAAAATTCAAAAACTGACTCACCACAAAAATTCTAAAAAATTCCCCGAGCACAAAACCGAAATCAGAATTTAAATAACTTTAACCCTTTATTTTTTAAAAATAAAAGAATGCATTTACACAATTTAAAATTAAACTAATAAAATTTTTTAATAAAAACCTCCTTACCTTGAAGATGATTTTCTCCACACATGTAGACTGCCATCCGTTTCGATCCCGGACGTCCACCAACGAAAACGGAGTTAAAAACAAAAAAGGCTCCGAAGCCGGCCCGAAATTTAGGCCCCGGCTTCGGCCTACACGAAGAAAACGCGTCCCCGATATGTGCATGAGGCGCGCCGCCTCATGCACACGCGCACCGACGCCATGCTCAGCCGGCCATGCTCTTCTTTCTTCCTCCCGCCCGAATCGTCGCGGCGCCGCCTCCCTGCCGTTCCCGCAGCACCGCCTTCCCCCACGAGCGGCCCAGCAGGGCCCGAAGAGACCGGGAATGCCCGGTTCGTGCCCACATGTCCGGGGACGTGCCCAATCGTCCCCGGACCCATAAAACGGACGGGCTGTCTCCCGCAACGCGTCTCCTGGCCCCAACTCAGGCCCGAAATCCTCTTCGCTCCCGGAGACGTTTTCAATCGTCTCCGGGAGCCCAAAAATCCAGCGCTTCCTTCCGGAGTGCCCGATTCCCGGCTCAGACCCCGGGAAAACGCGACGCTGCACCGGGAGCACTGTTTCCCTTCCCCAGCGCTCCCGGTTCCCAACACTCTGCCCCCATACGCCCCCAGGCTCAGGTAAGTAAAAAACTTATTTTTTTTTTCCTTTTTTTAAACCCCTGGTTACACTAAGCCCTCCCCAGCCCAATCGTGGACTTCCGCTTGTGATGCAGCCCCCCCCCACCCCGCGCATTTTGACCTTTTATTTCCGTGGCAGCGACGTCAATGAAGAAAAAGACACTACAGGCTCGCCGCCAGCTTCTCCCTTCTCTCTGCACACAGTGTCCCGCCTTCTGCGGTGATGCATTTCCTGTTTCCGCAAGGGCGGGACACTGTGTGCAGAGAGAAGGGAGAAGCTGGCGGCGAGCCTGTAGTGTCTTTTTCTTCATTGACGTCGCTGCCACGGAGCGTATGGAGGTAAGCTCCGCCCCCTTTAGCCTCCCCAAACAGTTGGGCTACCGACCGTCTATGACGCCATCCCATATCCAACAAGGGTTAGTGAAACAGCAGACTTAGGAAAAGGTGCTGCTCTGTGCTGTAAGATAAAATATAGAGCTTAAACTAGAGGCTTCACATGAGACCAGTTGGAGTCTGTCTCCACTTTCTATACAACAAAAATTTGGCACTGAAGACCAGAGGGAGGATTTGCCTGCTAGATTTCTTGCTGAGAACTGCAACTTCTGTGTTAAGGGTGTGATGTCTGCTGTAGACTAGTCACCTGTACTGTGCAATGTGTTACCCCCTTTAGATGGTAACCAGATGTCACAGAGAGGGGGGGAGGGTCAGGAATAGCAACCCTCCAGTGTTTAATCTTAATGATGTGGCAGGCCACAGCTCCCTCCTCTCACCAAGCTTTGTCAGGCTGAAAGTGGAGCTTTTCAAGGGCTTCGACGAGAACTTCAGAAATTTTAGACAAAGGGCAGTTCTGGGCAGACTTGTACGGTCTATGCCCTGAAAATGGCAAGGGATAAATCAAGATCAGGTATACATATGATGTATCACTTCATACCATATGTAATGAGTTGGCCAGACTGGATGGACCTTACTGGTCTTTATCTGCCATCATGAAAACAGGAAGAACCTCCCCAGGGATTCTATAAATACATTTTAAATGTTTTCCTACTTGCTATTAACAGGCTATCCAGTTGTTAATCCTGATGTTATATTCAAGATTAAAAAGGAAGATGAGAAATATTTCACTGGACACCTTGAGCAGGAGGGAAAGTAAGCAAATGTTTTTGATTAAAAGGGCTTTGCATTTTCACATAAGAAATGAGACATTCACATCAAATGTTTGGAGACTTAAATTCTATTTCCTGTATATTGTGACATCGTCTGCCTATGTGAAAGGGTTAAGGCCTTGGTTGGATAATGACTTGGCAAGTGGGGTCATCATTAAGTTGAAGAGGATCGGTGATAGCAGTGATCCTTGCGGTACTCCACAGTCTGCTTTCCACGGTGATGATATGTTTGAGTTTGATTTTACTTGATATGTTCTTGTGGTTAGGAAGCCCTTGATCGAGCTAAGTATGTTACCACCAATCCAGAACTTGTCTAGTAATCTTAATAATATATTATGGTTTACCATGTCGAATGCACTAGACATGTCGAATTGGAGGAGGAGGATGTTTTTGTCTGTAGCTATTTCCTGCTTGAATTTGGCTAGAAATGTAATACTGTTTCAGTGCTATGGAGGGGGCAAAAACCTGACTGTGATTCGTGTAATATTGAGAATTTGCTTATATAATATGTAAGTTGTTTTGTTACCATGCTTTCCATCAGTTTGATCACCAGTGGGATAGATGCTACTGGACGGTAGTTAGTGATTTCATTTGTTTTTTTCTTGGTATCTTTTGGTATTTGGGTGAGTAGGATATTGCCATTTTCCTTAGGGAAGAGGTCTTGCTGAAGCATGTAATTTAGGTGGGATGTGAGGTCTGCTATGAAGCGGTCAGGGGCGGATTTCATTAGGTAGCTGAAACAGGTATCTAGTTTACAGTGAGCGTTGAAAAACCTACTAATCACCTTGGTAACTGTATCGACGGTAAGGAGGGCAAAGTTTACCAGGTCCAGTCTGCCGGGTATTCTCCAATGGTTGGGTCCAACTCGTTAAGGAAGTTTTCAATGTCAGTGTTGTTCTGAGGTAGCGTGTTGCGTAGGTTTACAATTTTTTCATTGAAATACTTCGCGAGTTTATCTGCAGATGGGATGTCTGTATTTGTGGTAGTGACCAAGTTGGTGTCTAGAAGTTTGTTCACGAGTTGGTATAATTTCTTCGTGTCTTTGTAATCTGTCCCTATTTTGGTTTTATATTATGATCTTTTAGTCTGTCTTATTGCGTATTTGTATTTTCCTTGTATTTGTTTCCATATGTTGAGTATATGTTCATCTTTTGTTTTACTCCATGCTCGTTCGAGTTTCCTGGTTTGTGTTTTTAGCTTTTTCAGTTCATCGTTGAACCATGTTGTCAAGTTATGCTTGCATGAGATTCTTGTTCGTAAGGGTGCAATTTCATCTAATATGCTTTTGCATCTTTTATCCAATTCTATGAGGTAGTATATGGAGTCTGGTTGTGCTGTCCATTTGTTATTGTATATCAGTTGCCAGAATTTTTCGTGTCTACTTGACCTCTTCTGCTGTAGGATGTGTGTTCTTGTATTCGATGTAAACCCTTCTTCCGCCAGTGTAGAGATAGGTTTAGTTTATAGTGGTCGGTCCAGGGTGTTTCTGTCCATTTAGTATCTGTTATTGTTAGGTTCTGGTCTGTTGAAAGTTTGTGTGAGATGAGATCGAGTGTGTGCCCTTTGACGTGGGTTGCTTGCATTTGTGGCCATTTGAGATCCCATAGACGGAGGAATTCCTTACATTCTCATGCGTTGGTAGAGTTCTGGTCTTCTAAGTGAAGGTTGATGTCTCCTAATACTAGTATATTGGTGTTGGTTACACATGTGTTTGATATGAAGTCCATGAAGTTAGTCTGGCCTTCGTTCCAATTACCTGGAGGTCTGTAAAACAAGACACAGTTCAAATGATCGCGTAGGGTTTTGTTGTGGATTCTGATTGAGGCAATTTCAAGTTCAGGTGTTATGGACTCGGCAATAGTTTCAGTGGTAAAGTGGGATCGATAGATTAGTGCTATGCCTCCGCCTCTCTTTTCTTTTCTGGTCCAGTGTGTGCTTTTGTATCCTGGAGGGCACAGGTCCAGGATTATGGGGTCCTTTTGGTCATGGATCCAGGTTTCAATGAGGAAGAGTAGGTCAAGGTTTTCTGACACGATCCAGTCTGTTAGTATTGTTGTTTTATTTACAGCGGATCTGGCGTTGATGTAGCCCACTTGGATTGTTTGGAATGGGTCTTCTGTATTTGGTGTTGTGTGGGCTTTTGTTAGTTGTCGTTTCTTTGTTGAGTTTGTTTGGGCCCTTCTTTCCCTTCTGTTGTGGTTGTTCCCATGTTAGTGTTCTTCCTTTGTTTAAGTTGTTGTCAGTTTGATGAGGTGTGGTATATTTGATCAGTCTATGACAGGGGCGTAGCCAGACTTCAGCGGGAGGGTGGTCCAGAGCCTGAGGTGAGGGGGCACATTCTAGCCCCCCTCCCTCGGCGCCGCCGACCGCCCCTAGCCATTATCGACCCCCCACCGCCGCCAGCTTTGACGACCCCTGCCGACGACCCTCTTCACCCCCCTCCCGCCACCAACCCTTCCCCGCCATCGCCTACCTTTGCTGGCAGGTGACCTCAATCCCCACCAGTCAAGGAGGTCCTCTTCTTCCTGCCAAGGCTTCGTTCTGTTTCTGTGAGTCTGACGTCCTGCATGTACAAAGTGCAGGACGTCAGAAACAGAACGAAGCCTTCACTGGAAGAAGAGGACCTCCTCTGCTGGCGGGGATTGGGGTCCCCCGCCAGCAAAGGTAGCCCACGGCAACGGCGGGGGAGGGTTGGCGGTGGGAGGGGGGTCGAGAGGGTCGTCGGCAGGTGGGTCCAGGGCCAAATCTACGGGGGCCCAGGCCCCCCTGACCAACGTAGCTACGCCACTGGTCTATGGTGATTGTGTAATATGGGTATGATGTTGCTTTCTGCAAGTGGGGTGGTTAGTGTTAAGTGGATCAGTGTTAAGGAGTAGATTATTAGGAGTAGTTTCAGGGTATTCATTATGGTATATATTCCCTGTGGCTACTATTAAGACCTTGTTCTGATGGTTGGATGCGTGTTAGGGCTTTGTTCTTTGCTATGGGATCTGGTGTACTGGTCTTTTGTGTTAGTATAGCTTGCCTTTCAGCTGTTGATGATGGACGTGCAGTGCAGAAGGCTCCTTCAAAAGCACGCCTGTCCTGCTGAAAGTGTCTTCAGCTCACTAGCAATTATTTAGTTGTAAAGTCTCAACATCTTGAGATATAATAGGCACTCTACTCATGGTCTGGTGGTCAGAAGTGTTGCCCAGGGCACTGAAATTCCGCAACCCTGAGAGCTGTGTCTTTGGCTGGAGGTAGAAAGCAGAGGAGAGGCTGCAGCCTCAGGCTGCTGCTGCTGCTTTGCTCTGAGCCTCTCAGAGCCTGTCTCCGGGATGCCTCCTCCGACCTGCCCCTTCCCTCTTGACGCTGCTGATCTGAAGTCGAGATGTTTGAAGAGTAGCGCACAGCCCGGGGCCACAGTCTATCCAATGCTGTTCCTGGAGGGGGGGGGGGATTTCTTCAGTCACCTGCGAGGGGGTTGCGAGGGTCTGCGCTCCCCGTCTTCGGGGTACTTTACTGAAGAATGGGTAGGGGAGGCGTTAGAAATGTCTAGGACCCTGCCCCTCCTTCCCCACAGCAGGACCACAGCGGCAGCGCTCAGCTGCTTAAAGTCTTCCGGGCTGCCGCTCTCTTTCTTGTGGCTGCGGCTCCTGGCCTTCTCTTGCTCTGCTCTCTGGGCGCCGTTAATCCACAGGGCCTGAGGCCCGTGCAGCGCGGCCCGGACCGAGGAAGTGGCGCAAGCTCCGTGCCCGCCAGCCAAGACACAGACTGGGCTGCTGGCGTGAGCTCTGCTGTGCTGCTCCCCTTCGAGCAGGGTTCAGGTGCAGTGCGTCTGGACCTCGGCACAGAGGGTTCAGGGGCCGACCGCCCGGATCCAGACGGCAGGGAGTTTTCTGCAGAGGCTGGGTGTTGCCGCTGCCGCAGCCTGGGATGGTTCACCGTTCGGTTCCGGTGCTTGTGTTCCGGTCATACGGTCCCGTTCTCGGCTGGTCATCCACCAGGTCCTCCGTTAACTTCAAACAGTCTAACTTATTTTCTAATACTTTAAGTAACTTATCAAGTTTATCTATAGTTAGCAACATAAAATCTAATATGGCATTTCACTTTTCCACATATTCTGGATCA
This sequence comes from Microcaecilia unicolor, assembly GCF_901765095.1. Classification (NCBI taxonomy): domain Eukaryota; kingdom Metazoa; phylum Chordata; class Amphibia; order Gymnophiona; family Siphonopidae; genus Microcaecilia; species Microcaecilia unicolor. The sequence continues at coordinate 3,348,941 of NW_021963345.1, forward strand.
TCTAAAAACCTAGGTTCCTTGTTTAATCGTAGACCCCTAGGAATTCTCTTGGAATGGCAGTATTCAACCAGTGCTATTGAATTCAGTTCTGTTCTCAGGGACGTGCCGATGCGGTAAGCGGGGTAAGCGCCGCAGGGGGGCGCCATCCTCTGGGGGGCGCCGCCGCTGCGTGCTTACCTTGCCCCTCCCACTCCCATGTAGGAACTGCCCACCCTCTTCTCCCCCCCAAGATCCCTTGACGTCAGAAGAAGGCAGAACACTGAGCGAACCAATGGAAGGCTAGAGACGTCGGGACTGGGAGCGCCGCCTCCTTCACTGACGCTGCGCTGCCGGAGAAAGGTAAATTTAAAAGAAAAAAAAAAGGAAAGGGATCTTGGGGGGGGAGAAGAGGGCGGGCAGTTCCTACATGGGAGCGGGAGGGCAGGGGAGAGAGGAGCATAGATGGGAGGGCAGGGTTCATGGAAGGGAGAGAGGGGAATTGCTTGATCGGGATGAATGGCGGGGGCAGGGGACAGATGGGCATGGATGGGTGGAAGGGTAGGGCTCAGGGAGAGAGGGGAATCGCTGCCTTGGAGCCAGGCAGGTGTGGGGGGGGCGGCGCGAACTGGTAGTCTGCAGGGGGGCGCCAGAGACCCTTGGCACGGCCCTGTCTGTTCTCACTAATAATTTATGATGTTTCTCTAGGCCAGACCAATTAGCCTCCTGATCGCCATTAAATCTGCAATATGTTCAGTATATAAAACCACACGAAAATTATATTCCGACTAAATGTTTGGTTCTCCCAACTCAATCAATTCAATGTATAAAGCAAATGAACTCCATATAGATGTTAATAGTCCATGAGACAGTTAATAATTCCTATGGAAGAATGAAAAGTTATTGCTCACCGAATCTTTTGTATGCAGGAAGAACACAATCAGTGCATCAGGGGCTAAGAACGGAAAAACCCACCGTAAACAACCACCGCACAACAGAAGAAGAAAAGATTCAGTCCTCACAAAACAACCGTATAAGTCTTTTGCAGATCCTCAAGCCGTTGTATTAATAATAGGTACATGTGATGAATGTGATGGTCTACCGTGTATTTTGACAGCGCAGAATACAAACAGAGCCGCAACCCCCGATCACTCCTACTGCTCAAATAAACGTCTCACACGTTTACCACATCAAGAAAGTAATTATCTATGTTTTGAAAAGGACAATTTTTGGCATTATACTTGATTCTAATTTGAAGTTACATGGAGGGGCATAATTGAACGTGGCGCCCAAGTTTTCCTGAGGGCGTCCTCACAGGGGCGGGGAAACCCGTATTATCGAAACAAGATGGGTGTCCACAGTGGCGTACCAAGGGCGGGGCGGTCCGCCCCTTGTGCACGCTGCTGGAGGAGTTCAAAGAGCAGCCGTGCGCCTGTTGGCTCTGCTGGTTCCCTGCTCCCTCTGCCCCAGAACAGGTTACTTCCTATTCCGGGGCAGAGGGAGCAGGGAGCCAGTGGAGCCGAGAGCCACGCGGCTGCTCCCAGCAGTTAAGAATGCACCGGGAAGGGGTATGATGTGCTGGGAGGTGTCACTGCGACAGGGGTGTCATGATGCACTGGGGGGGGGGGGGGGGTCCGCATCGGCGATCTGCCCCGGGTGGCAACCAACCTAAGATCGTCACTGGGCGTCCATCTTTCATTTTGATAATACGGTCAGGGATGCCCAAATCTCAACATTTAGGTCGACCTTAGAGATGGTCGTCCCCGGTTTTCAGCCATAATGGAAACCGAGGACACCCATCTCAAAAACAACCAAATCCAACTCCTTTGGTCATGGAGGAGCCAGCATTCGTAGTGCACTGGTCCCCCTGACATGCCAGGACAGCAACCGGGCACCCTAGGGGGCACTGCAGTGGACTAACTGATGCACTAACTGAACGGAAAAAGCCCTTCCCTTACCGATCCCTTAGCGATTCGGAAAGGAACGGGCATGCATGAAGGAAATCGCGTGCAAATGAACTGCTCATTTGCATGCGATTTCCTTCCTAAGGATGGGAAGCCAGTGCAGAGCAGCCAAGCATTATGCATGGTTGCTCTGCTCATGCCAAAGACGGCTTCATACATGCAGACAAGCTGCGTGTATAATAGCTGTCTACAACCTTAAATAAATTGCCATCTACAACCTTAGAAAAATACTTGTCCAGGTGAAAATGTCCAAGTGCTCGTCAGGGACGTCTTTTTTTTTTTTTTTTGGAGTATGGGTGAAGGATGTCCATTACTATGTCTCCGTCCCTGCGATGGCAGTTGAGAATGTCCAAACTGTGATGTTTCTGTGAGAAAGATTTCCATGCCTGCTATGCCTCTGACACCCCCTTTATTTGGATTTTGGATCACAAGTAGCAGCAGTGGGATTTGATCTGGCCACCTCCAGATTGCAAGACCAGTGCTCTAACCACTAGGCCACTTCACTCCACTCCTTTGAAATTTGGCTGTCCCTGTGGGGGGGGGGGGGCAGTACAGGATGTCCAAAATGTTTGAAAGGACGTCCACGCCTTCGCAATGCCTCCGCTGACACACACATACCTCCCCCCCCAGGGACCTGTTGCGATGGACCTGAGTATGACATTTCAGGCTGGCAAAAAGTTTTTAAAGTTGTTTTTTTCTGGGTGGAAGGGGATTAGTGACCACTGGGGGAGTCAGGGGAGGGAATCCACGATTCCCTCCAGTGGTCATCTGGTCAGTTGGTGCACCTTTTTGAGGCTTGGTCGTGAAATAAAATGGACCAAGTCGGCCAAATGCTCGTCAAGGACAACCTTCTTTTTTCCATTATCGGCCAAGGACGCCTATCTCATAAGCACGTCCTCGTCCCACCTTTGGTACGCTGTCGACACGCCCCTGGGAACTTTGGTCTTCCCGTGACGGAAAACAGTTGAGGACACCAAAAATCAGCTTTCAATTATTCCGATTTGGGCGACCCTGAGAGAAGGACGCCCATCTCCCGATTTGTGTCGGAAGATGAGCGCCCTTCTCTTTTGAAAATGCCCCCGATAGTAACATAGTAAATGACGGCAGATAAAGATCTGTACAGTCCATCCAGTCTGCGATGTTGACAGCCATCTTGTCGGTGCCGTGTTATGTTGGTGGCCATCTTGATGAACCCTCCCCACTTGTGAATGATAGGCCACGTGTTCGTTAGTTTGATGATGTTCATGAAAAAGAGACGGCTGGTGAAACATCGACTCCTGGGCACCCAACACAGTGCAATCACTGTCAAGTGGTGCCCCCTAGAGATGAATCCAATCATTTGGAAAAATGACTGGGGAGCACAAGAGGGAGAAAGAGGGAGCGCGGTGATACCAGAGCACAGAGCGGATCTTCGGACATGGACACCACCAACAGCGAGAATGAGCCCGGTAGTGATTCTGTTATAGACCCTGAACCAGTGAGATATATAGAGTTTATGGACTAGAACCTCACGAAGTTACTCAGACCAACTTTATTTTGTTAATATAAGCACAACAAAATTGATCAGTACTGGGACTGGTGCTATTTAACGTATTTATACATTTATTTATTTTTAAAAAGTTATATACCACCTCTAACTAGAAATCGGAATGAGTGAGTTGATTACATTTGCAGATGAAACAAAACTATTCAAGGTTGTTAAAACACGTGCGGACTGTGAAAAATTGCAGGAAGCCCTTAGGAGATTGGAAGACTGGGTGTCCAAATGGCAGATGAAATTTAATGTAGACAAATGCAAAGTGATGCACATTTGGAAGAATAATCCTAATTATAGTTACCTGATGCTAGGGTCCACCTTGGGGGTCTGCATTCAAGAAAAAGATCTAGGTGTTATTGTAGATAATATACTGAAATCTTCTGTCCAGTGTGAGGCAGCAGCCAAAAAAGCAAACAGGATTCTAGGAATTATTAAGAAAGGGATGGTAAATAACACCAAAAATTCTATAATGCCTCTGTATCGCTCCAAGGTGCAACCTCACCTTGAGTATTGCATTGTTCTGCTTGCCATATCACAAAAAAGATAGAGCGGAATGTTAAAAGCTTCAAAGAAGAGTGACCAAAATGAAAGGGTATGGAACTCCTCTGGTATGAGGTATAGCTAAAGAGATGGAGGAGGAGAGATATGATTGAGGTCTACAAAATCATGAGTGGTGTAGAATGAGTAGAACTGAATCAACTTTTTACTCGTTCCAAAAGTACAAAGACTCCACCACCCCTACTCAACAAACTGGCCATTGTCTTGACCTCGTCCTCTCCTCTACCTGCTCACCCTCCAATTTCTGCGCCTCAGCTCTTCCTCTCTCAGACCATCACCTGATCACCTTCACACTTCCTCACCCTCCCCCTCAGTCCCACCCAACACTAACCACTAGTTCCAGGAATCTCCAGGCTGTCGACCCCCCCACCCTATCCTCTAGTATCTCTAATCTCCTCCCTTCCATCATGTCCTCCGAGTCTGTCGACGAGGCCGTCTCCGCTTACAATGCCACTCTCTCCTATGCTCTGGACACCCTTGCACCATCCATCTCCCGTCCCACATGGCGTACTAATCCCCAGCCCTGGCTGACCCCTTGCATCTGATAACTTCGCTCCTGTGCCTGATCGGCTGAATGCCTCTGGAGGAAATCTCGCACCCATACCGATTTCATTCATTATAAATTCATGCTATCCTCCTTCCAGTCCTCCCTATTCCTTGCCAAAAAGGATTATTGCACCCAATTGACTAATTCTCTCAGCTCTAACCCTTGTCGTCTCTTTGCCACCCTTAACTCCCTCCTCAAAGTCCCCTCCGCTCCCACCCACCCCCTCACTCTCTCCTCAATCGCTGGCTGACTACTTCCGCGACAAGGTGCAGAAGATGAACCTCGAATTCAACACCAAGCCACCTCCTCCTCTCCACCCTTTAACCCATTCCCTAAACCAACCAACCCAGGCCTCCTTCTCCTCTTTTCCTGATATCACTGAAGAGGAAACCGCCCACCTTCTTTCCTCCTCGAAATGCACCACCTGTTCCTCTGATCCCATCCACACCAACTTACTTAACACCATCTCTCCTACTGTCACCCCCCCATCTGTCATATCCTCAACCTCTCTCTCTCCACTGCAACTGTCCCTGACACCTTGGAGTGGATATAGCACTGTTCACGGAAGGGAGTGTGTATCAACAACTAGAAAAACTAAAGGTGGACAAAGCCATGGGACCGGATGGGATCCACCCCAGGATATTGAGGGAGCTCAGAGAGGTTCTGGCAGGTCCTCTTAAAGATTTGTGTAATAAATCCTTAGAAATGGGAGAGGTTCCGAGGGATTGGAGAACCACTGAGGTGGTCCCTTTTCACAAAAGTGGTGATAGGGAAGAAGCTGGAAACTACAGGCCGGTAAGCCTCACTTTGATTATTGGAAAAGTAATGGAAGCGATGCTGAAGGAAAGGATAGTGAATTTCCTGGAAGAAAATGAGTTGCAAGATCCGAGACAACATGGTTTTACCAAAGGAAAATTGTGCCAAACGAATCTCATTGAATTCTTTGATTGGGTGACCGGAGAATTGAACTGTGGACGTGCTATAGACGTAATCTACTTAGATTTCAGCAAGGCTTTTGACACGGTTCCCCACAGGAGGCTCTTAAATAAACTGGATGGGCTGAAGATAGGTCCCGAAGTGGTGAACTGGATTAGGAACTGGTTGACGGACAGACGACAGAGGGTGGTGGTAAATGGAGTTCGCTCGGAGGAGGGAAAGGTGAGTAGTGGAGTGCCTCAGGGATCGGTGCTGGGGCCGATTCTGTTCAGTATATTTGTGAGTGGCATTGCCGAAGGGTTAGATGGTAAAGTTTGCCTATTTGCGGATGAAACTAAGATTTGCAACAGAGTGGACACCCGGGAGGGAGTAGAAAGCATGAAAAAGGATCTGCAGAAGCTAGAAGAATGGTCTAAGGTTTGGCAATTAAAATTCAATGCGAAGAAATGCAAAGTGATGCACTTAGGGAGTAGAAAGCCACGAGAGACTTATGTGTTAGGCGGTGAGAGTCTGATAGGTACTGAGGGGGAGAGGGATCTTGGTGTGATAGTATCCGAGGATCTGAAGGCGACGAAACAGTGTGACAAGGCGGTGGCCATAGCGAGAAGGTTGCTAGGCTGTATAGAGAGAGGTGTGATCAGCAGAAGAAAGGAAGTGTTGATGCCCCTATACAAATCATTGGTGAGGCCCCACCTGGAGTATTGTGTTCAGTTTTGGAGGCCGTACCTTGCGAAGGATGTAAAAAAAATGGAAGCGGTGCAAAGAAAAGCTACAAGAATGGTACGGGATTTGCGTTCCAAGACGTATGAAGAGAGACTTGCTAACCTGAACATGTATACCCTGGAGGAAAAGAGGTACAGGGGTGATATGATACAGACGTTCAAATATTTGAAAGGTATTAATCTGCAAACAAACCTTTTCTGGAGATGGGAAGGTGGTAGAACGAGAGGGCATGAAATGAGATTGAATGGGGGCAGACTCAAGAAGAATGTCAAGAAGTATTTTTTCACGGAGAGGGTGGTGGATGCTTGGAATGCCCTCCCGCGGGAGGTGGTGATGAAAACGGTAACGGAATTCAAACATGCGTGGGATAAACATAAAGGAATCCTGTGCAGAAGGAAGGGATCCTCAGGAGCTTAGCCTAGAATGGGTGGCAGAGCTGGTGGTTCGGAGGCGGGGCTAGTGCTGGGCAGACTTATACGGTCTGTGCCGGGGCTGGTGGTTGGGAGGCAGGGATAGTGCTGGGCAGACTTATACGGTCTGTGCCAGAACCGGTGGTGGGAGGCGGGGATAGTGCTGGGCAGACTTATACAGTCTGTGCCAGAGCCGGTGGTGGGAGGTGGGGCTGGTGGTTGGGAGGCGGGGATAGTGCTGGGCAGACTTATATGGTCTTTGCCAGAGCCGGTGGTGGGAGGTGGAGCTGGTGGTTGGGAGGCGGGGATAGTGCCTGGCAGACTTATACGGTCTGTGCCAGAGCAGGTGGTGGGAGGCGGGACTGGTGGTTGGGAGGCGGGGATAGTGCTGGGCAGACTTATACGGTCTGTGCCAGAGCAGGTGGTGGAAGGCAGGACTGGTGGTTGGGAGGCGGGGATAGTGCTGGGCAGACTTATACGGTCTGTGCCAGAGCCGGTGGTGGGAGGCAGGGATAGGGCTGGCCAGACTTATACGGTCTGTGCCCTGAAAAGGACAATACAAATAAAAAAAGTAGCATATATGAATTTATCTTCTTGGGCAGACTGGATGGACCGTGAAGGTCTTTTTCTGCCGTCATCTACTATGTTACTATGTTACCTTCAAGCATGCTGTAGTCACACCACTCCTCAAAAAACCATCACTAGACCCTACCTGCCCTTCCAACTACCGCCCCATCTCCCTCCTACCCTTCCTCTCCAAGATACTTGAACGCGCCGTTCACAGCCGTTGCCTTGATTTTCTCTCCTCTCATGCCATCCTCGATCCGCTTCAATCCGGTTTTCGCCCTCTACACTCGACAGAAACGGCACTCACTAAAGTCTGTAATGACCTGTTCCTTGCCAAATCCAAAGGTCACTACTCCATCCTCATCCTCCTCGACCTATCCGCCGCTATTGACACTCAATCCCAATTTACTTCTTGTCACACTGTCCTCATTTGGGTTCCAGGGCTCTGTCCTCTCCTGGTTCTCCTCTAATCTCTCTCACCGTACCTTCAGAGTACATTCCCATGGATCTTCCTCCACCCCCATCCTGCTCTCTGTTGGAGTTCCTCAGGGATATGTCCTTGGACCCCTCCTTTTTTCAATCTACACCTCTTCCCTGGGCTCCCTGGTCTCATCTCATGGCTTCCAATATCATCTTTATGCTGACGACACCCAGCTTTATCTCTCCATACCAGACATCACTGTGGAAACCCAGGCCAAAGTATCGGCCTGCTTATCCGACATTGCTGCCTGGATGTCCAACCGCCACCTGAAACTGAACATGGCCAAGACACAGCTTATTGTCTTTCCCCCAAAACCTACTTCTCCTCTCCCTCCACTCTCTATCTCAGTCGATGGCACCCTCATCCTCCCCGTCTCATCTGCCCACAACCTCGGAGTCATCTTCGACTCCTCCCTCTCCTTCTCTGCGCATATCCAACAGATAGCCAAGACCTGTCGCTTCTTTCTCTATAACATCAGCAAAATTCGCCCTTACCTCTCTGAGCACACCACCCGAACTCTTGTCCACTCTCTCATTACCTCTCGCCTTGACTACTGCAACCTACTCCTCACTGGCCTCCCAGTTAGCCATCTATCCCCCCTTCAATCCGTTCAGAACTCTGCTGCGCGTCTTGTCTTCCGCCTGGACCGATTTGCTCATATCACCCCTCTCCTCAAGTCACTTCACTGGCTTCCGATCAGGTACCGCATACAGTTCAAGCTTCTCCTACTAACCTACAAATGCACTCGATCTGCAGCCCCACATTACCTCTCTACCCTCATCTCCCCTTACATTCCTAACCGAAATCTCCGCTCACAGGACAAATCCCTCCTCTCAGCACCCTTCTCCACCACCGCCAACTCCAGGCTCCGCCCTTTCTGCCTCACCTCACCCTATGCTTGGAATAAACTCCCTGAGCCCGTACGCCAAGCCCAGTCCCTGCCCATCTTCAAATCCTTGCTCAAAGCCCACCTCTTCAATGTCGCCTTCGGCACCTAACCTTTATACCTCTACTCAGGAAATCTAGACTGCCCAGCTTGACATTTCGTCCTTTAGATTGTAAGCTCCTTTGAGCAGGGACTGTCCTTCTTCGTTAAACTGTACAGTGCTGCGTAACCCTAGTAGCACTTTAGAAATGTTTAGTAGTAGTAGTAGTACTAGGGGACATTCGAGTTACATTGAAATACTTTTAAAACAAATAGAATGAAATATTTTGTTCACTCAACGAATAATTAAGCTGTGGAACTCTTTGCCGGAGGATGTGGTAACAGTGGTTAGCATATCTGAGTTTAAAAAGAGTTTGGACAAGTTCCTGAAGGAAAAGTCCATAGTCTGCTATTGAGACAGACATGGGGAAGCTACTGCTTGCCCTAAGATTGGTAGCATGTTGCCACTATTTGGGTTTCTGCCAGGTATTTGTGTCCTGGCTTGGCCACTGTTGGAAACAGGATACTGGGCTAGATGGACCACAACATATGAGTCCTACATCGTATAAATAGAAATGACTGGTGTCTTTTTAAAACAAGCAACTGTCAGCTGTTCCATCATGATCATTTTGACGGTATCTTTGATATCAAACAGTTCTATAGTAAGGAAACATTTCTGTAAACACCTTCCAGCCATAACCTCACGTGCAAATTATGCTGTCACCTGTGTTTATCTGACACAAGTGCAGTTCGGGCAGGTGGTAGAGGGAGGTGTCCTAACTGCCGGCTGTAAGGAATGTCTAAAACAACATACAAACCTGACATCCAAAAATGAGAGAGAATGCTTGTCTAAACTATTTTGCAATAAGTGCGACTCTTACACAGAAAAAAAGCACAAATGCAAAGTCATAAAATGTTTGCAGTGCGGTGATCCCGTACTGAAAGGCAAATAACATTTATGCTATATGACAAGGCTGGCTAGACGTAAAACATATGAAAGGTATATCATTTAAGACTGTGAATATATACAGGAGACAGGGTTGCATATCCCCAACTACATCTTTGCAACGGATCTTTACCGTGAACATGACAGGGAACTCAAGGGGGTAAACTGTCTGAGTTCGGAAGTTGTTTCATTGACAAGTGGTTCAAGAACTACACTTTCGGAGCTCAGAATTCAAAAGGCTACGATGGTTATTTCATCATCAGTCAGCTGTTGCAGGAAACGATGGATATGAGTTTGTTAGCGCAATGTGGTAAGCTTTCACAAATCAGAGTTGATGCACTGGTCATTCATTTCATAGATTCTCTAAATTTTCTCCCCATGAAGCTTACCAAGCTCCTGCAAGCCATGGGCTTTGAAGGTAGCAAAGGGTATAGTCCTCTTTTTTAACACCATGGAAAATCAAAACTATGTGGGGGAAATGCCTGAGGAAAAGTAGGACGGTGTTGAGAGCATGATGCCTGATGAAAGAGAACCTTTCACATGACGGTACAGCTAGAACATGATTATGACTTCTAGCCTTCTAATGTAAGCAAGATGTCTATATTTTTATAAAAGCCTGTGTCCTGTATAGAGAGGAAATTATGGAAATGACTGACAAAACTGAGGAGATAGAAGTAGAAGAAATACCGTGGGGTGGGGCAACGACCCTAAGGAATTGTATAGACCCGTTCCAAATCATCACATTCAGTTCCGTGTGTATGACCATGTTCAGGTTGGTGTGCTTACAACTGAGAATCATAGCTCTGCCGTTGACTGACGATTATCATCAGCAGAACAAAAGATATTCAACTGCCACTATCCGCTGCCTGATATACACCGAGGACATAAAAATCAGGCACGCTCTAAAGGGTGGTGAAATGCAGGTGGGTGACTACTTTCTTGACAGTTATGCCATCATTAATGGCGAACAAACTGCCTTTGAATTTAATGGGTGCTTTTCCCATGTCTGTATAACCTGCAGACCTTCTAAAAAATAGAATCCGTTGACTCAACTAGAAAACACAGTGCAAGGCAGATTACCTAAAAGAGAAAGGGTTTAAGGTTGTAAGTATTAACATGAGTGGGACAGTTTGGTTAAAACAGATAAGGAACATGCGGCCTTTCTGAGCAGAGCCGCGTTACCTGAACCTTTAGTTCCACGAGACTCCCTTTTTGAAGACGGAACGAATGTCACGTGACTCTTTTCTCCCCATACTGCCTGTTAGGCTGCATGGTAAACTCATGTTTCTGTTGTGTTGCATGTGTCTACACACCTCTTTGAGAATACATAAGCATGCATCTGCGTCAAAAGCAGGAAGCATCGGGGTTTCCTCAGCGGTGTACTGATGCTGAACAAAACAGGTACATAGATGATTTCTATCAGAAAGAAAGTGTGCTTTTACATGCTGATCAGATAACCGTGAACAAAACCGTTCTTAAAATCTTTGTGGGGGAAGTTTGGCCAAAGAAGAAATCTACCTGCCACAAGCATCACAAGAGACCCCAATGAGCTCTATATGCACCTGTTTCTCCATGAATACACAGTGTCGTCTTGCGATCTTATAGACGATGATGCGGCATGCGGTAATACTAACATCTTCATAGCCTCTTTTACAACTGCACATGTAGGTTAGAACTGTACAGGGCTCTTCACGCTTTACAAGAGCGCTGTCTTTATCACGACACAGACTCTGATTTTTGTGAGCAAGGAGGGTAAGTGGAATCCTCCTTTGGGTGATTATTTAAGTGAACTAAAGAGTGAGATCTCTAGGGGTGAGCATATCACAGAGTTTGTCTCAGCCGATCCTAAAACATACGGGTAAAGGTTATCCAGAAGGGAGACCCACCTGAAGGTGAAAGGAATCACACTCAACAACGAAAACAGCGAGAAAATACATTTTTGTAGTCTAAAGGAGCTAATTATGGATTTATTGATGACATTTATATCCCACATTATCCCAAACAAGTTTGAGTTTGATGTGGCTTACAATAAACTGTATAAGATACATAACAAAGAATAATGCATAAATTCAATTTTACAATACAATATCATAAACAAACAGGGATAGCGATGGATGTTTAACATTTAGAAAATCTTTTATGACGGAGAAATTGTACATGAAGCAAAGAGAAAGTTAATGGTAAATAGAGTGATAACCACTTCAAGTAATAATTAATTGTTTGAGATCTGGTCATTCTTTGTGAAGGTTTGTTTGAATAGGAATGATTTGAGGATTTTGCGGAATCTAGTATATTCCTGTATATTTCTTATTTTGGGTGCTAAGGAGTTCCACCATTTGGTTCTTAGGTAAGTGAAATCTGCAGAGTGGACAGTTTTGTAGATCAAATATCAAATCTGATCACATATAATATCTGGAGGAGTGGCCTAGTGGTTAGCGTGGTGGACTTTGGTCCTGGGGAACTGGGTTCAATTCCCACTACAAGCACAGGCAGCTCCTTGTGACTCTGGGCAAGTCACTTAACCCTCCATTACCCCAGGTACAAATAAGTACCTGTATATAATATGTAAGCCACATTGAACCTGCTATGAGTGGGAAAGCATGGGGTACAAATGTAACAAAATATTTAAAAAATGAGCATACTGTCAACATCCTCATCTAGGGAAAACTTGTACAAAATAATGTGCTTTCAGTAGTTTTCTGGAAGCCAAATAAGATGATGTATTGCAAACTGAATCCGGTAGAGCATTCCATAAAGTTCTAAAATTCTAAAGAGAGACTCTCGATAGATGGTAAGCTTAATAAACCTAAATGAGGGTACTTCCAGCAATCCTTTAGTAGCAGATTGTAATGGGATCAATGGGTTGTAATTTTGGATTATGATCCAAGGGTGCCAGTGGGTGAACAAACCAAAATATCCATCCAGCAAAAAGGGATAGTCAGAAACAAGTCCGGTGGTTTGACCCAGGAGAATCCCCCACAGCAGCTGCTGAAGACGTCACATCTTTCTTCGGAGTCTTCACAGCCTCCTCTATATTCTGTTGTCGAAGTGGTGGAGCAACTTGGTCTGAGGGGAACAAAGATGTCTCTCCCGAAAGCTGGGACTCTCCCTGCGTCCAGTACTGAGCTGGGATCTCACCCTCATTTCCTGCCCACTGCGGGAGCACAAATGAATCCAACTTCAGTTGACCAAGAGGGATAGAAGTGGCTTCAGGGGAATAAAACCTCACCTTACCCTTATGCTTAGAAGGCACGATAGAGCAGATTCTCCTGTGTCCTCTCAGCCATATATTGCTCTGCCCCCCCCCCCCCATGTAATTTTTTGACCTTTGCAGCTGCTCCTCTAAGTTTTTTTTTCTCCCTTCTTCTCATTTTATCATAGTCTCCTTTTTGAAAGTTAAATGCTAACATATTGGATTTCCTGCGTGTACTTACTACAGAGCTTATATCAAATCTGATCATGTTATGATCGCTGTTATCAAGTGGACCCAGCACCATTACTACTACTACTACTATTTAGCATTTCTATAGCGCTACAAGGCGTACGCAGCGCTGCACAAACATAGAAGACAGTCCCTGCTCAAAGAGCTTACAACCTAATAGATAAAAAATAAATAAAGTAAGCAAATCAAATCAATTAATGTGAACGGAAGGAAGAGAGGAGGGTAGGTGGAGGCGAGTGGTTACGAGTGGTTACGAGTCAAAAGCAATGTTAAAGATCATGCATTCCACTAAGCACTGGGTCTAGAATTGTTCCCCCTTTTGTTGGTTCCTGAACCAGCTGCTCCTTGACTTCATCAAAATAAAAATTGGCACACATCCATTTTGGACCTGAAACCTTAGTGCCACCTGTTACAGGAAATGTTACAGTTCCAAAATGATGTTTAAGAATAGAGAGGATCGCTCAGAGCATGTGGTCGCAACATGTGCTGTATTTATATTTTGATTCTATTCTGTTTTATTATTCCCCAATTACCTATAAGGTAAGGAAAAGGGGAAGTAAATACACTAAATTTGAATTAATTACATTAACCTGCATTGTACGTTTAGGAACATGTGCTTAAAGCATTTGGAGCTTGCACATGTGAGGACATGTGCTTTTCCCAATATAAAGGCCAGATAGTTAACTTTAAAAAGAAAATGTTTATTTCTAATACAGGCAAGATAACAAATTTACAATAGAGAGGCAATTTTAGAGAGGATCTTTTACCAATGGAAGTGTGCTACAAAATAACAGGCTTGATTGTAAATGAAGCTGGATAACTCACATTGATGGAGGCTGCTATGGAGAGTGATGCAGGAGATCCTTGCTGGAACAGGAAGTTTCTTTGTAGATTTGCTGTCTGATGGAGCTTGAAGCCGTTTCTTTCAGGTGGATGTGATGTCCAGCTGCTTTTAGATTTAATCACTTCAGGGCAGCCAGGAAGAACTCTCCTTCTAAAGAAAGAGCCCCTGCTTTTAAAGTGTCTGAACTGGGCATTTATCGTCAGGTGGTTGCCCTTGGTCCAATTAGAAAGCTCCTGGGTAGCTGAATTCTGGGCATCTGGCTTTGAGATGGAGCATGGCAACAGGTCACATTCTCAATGACATCACAACACTTCCTGCCTGGACATCTGCTATTCCATTGTCTGAGAGTGACTTAGTCTTTGTCTGAAAATAGGTGGAGGTGTAGTCTTTTGTTACTGCAGTCTCTGAGATAGCTGTCTTTTGAAAGGAACATCTGCTGGTCCATTGTCTGAGGGTGATTGAGCTTCTTTTGTCTGATAGATGGGCTTCTGAGTCTGAGTAATAGGTGGAGTTTCACTGTCTTTTGTTGCTGTAGCCTCTGTGATTGATTCTTTGGATAGGTGTTGATGGGCTTAGGTAACCACCCAGGCTAGTAGTTTTCCAGAGGAGAGGGGGGAAGTAAAGTCTTTACAGCTGTATATTTTATATGATTTAGATCTGATCCAGCAAAATTAATAACTCTCACAATTAAACTTATATCATGCTACACACACACTGACTTAGTGGTAGGATCTCAAGCATTAACCGGGTGGTAATGGTCTACGTGCGTAGAATGACGATTACCACCCGGTTTCCGCCATGCACCAAAAATAGAAATCATTTTCTGACGCTCGTAGTGGACACATGTAAAAATCGAAATTACTGCCCAAGCAACGTGGTAGCCGGGTGATGACTCCAAATTAACGCACATTGGGTGCTCGTAGGCGTCTAGGCAGCTTAGTAAAAGGGCCCCCTAGTTTTTGCAGGTGTTTAAGAGGCCAGTCTGAAATACCAAAACAATATGAGAGAGAAAGAAGTCTCCTATAATAGTCATTACTGATTTTTTTTCACTCGGCCATTTCAGCTTTCTAGTTGTTTCTTCCTCCACTCCAAGATATTTATATGTACCTTCCTGTGTGGATCATTCGGTGGTTTCTATTACTACTACTTATCATTTCTATAGGTTCTTGAGGTTTACCTTCTAACAGAAGCTTTTATTACACTCAGTGCATGTAAATGGCTTCACTCCTGCGTGAATTCTCTGGTGCATTAACATGTATTTCTTCAACCTGAAGCATTTGCCACACTCAGTACATGGAAATGGTTTTACTCCTCAATGGCTATTCTGGTGCATAGTGAGTGTTTCCTTGTCAACGAAGGTCTTACCACACTCAGTACATGTAAATGGCTTCACTCCTGCGTGGATTCTCTGGTGCATAATCATGTATTTCTTCAACCTCGGTGCAGATAAATGGTTTCATTCCTGTGTAGATTCTCCAGTGTCTATTGAGTGTTCCTTTTCTAGTATAGGTTTTACCACACTTAGTACATGCAAAAGGCTTCACTCCTCTGTGGATTCTCTGGTGTATTGTCGTGTATTTGTTTGTGAAGCTGTTATGGAAAAATTTCCTATTACCAAAGAAGCTCGCGGACTCTGGGTTCAAATATATACAAAAAGATCTTTATTCAAAACCTGTATATATGGAGACTAACCAGCTTATAATTGAATGAGAAAAATGCCTATATTTCGACCCAAATCGGGAGATGGGCGTTTTTCTCGCAAAGGCGCCCAAATCGGTATAATCGAAAGCTGATTTTGGCCGTTTCCAACTGCACTCCGTCGCGGAAACGAATAAAGTTGATGGGGGCGTGTTGGAGGCGGGACTGGGGCATGGTTATCAGCCGAGGAAAGATGGCCGTCTTTAGCTGATAATCGAAAAAAAAGGCGTTTTACCGCGATTTTGGGTCACTTTTCTTGGACCCTTTTTTTTCACGAACAAGTCCCAAAAAAGTGCCCCAACTGACCAGATGACTACTGGAGGGAATCGAGGATGACCTCCCCAGACTCCCCCAGTGGTCACTAACCCCCTCCCACCAAAAAAAAACCCACTTCAAAAACTTTTTTTCCAGCCTGTTCGCCAAACTCACATTCCATACCCACCTCCATGACAGCAGAATGTGTTCTATCTTCTGACAGCCTTTCCCTGGTTCTGATGTGGCTCTCGGGTGAGTGTGACACCTTTTCTGTTATGGGCACTGCAGTCACATCACCAATGCATTGTGGTGGGTGTAGGGTATTGGGCTCCGTGACTCCACTAGCTTGTGGTAAATGCTCACGATGTTGGTAGTTGGTAGGCTCTACTCCCATGGTGCTTTTCCCCCTGCTTACTGGGTCAGAGTGTGCCGTTTTGTTTCTGGTAGTCCATGAGGTAGTGGCCATTTTTGTAAGCCAGTTTTAGCTCCCTTTCACGTGTTAGCCACCTTACAGAACTTAGTTCTTACCTTGAATGTGGCTGAAAGAGGGCATTGTACACCATTCTGCCAGCTCTGACCCACTGCTCATCTCAGTACCAGGAAGACTCTTTGCCAGTGGGGCACAACCTCTGATCTGCAGTTAACTGTGAGTAAACGTGCTTATTCCAATAAAGGACATTTTCGGAGAGATTAGTCTTCAGGTGTCAACTGGTGTGCCAAGGTTATACACCAGCAACAAGTCCTAGAGGCCTGCGTGTATGCAGGTCCCTGGAGCACTTTTAGTGGGTACCGCAGTGCACTTCAGTCAGGTGGACCCAGGCCCATCCCCCCTACCTTTAACACTTGTGCTGGTAAATGGGAGGTCTCCAAAACCCACTGTACCCCCATGTAGGTGCCCCCTTCACCTCTAAGAGCTATGGTAGTGTTGTACATTTGTGGGTAGTGGGTTTTGGGGGAGGGGGTTGGGGGCTCAGCACCCGTGGTAAGGGAGCTATGCATGTGGGAGCTGTTTCTGAAGTCCACCGAACTGACATCTAGGGTGCCCAGTTGGTGTCCTGGCATATCAGGGGGGCCAGTGTACTACGAATGGTGGCCTCTCCCATGACCAAATGGCTCAGATTAGGACGTTTTTGAGCTGGGCGTTTTCTTTTCCTTTATCGCTAAAAAAAACAAACGCCTAGCTCAAAAACGTCCATTTTTCGAAAATACGGTCCATCCCGCCTCTTCACGTACCCATTTTCGGACATAGACGCCCATGAACAAGGAAAACTCAGTCCACAGTATATCCTTTAAATAGCCAATAATACTGTGTTTCCCTTCTCAGTGAAGCTTTTACCACACTCAGAACATTTAAATGGCTTCACTACTGTGTGGATTCTCTGGTGTTGTGTGAAGTGTCCCTTCTGACTGTAGCATTTATTACACTCAGTGCAGATGAACGGTTTCTTTCCTGTGTGGATTCTCTGGTGTTTTGTGAGGCTTATTTTGTGAGTGAAGCTTTTATTACACTCACTGCAGATGAATGGTTTCATTCCTGTGTGGATTCTCTGGTGTTTTGTGAGGCTTATTTTGTGAGTGAAGCTTTTATTACACTCACTGCAGATGAATGGTTTCATTCCTGCGTGAATTGTCTGGTGTGAGCCTTCCCTTCTTATTGAAGCTTTTATTACACTCACTGCAGATGAATGGATTAATTCCTGTGTAGATTCTCTGGTGTATTGTAAGGCTTGTTTTATGAGTGAAGCTTTTATTACACTCAGTGCAGGTGAATGGTTTCATTCCTGTGTGGATTCTCTGGTGTATTGTAAGGCTTCATTTATGAGTGAAGCTTTTATTACACTCAGTACAGATGAATGGTTTAATTCCTGTGTGGATTCTCTGGTGTATTGTAAGGCTTGTTTTATGAGTGAAGCTTTTATTACACTCAGTACAGACAAATGGTTTCATTCCTATGTGGATTATCTGGTGTTCTGTGAGGCTTTTTTTATAAGTGAAGCTTTTATTACACTCAGAGCAGATGAATAGCTTCATTCCTGTGTGGATTATCTGGTGTTCTATGAGGCTTTTTTTATGAGTGAAGCTTTTATTACACTCAGTGCAGATGAATGGTTTCATTCCTGTGTGGATTCTCTGGTGTATTATAAGGCTTGTTTTATGAGTGAAGCTTTTATTACACTCAGTGCAGATGAATGGTTTCACTCCTGTGTGGATTCTCTGGTGTTCTCTGAGGCTTGTTTTCTGACTGAAGCTTTTATTACACTCAGAGCAGATGGTTTCATTCCTGTGTGGATTCTCTGGTGTATTGTAAGGCTTGTTTTATGAGTGAAGCTTTTATTACACTCAGTGCAGATGAATGGTTTCATTCCTGTGTGGATTCTCTGGTGTACTGTAAGGCTTGTTTTATGAGTGAAGCTTTTATTACACTCAGTGCAGATGAATGGTTTCATTCCTGTGTGGATTCTCTGGTGTATTGAAAGGCTTGTTTTATGAGTGAAGCTTTTATTACACTCAGTGCAGATGAACGGTTTCATTCCTGTGTGGATTCTCTAGTGTTCTGTGAGGCTTGTTTTATAAGTGAAGCTTTTATTACACTCAGAGCAGATGAATGGTTTCACTCCTGTGTGGCTTCTCTGGTGTATTGTGAGGTGTCCCTTCAGACTGAAGCTTTTATTACACTCAGAGCAGATGAATGGTTTCACTCCTGTGTGGATTCTCTGGTGTTCTCTCAGGCTTGTTTTCTGACTGAAGCTTTTATTACACTCAGCGCAGATGGTTTCATTCCTGTGTGGATTCTCTGGTGTATTGTAAGGCTTGTTTTATGAGTGAAGCTTTTATTACACTCAGTGCAGATGAATGGTTTCATTCCTGTGTGGATTCTCTGGTGTATTGTGAGGCTTGTTTTATGAGTGAAGCTTTTATTACTCTCAGTGCAGATGAATGGTTTCATTCCTGTGTGGATTCTCTGGTGTTCTGTGAGGCTTGTTTTATAAGTGAAGCTTTTATTACACTCAGAGCAGATGAATGGTTTCACTCCTGTGTGGCTTCTCTGGTGTATTGTGAGGTGTCCCTTCCGACTGAAGCTTTTATTACACCAGTGCAGATGAATGGTTTCATTCCTGTGTGGCTTCTCTGGTGTATTGTGAGGTGTCCCTTCAGACTGAAGCTTTTATTACACTCTGTGCAGATGAATGGTTTCACTCCTGTGTGGATTCTCTGGTGTTTTATGAGGTTTGTTTTATGACTGAAGCTTTTATTACACTCAGAGCAGATGAATGGTTTCACTCCTGTGTGGATTCTCTGGTGTTCTCTGAGGCTTGTTTTCTGACTGAAGCTTTTATTACACTCAGCGCAGATGGTTTCATTCCTGTGTGGATTCTCTGGTGTATTGTAAGGCTTGTTTTATGAGTGAAGCTTTTATTACACTCAGTGCAGATGAATGGTTTCACTCCTGTGTGGATTCTCTGGTGTTTTATGAGGTTTGTTTTATGACTGAAGCTTTTATTACACTCAGAGCAGATGAATGGTTTCACTCCTGTGTGGCTTCTCTGGTGTATTGTGAGGTGTCCCTTCCGACTGAAGCTTTTATTACACTCAGTGCAGATGCATGGTTTCACTCCTGTGTGGATTCTCTGGTGTTTTATGAGGTTTGTTTTATGACTGAAGCTTTTATTACACTCAGAGCAGATGAATGGTTTGATGCCTTTGTGGATTCTCCAGTGTCATCTGAGTTCTTCTTTCACAGTAAAGCTTCTAGCACACTCAGTACATGCAAAAGGCTTTACTCCAGTGTGGATTCTCTGCTGTTGTGTGCGGTGTTCCTTCTAACTCAAGTTTTTATAACACTCAGTACAGTTAAATGGTTTCATTCCTTTGTGGATTCTCTGGTGTTTTGTGAGGTTTACCTTCTGCCTGAAGCGTTTACTACACTCAGTGCAGGTGAATGGTTTCATTCCTGTGTGGATTCTCTGGTGTATTGTAAGGCTTGATTTATGAGTGAAGCTTTTATTACACTCAGTGCAGATGAATGGTCTAATTCCTGTGTGGATTCTCTGGTGTATTGTAAGGCTTGAATTATGAGTGAAGCTTTTATTACACTCAGTGCAGGTGAATGGTTTCATTCCTGTGTGGATTCTCTGGTGTTCTCTGAGGCTTGTTTTCTGACTGAAGCTTTTATTACACCCAGTGCAAATAAGTGGTTTGATGCCTTTGTGGATTCTCTGGTGCATTGTAAGGCTTGATTTATGAGTGAAGCTTTTATTACACTCAGTACAGATGAATGGTTTAATTCCTGTGTGGATTCTCTGGTGTATTGTAAGGCTTGTTTTATGAGTGAAGCTTTTATTACACTCAGTACAGACAAATGGTTTCATTCCTGTGTGGATTATCTGGTGTTCTGTGAGGCTTGTTTTATAAGTGAAGCTTTTATTACACTCAGAGCAGATGAATGGTTTCACTCCTGTGTGGATTCTCTGGTGTATTGTGAGGTGTCCCTTCAGACTGAAGCTTTTATAACACTCAGTGCAGATGAATGGTTTCACTCCTGTGTGGATTCTCTGGTGTTTTATGAGGTTTGTTTTATGACTGAAGCTTTTATTACACTCAGAGCAGATGAATGGTTTCACTCCTGTGTGGATTCTCTGGTGTATTGTGAGGTTTCCCTTCTGCCTGAAGCTTTTATTACACTCAGTGCAGATGAATGGTTTCATTTCTGTGTGGATTCTCTGGTGTTTTGTGAGGTTTGTTTTATAAGTGAAGCCTATATTACACTCCGTGCACATAAATGGTTTGATTCCTGTGTGGATTTTGCAGTGTCTTCTGAGTGCTTCTTTCACAGTAAAGCTTCTACCACACTCAGTGCATGCAAAAGGCTTTACTCCAGTGTGGATTCTCTGGTGTATTGTGAGGTTTCCCTTCTGACTGAAGCTTTTATTACACTCAGTGCAGATGAATGGTTTCACTCCTGTGTGGATTCTCTGGTGTTGTGTGAGGTGTCCCTTCTGACTGAAGCTTTGATTACACTCAGTGCAGATGAATGGTTTCATTCCTTTGTGGATTCTCTTGGGCATTGGGACGTTTCTTATGACATTTTCTTCCTGACTGAAGCTTTTGTCACGACTAGAATATGCAGATAATCTCTCATCAGTGTCATTTTTCTGGTATTTTGTAACGCTTCCTTTATTGATAAAGGTTTTCTCATCTACTGTCGTTGTACACACTCTAGTTTCTGTATTATTGTTCTCATGTTTCTCTCTCTTCCTACTGAAATCTTTCCCACACTCAGAACCTATACAGTGGGTCTCTCTTATGCATGTTTTCTGCTGTTGCTGTAGTTCTCTCTTTTGACTGAAGGTTTTCCCACAGTCCGTACCTGTATATGGTCTCTCTTCAGTATCGGATCTCTGATGTGATTTCAGAGTTAATTGATCATTAAGGAATATCTCACATCCATCACACAAACATTTCTGAACTCTCATTGGGTTTGTCTGTTCTTCCACTGTTTGTGTGATATTACTGGTACAATGTTCACACGGAGCTGAGCTTCCTGTTGAAGGTTTTAGTTTATTTTGATTTTTTCCCTTTTCTCCCCAGTCAGAACAGGACAAAGTCTCTTCTTTCTCTCTTTCTGAGAACATCTTTTCCTCTTCAGGCTTCTCACTGAGCTTCCATTTATGTGTCTCTGCATTACTGTTCTTAGGGTCATCTTTTTCTAAGTAAATAAAAAAAGAGCATTGTATAGTACGGTAGGAGAACAGCAGTTTAACGAGTTCAATAAAAAATCTGTATAAATAAATTGTAAATTTTCCAACCCCTCCCTGTTGGGAATACATTTCCAAGCTAATCACTACCAGGGATGAATACACAATATCTCTCTATATAAAAGGCACCACCAACGTTCTATGAAGCCTCCAGCCGGAAGTGTGAAGGGGGAGAGATATCCGGTTTCCCCATGAGTGTCTGCCCCGCCCTCGCTCTCTCTGTAACACAAACAGTGAAGGAAAACACAGCAAAGCACGAAATCAAATCGCTCTCTCTGTAACAGTGAAGGACTCAGAGGGGGGAGGGGAGAGAAGACAGAGGGCAGGGACACACACACTCCCACATGCACACAGAAGAAAACCTTGCTAGCCCCCGTTTCATTTGCATCAGAAACGGGGCTTTTTTACTAGTATGATTATATTTGATATTTAAAAGCACCTTTTGGTCTTTGTACATAGATATCGTTTAGCCCTATAACTGCTCTTTATCAGACAGGCTGCAAGATGCAAGGCTAAACCTTCAGGGTGCTTGTTCCCCAGATAAACTAATTTGGGCGTTACCTTATCCTGAAGTTCACAGGAAGAGATTCACCAGTAGCCAATCATACATTTGTTATAGAAGCTTAGTTATTGTAAATACCTCGGTCCTGTTTTTGGTGCCATCAATTTCTATGGGGACAAACTTCGGTTTAGCGCACCACTGATAAGTGCAAGATTCGCTTATATGCATGATTTAAGACCGCTCCTCTGCAGGGAAGACTCCGCATAAGCACACGCATGGAATATGGAAGCCGATTGGTGCGTAACAACCAACGAGATTTCAAATTTACCGCCCCTTTAACTGCCACAAGCAGAATAAGTGAAAGAATGTTGTTAGAGTGTACACTGGGGTCAACGTTGTCGCAGCGGAAGTGTAAGACTTTAACACTGGCTGAACAAATAGAAGTTCTTAAAAAATTAGAAAAACGCCAGAGGTCATTGATGAATTAGAAGATCCCATGTATTAGTTACAGTGAGGAAGCGGAGTGTGGTAGCCGTGTTAGTCCACTCTTAAGGTTATCAATAGAAATCAAACAAAATAAAACATGGAAAAGAAAATAAGATGATACCTTTTTTATTGGACATAACTTAATACATTTCTTGATTAGCTTTCGAAGGTTGCCCTTCTTCGTCAGATCGGAAATAAACAAATGTGCTAGCTGACAGTGTATATAAGTGAAAACAGTCAAGCATTACTATGACAGTCTGACAGGGTGGGAGGATGGGGGTGGGTAGGAGGTATGCATGGGGACATCAAAGCATATCACTGATATTCTAACAGGATGGGTGTGGATAGGTGAGGGGTGGGGTGATCAACAGAGACATACAGCTTTATGGTTTATAATGGGCTAGGAACCCCAGATCCTTGTTAAGTCCTTTCTGTTGGGTGTTAAAATATTCAATCATTCTGACTTCAAACGTCTTACGTTCTTGTACGGTTTTAAAGTTACCTTTCAGGATTCTCACTGTGAAGTCACTGGTACGGTGTCCTGGTCCTGTAAAATGCTGACCAACAGGGGTGGGAGCCCTACTGGCACCAGTATTGTTCATGTGATGTCTATGTAAATTGAATCTTGTCTTAAGCATCTGGCCTGTTTCTCCAATATAGCATCCTTCGTTACATTTTTTACACTGAATGATATATACCACATTGGAAGATGAGCAAGTGAAAGATCCCTTTATGTTGAATATCTTTCCTTTGTGGATGACTTTGGGGTCCTGTGAAATATTTTGGCATAGTTTGCAACTGGATAAATTACAGGGAAGTGTGCCCTTCTGTTCCTTTTCAGTCTGTGATGGAAGTTTACTTCTGATTAGCTTGTGTTTTAAGTTGGGTGGCTGTCGGAAGGCCAGTACTGGTGGGTATGGGAATATCTCTTTCAGTAATTCATCCTCCTGGAGTATAGGTTGTAGATCTCTTATGATTTTCCTCAGCTTTTCCAGCTCTGGATTGTATGTCACTACAAGCGGGATTCTGTCTGTGGATTTGTTCTTTTTGTACTGTAGCAGATTCTCCCTGGGTGTTTTGAGGGAGGAGGCAATATTCTTGGAGATTATTTTGGGGTTGTAGCCCTTCTGTTTGAAGGATTCAGTCAGGCTTTTAAGGTGTCTGTCTATGTCCCCTGGGTCAGAGCAGATACGGTGGTATCTTGTGGCTTGGCTGTAAATGATGGATCTTTTTGTATGTGAAGGATGGAAGCTGGAGTTGTGGAGGTAGCTGCATCTGTCTGTGGGTTTCTTGTATATAGATGTTTGTATACAGCCATCACTGATTGAGACCGTGGTGTCCAAAAAATTGACTTTTTCTGGAGAGTAGTCAATTTTGAATCTGATTGTAGGATGGTATGTATTGAAGGCAGAATAAAATTGTTTCAGAGTTTCTTCACCCTCCGTCCAAATCATAAAAATGTCATCGATGTACCGGTAGTATTTTAGAGGTTTGGTCTGGTGTGTATTCAGAAATGTCTCTTCCAGCTCAGCCATAAAAAGGTTGGCATATTGGGGTGCTGTCCTGGTGCCCATCGCAGTGCCCATTATTTGCAGATAGATATCATTGTTAAAGTGGAAGTAGTTGTGAGTTAAAATGAATTTGATTAATTTTGTAATAGTTTCTGGTGAGTATTGATGGTCCAGTGTGGATTTTTTTAGGAGTCTTCCACATGCAGCTATGCCATCCGCATGTGGAATGTTGCTGTATAGTGATTCTACATCCATCGTGACCAGAAGGGTGTTAGGTGGTAGTTGCTTGATATTTTTCAGTTTATTCAGAAAGTCTGTGGTGTCTTGTATGAAGCTGTTAGTTTTGTGTACGAGAGGTTTCAGAATTCCTTCTATGAATCCAGATATTTCTTCCGTGAGTGTGCCAATACCTGATATGATTGGTCTGCCAGGGTTTCCCAGTTTGTGGATCTTGGGTAGCATGTAAAATGTGCCCACGGAAGGTTGATTTGGTATGAGTTTCTTCAGGTGAGGTTGCGCTTGTGTAGGAAATGTTTTGATAAGGTCTTTCAGCTGTTTTGTGTAATCCTGTGTGGGGTCCTCAGTTAGTTTCCTGTAGTATTTATTGTCTGAGAGCTGTCTGTGCCCCTCTTCAATGTATTTTTGTATGTCCATAATTACCACTGCGCCTCCTTTGTCTGCGGGCTTGATTATAATGCGTTCGTTAGTTTGTAGGGTTCTTATGGCCGCTCTTTCTGGTGGGGTAAGATTGTACAGGATTCTTTTTTGTTTGTTGGAGAGTTGTGATTTAACCCTATGTCTGAAACTTTCTATGTAATTATCCAGTTTGTAGTTTTGTCCCTCCTGTGGGGTGAAATAAGTGTTCTTCTGTTTAAGACTGTATTTTGGATCATTTGATGTCTCTCTATTGTGGAAATGTGCTTTAAGACGCATTTTTCTGAAGAATTCTTCTAGGTCTGAATATAGCTGGATTTCATCTAGGTTATTCGATGGGCAGAATGAGAGCCATAAGTACATAAGTACATAAGTACATAAGTAATGCCATACTGGGAAAAGACCAAGGGTCCATCGAGCCCAGCATCCTGTCCACGACAGCGGCCAATCCAGGCCAAGGGCACCTGGCAAGCTTCCCAAACGTACAAACATTCTATACATGTTATTCCTGGAATTTTGGATTTTTCCAAGTCCGTTTAGTAGCGGTTTATGGACTTGTCCTTTAAGAATCCGTCCAACCCCTTTTTAAACTCTGCTAAGCTAACCGCCTTCACCACTTTCTCCGGCAATGAATTCCAGAGTTTAATTACACGTTGGGTGAAGAAAAATTTTCTCTGATTTGTTTTAAATTTACTACACTGTAGTTTCATCGCATGCCCCCTAGTCCTAGTATTTTTGGAAAGCGTGAACAGACGCTTCACATCCACCTGTTCCACTCCACTCATTATTTTATATACCTCTATCATGTCTCCCCTCAGCCGTCTCTTCTCCAAGCTGTATAGCCCTAGCCTCCTTAGTCTTTCTTCATAGGGAAGTCGTCCCATCCCCGCTATCATTTTAGTCGCCCTTCGCTGCACCTTTTCCAATTCTACTATATCCTTCTTGAGATGCGGCGACCAGAATTGAACACAATACTCAAGGTGCAGTCGCACCATGGAGCGATACAACGGCATTATAACATCCTCACACCTGTTTTCCATACCTTTCCTAATAATACCCAACATTCTATTTGCTTTCTTAGCCGCAGCAGCACACTGAGCAGAAGGTTTCAGTGTGTTATCGACGACGACACCCAGATCCCTTTCTTGGTCCATAACTCCTAACGTGGAACCTTGCATGACGTAGCTATAATTCGGGTTCTTTTTTCCCACATGCATCACCTTGCACTTGCTCACATTAAACGTCATCTGCCATTTAGCCGCCCAGTCTCCCAGTCTCGTAAGGTCCTCTTGTAATTTTTCACAATCCTGTCGCGATTTAACGACTTTGAATAACTTTGTGTCATCAGCAAATTTAATTACCTCGCTAGTTACTCCCATCTCTAAATCATTTATAAATATATTAAAAAGCAGCGGTCCTAGCACGGACCCCTGAGGAACCCCACTAACTACCCTTCTCCATTGTGAATACTGCCCATTTAACCCCACTCTCTGTTTCCTATCCTTCAACCAGTTTTTAATCCACAATAGGACATTTCCTCCTATCCCATGACCCTCCAATTTCCTCTGTAGCCTTTCATGAGGTACCTTGTCAAACGCCTTTTGAAAATCCAGATACACAATATCTACCGACTCCCCTTTGTCCACATGTTTGTTCACTCCTTCAAAGAATTGAAGTAAATTGGTCAGGCAAGATTTGGAAAGCACAGAGATCTCATGTTGTGATAATTGGTGGTTCGAGAGGTTTATTATCCCCATCTGACTCGCATCTGTAAAGGTGTGATCAGTACTCCCTGGTTTGTTTGGGCTCTGATTTTCACATGCCTCAGATGTGTATCCAAGTGTCTCCAAAGTGTCTGGAGCTGTTGGTTCTGCAGAGCTGTAGCTATTCAAGGATAAGCAGTTTCTCTCTCTTTGATTTTGAAGAAGAGAATATAGCTTTATTTCCTTTTTGCGGATAGCAATGTATTGTTTTTCTCCTTGGATGTTATGTAGGTCCTCTTTAAGTTGGTTCATAAGGTGTGGATGTAATTCCTCCATGTTCCTCATGATTTCATCCCTTTGTGTTTGTATTATTCTCTTTTTCTTGTAGAGTTGATGTATAAGTTCATTTCTTAGTTTCTGACTAGTGCGTTTGCAGAGTTTCTCTGCATAGTCAGAATTGTAAGTAGTAGCCAAAGGATTTTTGATCCTCAGTCCTTTGGGAATGATGTCATTCTTCTTGCAGATTGTCAGAAAGTAAAGATGACTGTTCACTCTTGTTTCTTTTTCCAAAAGTTTGTTCATTTGCTTAGTGAGGAAGCGGAAAGGTGTCTGCCAATGAAGTACCTGGGCCTAGGTGCCTTGGTATTATTATTTATTGCACTTGTATCCCACATTTTCCCACCTATTTGCAGGCTCAATGTGGCTTACAAAGACCTGTTATGGCATCACCAAATCAGGGTACAGAAGATACAATTGATGTGACAGAGGATAGTAAGTTAGTCTAATAAAGCGGTTATAAAAGACGATCATCGCGAGGGATGAGTAATGATATGTTAGAATTGGTTATGGATTTTCGTGATAGGCTTTGGTGAAAAGGTAGCTTTTCAGCGATTTGCGAAAGTTAATGATTTTGTTGATTGTTTTCAGGTGATTTGGTATAGCGTTCCACAATTGCGTGCTCATGTAGGAAAAGCTGGACACATGTGTTAGTTTGTATTTTAGTCCTTTGCAGCTGGGGAAGTGCAGGTTAAGAAAAGTACGGGCAGATCTTTTGGCATTTCTAGGTGGGAGGTCCACAAGGTCAAGCATGTATGACGGGGCGTCTCCGTAAATGATTTTGTGGACAATCGTGCAAATCTTGAACTTGATGCGTTCTTTAATTGGGAGCCAGTGTAGTTTCTCTCTTAGGGGTTTTGCACTTTCATATTTTGTTTTTCCAAATATAAGTCTGGCTGCGGTATTTTGGGCAGTTTGAAGTTTCTTGATAATCTGTTCCTTACAGCCAGCGTAAAGTGCATTGCAATAGTCCAGGTGGTTTAGTACCATTGATTGTACCAGGTTTCGAAAAATAGCCCTTGGGAAAAAAGGTTTTACTCTTTTGAGCTTCCACATGGAATGGAACATTTTCTTGGTGGTATTTTTCACATGGTTTTCAAGTATGAGATTTCAATCAATGGTGACTCCAAGAATTTTCAAAGTGTTAGAGACGGGAAGGGTAAAGTTTGGGGTGGTTATGGTGGAGTATTTACTTGTGTTGTGAGGTAAGTATAAGGCATTGTGTTTTTTCTGTGTTAAGTTGTATCCCACATTTTTCCACCTATTTGCAGGCTCAATGTGGCTTGCATAGTTTTGTTAACATTGTCATTCCAGGATATCAGAAACGGTTAGTATTGTGCAGAGATTAAGTAAGGGAAGAAAGAAGAAGGAAAGGAGTGATTAGGGTAGTTGTAGAAGGTGGGCTTTCATAACTGAGTGGGTTGCTGAGGTGGATTAGTGAGGTTATCGGTTCTCATTGTAGGCTTTGTTAAAGAAATATGTCTTCAGAGATTTGCGAAAGATAGTTGTTTCGTCGTTTGTTTTCAGGTCTGTAGGTAGTGCGTTCCATAACTGCGTGCTCATGTAAGAGAATGTAGTGGCATGCATCAACTTGTATTTTAGTCCTTTACAGCTGGGGAAGTGCTTTGGTTGATCTTATTGGTGATTTCCTTTAGATCGTGTTTGAAAGGGATGTAGATCGTGATGTCATCTGCATATATGTATGGATTGAGGTTCTGATTATCTAGAAGCTTGGCTAGAGGTATCATCATTAGGTTAAAGAGGGTTGAAGAAAGGGGGGATCCTTGGGGAACTCCACATTCAGGTGACCATGGAGCTGATGTCGCTTCTTTGGTTGTTACTTGGTATGATCTTGTTGTCAGGAATCCTCTAAACCAGTTAAGAACGTTTCTGCCAACTCCAAAGTATTCCAGAATATGTAATAATATTCTATGGTTGACCATGTCAAAGGCACTGGACATGTCAAATTGCAAAAGGACTATGTTGTTTCCAGTTGCTATTAATTGTTTAAATTTATTCATTAAAGTTACTAGTACTGTTTCGGTACTGTAACCCCCCACAACTAGGATGAGAGAATAATCAGAGTGAGCACAATACTTGAAGGGGTCCAGATAAAGGAGGGGAGGGGAGAGTAACCATGATCATACAAGTAGGGATGGCTAGTGAGTTTGTTGTACATCGAGCTCACTGAAGGAATTTAAGATGTCTGTCTGACAATAAATAGTGTTGATAATGGGGGGGAGGGGGAGGGAGTTGTGGGGGACAGGGGGAGGGAAGAAAAAGTTTAAAATACTGGTTGGAGGCCAGTCAGATATTTGGATTGTTGTGGCATGGTTTGTTTGTGCATTATGTTATATGAAAGTCTGGAGCAACGCGGGCTGCAGCTGTTCTGGGCGCTGAATCATAGCACATTGCAGAGTGCTGTTATACGGTGGCATTCCATGAATCTCCAATGTTTTGGGGGCCTGTGTTTACATTTACACCAACCTCTCCATCACATTACAAAGACCATTTTCAAGATCTCATCTGTAGATCTTTGGAATCTTTTATCTGCATTTTGAGATTCCTTTGATGTGTTATACTTAATTCCAATTTGATAGATAAGACTCCTGATGTAGGCCATTCGGCCGAAACACAACGTTGTGTCGAGTCAATTTTAATGTGTTATTGTTATATTATTATTTGTTTGAAGATTATTAAATTTAAGAAAGATTATTTGGTTCCATTCTTTGGATAGCCTGGCTTATTTTCCCACCTTTTTATTTTTTTATTTTTTCGTTTCACGCCTCGTGGGATCTATTGAGTTCTCCACTTTTTGTGGATTCTCTTTAGATTATAACATTATTATTAGCATTTGTATAGTGCTACCACACGCAGCGCTGAACACCTGACACAGAGAGACAGTCCCTGCTCAATAGTGCTTACAATCTAAAAATACAGACAGACAAGACAATAAAGGGCGAGGGAAGTTCTGGGTGAGAAGGAACAGGGGAGGGCAATTGAGAAGTACTGGGTGAAAAGGAACAGGGGAGGGCAATTGAGGAGTGGCTAGGAGCCAAAAGCAGTGGTGAAAAGGTGGGTTTTCAGCATAAATTTGAAAACAGGTAGAGATGGAGCTAGACGTACAGGCTCAGGAAGTCTATTCCAGGCATAAGGTGCCACGAGGGCAAAGGAACGAAGCCTGGAGTTAGCAGTGGAGGAGAAGGAGGATGACAAGTGAGATTTGTCCAGTGAGCGGAGTTTGCGGGGAGGAATGTAGGGAGAAATGAGAGTGGAGAGGTAATGGGGGGCTGCAGAATGGATGCATTTACAGGTCAGTAAGAGAAGTTTGAACTGTATGCGGAAGCGGACAGGGAGCCAGTGAAGTGACTTAAGAAGTGGGCTAGTGTGGGTATAACGATTTTGGCGGAAAATAAGTCTTGCTGCAGAATTTTGGACAGACTGGAGAGGAGAGAGATGGCTGAGTGGAAGACCAGTGAGAAGTAAATTGCAATAATCCAAGCGAGAGGTGACAAGGGTCTGGATAAGGGTTCTGGTAGTGTATTCAGAAAGGAAGGGGCAAATGTTGTAGATAAAGAAACAACAGGTTTTGGCGATCTGTTGAATATGCGCAGGGAAGAAGAAAGAGGAATCAAAGATGACTCCAAGGTTACGAGCCGAGGAGACAGGGAGGATGTGAGAACCATTAACAGAGATAGAGAATGGGGGAAGAGGGGAGGTGGGTTTAGGGGGAAAAATGAGAACTTCAGTTTTAGTCATGTTTAGTTTCAGATGGCGTTGAGACATCCAAGCAGCAATGTCAGACAAGCAGGATGAAATTTTGTCCTGGATTACAGTTGAGATTTCAGGGGTGGAGATGTAGATCTGAGAGTCATCTGCATAAAGATGGTATTGAAAGCCATGGGATGAAATCAGGGTACCAAGAGAAGAGGTATAGATGGAAAAAAGGAGGGGTCCAAGGACTGTTAATATATGGCCTGGTTTTAGATCTACCACTGGAATTGTGATGGACAAAGCCACAGAGCCAAAAACATCTGAAAAAGTACTGATTAGGCCAAACAAGTAACAAATGAATTAATATTTGAGAATCTGCAGAAAGCAGGTCTGAACAATGAGTCTTAACACAAACAGGTACAATATTCAAATAAAATGTAGCACCTGTAATGAAAGAATGATGGATAAAATGGAAAAAAATGTGGCTCTCAAAATGGGGTTTATTTTTTATATTAATGTATAAAATGATACAGAGATCAGAAGATGTGATGAGAGGTGTTGCAAAAACATTATGTGAAACTGGTATCTCAACAGAAAAATATGTTAGTAACCGCAAAAACAGTTTGTTCTAAAAACATGTTGACATAACCGGAAAATGTGGCAACCTGTTGAAATAGATGGAACGGAAGGAGCTGGGTACAAATGTACAGATGGCAGGACGCGAAAGTATAACCGCAGAAATTGAGAAATAACTGACAAAATTGTACCTCACCATAGACTTCTATGGAGAGGTAAGTGTATAAAAGAAGAGAGATTTTGGCTTAATTTGAGAAGTCGTCCTCAGCACTTCTCAGACGGCGGAGCGCTGTGCCATTGAACCCAGAATCCGTCCGATGTCTGTACTGAATTGAAACTTTGGTAAGAATAAATATCTTTCTATCTGAAATCTACTTCTGTCTTTATTTTCAAGTATTCCTTATTTTACTAACTAAACAAAACTAAACACACACCAGACACTCATTTGGTGCATAAAATACTGATAGATTCTAACAGACTATATGTGGGAACATAAATGGCCCAGAATATACCTAGATCCAGAAAGACAGAAAGCAGTAGTTATGGGAATTAGTTTCGAATTGCGGCTGTTGATGCCTGCCCAGACCAGACCCCCATGGGACTGGGTGACAATGGAAGTAAGAAAAACAATTCAGAATCTTCTGGATGAACTTAGTACGTTCAATCCTCCATATGGAATAGCCCAAGGAGGACGAAAACGAGGTCAAACAAACAGTAACAAAACAGTGGTGAGCCCCGGTCGCTGAGCGTACTCGCTGACCTTCCCCCCCATTTGAACGCAAGAGGAGATGTTTAATCTGTGCGTTCAATGTCCTATGTTTTCTTTCTGTCACCTTAATTTTCTTTCTATTTCTCTCTCCTACTTTTCTGACCTATCTCCCCGTGGCCATTGTCTCTATCGTGTCCCTCCTCTGTCATTCCTTCATTTTTTCCCTCTTCCTCTCTCTCCTTCTGCATCATACGGACATTGCCCTATTGCGGGGTAATGGGCACTATGTTCTGTCCGTTTCTTTTTCTCACCCCTGCATTAAATACTCTCCTATGTTTCTGCCTTCTTCCTTTGTCTCCTGCATGTCTTAATCTCCTGCATTCCTTTATTTCCCTCCTTACTTCTGCCTCTTACGGACATTGCCCACTTGAGGGGTATTGGGCACTATTATTCTGTCCATTCTTTTCTTACCTCTCACCTTTCTCCCCATTGTCTCCTATTTTACTGGCTTCCTATGCTGGACTAACACACCTGTATATTTGTCCTTGTATGATTCTGTCCATCTGACGGTCTTTATCTTTCATCTTGTATTCCTCACCTATATACTGTTCCTTTTGAGTGTTTGCTGTATGAAAGAATCTGAATGCCATCTCGATTCTAAGTTTTGGGAGACCATACTTAGCAGATGGTGACTTTATTTTCTCTTTCACCACGATTGTCAGTGTGCGGTCTAATGCAGGCTATTCTTTGCCTAACGCCTTGACATTTCGTGTCTTTCGTCTCTGTCCCACATTTGTTTTTCTAGCCTATATTCCTTATTTTTGCCTGAACCCCTGTGTATTTTAACCTTAAATGTCTGCCTTCAAATCATTCTGTTCTCTCTATCTTCTGTCATTCTAACAGCCCATGGCCCCCCCCCTTCTTCCTGCCCAAACACTTCTGTTTCACTGCCCTTGCCTGCCATCTAAAAACACTTCGGCTTCGCTGAAACCTGTGATTTGGGTTTTCCCCTTCTTTCAAACTGTATTGCAGCATTTCTGTGAAAATTAACTTTATGATTCTTTGCTATCTTTTCTGCTGATACGCCCATTTCCTGGTCTTTACCTTCTGTTCTCATCTTATCGTTTGTGGGCGAGCGCCCTCCCGTTTGTTTTTTCTATATGTTCCACGTCTCTTATGTCCGTCTAATCTAATTTTTTCCCTAATCGGTGAGCCTACGGGTCCACCTCTGTTTTTCTTATTTCTTATAGCATCCTTACAGTACATTGCTTGTTTTCTCACTATAAAGCGCATTTCCTGTTCCTTCTTTAAGGCGTTGTCCTACTGACCTCTTTTTCACAACTGCTTTGTTCTACATTTTTTTTTACTTCTTGGGCGTTGTTCTTGTCCCCCTTTTGTCTGTTTTCGTCGGACTTTTACTTCGTTTGCAAGCTTACAAGACATTAGTATCACCTTTCAATTTTGATGCCCTGCAAAGCTATTCTTTTTGCAGCCCCATGTAACACAGTTTTTGTGCTTCCGGAACTTCGCTTAAATACATTGCTAGTTGCAGTCATAATTGATATATAGTTATTTCTTGTGGTATTAACTCTTTGCTTGCCAGTTACAGAAAAACATATTCTGCTTTCCCTTATACTTCACTTTATAGGATGACAGTAGTTGTTCTTGGTACACTGATACCGTGCTCACATTTTATAAAAAAAAAATACTGGATGCCATTGTTTCCTGTGGTATCGCATTTACCGCTCTACACATGTTTCATCTGCCTCATCAGAATGTTAGGTACTTTTTCTCTGCAAGTATCAAAGTAGTAAAATTACTTATCTTTCGATGGCTCATGTTGCCGAGTTCAGTGTATGTGCACTTCTGTGCATGTAGCAACGTACGGATGTATTTTTTGCTTTCACTTTTAGGATTACGGCACAGCCTTTTAGGGTTTTAAAATTATAATATTACAGACTTCATAACACTAATCTATAGCCTATTTCCTTTCTTCTTTTCTGCATTTCTTAGTTCTCATCTCAGTACGCCATAACTGCATGACTGTAGGAAACACCTGCTTCCTCTTAAGCTACTATTATTATGCTGCATGCTTAATGATCTACAATGCCTGTCCATTAATCTCAAAGCCCCGCTTCAGTGAATGTCATATATCTCTCAGACTTTTTCTGCTTTGCTCGTTTGGCATGATTGATTTCGTACTACTTGCCCCAGCTCCCTTACTGTCTGCTGTTCCGCTCTATTGCTTTAGAGTTCCTCTTTCATAGTTTTTATAGGTATAGTGAACGTACCTGTTCCGAAGAGCTTATATGTGCTTATTTTGCTTTAAAACATTTCTATCTTTCGTGTAACATATCTGCTAGCATATCTTCGTATTGTCCACTATTTCAGTATGGAACCTTGCCCTTATAAGTCCCGTCTTTCTGTTTTTCTCTCCTTTTTTTTTTCCTTTCACATTAAAAGTGCGTAGATGCTCCACTTCTCCTTTTTGGGCGGTGGCCACTTCCTCCTTCTTCTCTCCCTCTTGACTCTGCTAATCTTTAGCTTGGCCATCTTTTGTAACATTTTGTTTGAAAATAATTTCTGTTATAACGTCTTGCCCTGCACTTTGTACAGCTTCCGGTGTTTCCCGCATTGGAATCTACTTTTTCTCTTGCCTATATTCTCTGCCCTTATGTCTGCAAGGTTACGTTCTTATCTCTGTCTGTGATTTCTTTGCTCTATCATTTTGTTCCTTATTGCTTTAACTATACATATTTCTGGTGACAGGTCTGTTGCAAGTTTAAGTATTGTCAGCCCGTATTTTTATTTTGTCTTTGAGAGCTTACTGTCAGGTCGTACGTTGTAGAGATTGTGTGTCATCACTTTTGACAGACTGCTACCGTCTTCCGTGCTGTTAATTATTTTTCTTTTTCTGCTAAAACTCCCATTTGGAGTATTGCCTGCCACCTGGCTATTATTGTATTTGAAATGGACAATGCTATTCTCTAACTGCTATCGTACGCCACAGTTTGCCTACTAAGATTTTTAGACCTGCATCTGTTTGACCTTGGAGCCTAACTTAAACATATTTAGTTATCAACCTATTCCTACGGTCCTTTTCAAACACTTGCTTTGTTTTTATTGGCCACTGATGCATGAACTTTGGGACTGAGCTTCTGCCATGATTTCTGCTTGGCATGATTAATATGCACTCATTTCCTGTAAAACTGCTTGCCCGTAACTTTCCTGCATAACAAGTGGTTTAAGCTTACGATACTGTGCCTGCGTTCTATAAATAGATAGTGTACGGCAATGTTCTTAGTCCAATCATATATTCACTTCTCTGCAAGTTTAACTCTGTTTACTGTCGGCTGTCCTATTTTAATGCTTTTGTTTTTATGAATTATTTAATAAACAAATCTATTGTCTTGTTACTCTTTTATGGTACCTTCCCCCGAGAGCTTACATGTGTTCAGTGTTAAATCTTTCTTTCCATTTTCTTTTAACAAGATTTATTTTATTTCTACTATTTTTGCAGTTTGTTACAGGGGCTCTTCCCTGGGATGGGCTATACCTTTTATTCTACTCTAAAAATTTCTTTGTTTTTTCTCCCCTTATATACCAGTGTCACGCTATAACTATTGGGCTAGATACCGATGTCTGATGTCTGGGACTCACACCCATTTGAGGGCCACAAACCCTTCAATGGATGACGGTATCTCAATTATTAGATTTTAAGCAGACTTCCATTCCATTTTCGGAGTGGCCTGCGGTTTCGGCATTATTGCCCACCTATGAGTTACTTGTACAGATGACCGCGGGGTTAATAAAGAGACGTCTAACGACTTTCGTTGCGATTGTGTACAGGTGGACTCGGGCACTCCATATTCTTGAATGGTTAGTTTAAAATGAGAGGTTTCCTAACCTTTCAATGTTCTAGGATGGTTAGTTGTATATGAGAGGTTCCCTAACCACAAATTATTGAATGGGTTGTTGTATATGAGAGGTTCTCAACTCACTGCAGGTCCCTTGGGGAGATTAGTCGCATATGAGAGGTTCCCTAATCTGCGGAAACCCTTTGGACCGCTGCTCCTCCACTCATGAGACCTTATTCGCTGGTCTTGTGAGTTCTTTATGGGAGTGTTCGCAATGCCCCTTTTTGGGGGCTCTATCATGGGCTGGAACTCATGGCCACTTATCTGGGAGAGGTTTTGGCAGGCAGAGGAATTCAGTTTCTTTATGTCTTTAGAAGCACACTCTGGGGAGTAGTTTTTTATTAATTAGGGGTAGAGTAGTATACACGTTGACACTATTCTCTTAAACACTTTGATCACCTTTGTGGCTTACATTTACCTGTTCATTTAACATGCGGCAAAAGCATTCGGGCTTTCCGCCAATTAGTAATCTCTGTTCTAGGTTCCGCCACCGGAACGCTCTTGAAGACGCGTGAGTATAACAGTGTTTGGTATATGCATGATGCATGTTTTTGTTTAGATAATTTTCCCTTGCACGTTATTGTTTGTATACTTTAGCTGCCCTTGTTATACATCTAAGAAATTTGACTTGAACCATCTCACTTATACATATTGCGTTATATTGAATACTCTCTTCTATGAGTTCCTATGTGGATTGTCTTCCCCCTATTTCAGATCCCACTATGTCCTCCTCCTCATCCCCTAGTCCCCTGGAAAGAGTCCTTAATTTCTTTCCCGCTGATAGAAAAGAACTTACCCGCTTATGTCAAACCTGGCATACCGGTTGGTCCGCTAAGGATCAAGGACTGGAATGGCCATCAAAGGGCTCATTTGATCAGGGCAAACTCCAAGCTTTGGTCTGCTACAATGAGTCCCACAAAACAGGAAAATCTAGGGATAAACATTTAGCTGC
The DNA here is from genome assembly GCF_901765095.1 of Microcaecilia unicolor. Classification (NCBI taxonomy): domain Eukaryota; kingdom Metazoa; phylum Chordata; class Amphibia; order Gymnophiona; family Siphonopidae; genus Microcaecilia; species Microcaecilia unicolor. The sequence continues at coordinate 3,385,566 of NW_021963345.1, forward strand.
CATTAATAAATTCATACTTATTGCACAAAACCAGAACGATAGGAGTTTAGGTAAGTCCGATTGCGACCAAGCTCCCTACCAGGAGGCAGTAATACCTACTGCCCCACCACCTTATGATGCTGCTACCGCTGCAGGTACGACAAAGCTTCTACCATGTGCAGTGGGATATACCCCGATACCCCCAGGATATTGTGATAAACCGGTCACAAGTCCTCTGCTGCAGAATTCTCAAGGATCTCAGACAGTAACACCCCCGCTGCCTGCGGTATCTCCCGCTCCTATGATATTTGACACACCCACTACCGTGCACATTGCCGGTGTTGTTGATCTATCTCTTCCCTCATTACAACAAAACTCAATCCCAATATCTCAGGGGTCAGCACAAACTCAGACGCCCTTAACCCCTTCAGCAATACCAGTGGCTCAGACTGTTGCTCAGTCGCCCACGGTCACGACTGCCCCAACGTTGCAAGCAACCACCCAAACGCTAACTCCACAACCTCATGTCTATCGTACTATTGGGGGTTATGAGATTGACATACCCCCCCCCCATTATTGAACATTACCCTTGTGTCCAGGACCCTTTGGTTCCGGTCTCCATTCACCACCCAACTATCATTCAGACTGATGCGGCTGCCCAGACCTCCACCTGTCCTGTGCCAGGATCAGGATTGACCTCACACATGACTACTCAAACGGCTACCTACCCATACATGGGACATTCAACTCAGACATCACCTCCACCGCCACATTTGGACTCCTCTGTCCAAACTGGTTCCTTGCCTCCCGCATCCCTGCATTACCCTATCCTGTCTCAGTTACGACAGATGGGCTTCATTCCATGTAGTCCTGCTACACAGACACGGGCTATTTGTCAGGAACTCTATGATCGGGGTTTTATTAAAGCGCCCCCTGTTCCAGTGAACCCTTCCATGCCGACTCTAGAACCTGAGTGTTCTACTCCTCCTAGATGGGAGCAATTGGGTGCACGCCCCAAGGGTAAAATTCCCCAATTAGCAGAGGAACTGGCTCTTCTCCGCCGTCCTCTCATACTTCCAGCCAAACCAGGTACTGGGGATCTACCAAAAATAATATCCTCCCCATTAGAAGAAGCATGGGAAGTTTTGCAACAACAACTCCCAGCTAAATCTGACCTGGAGGATATTCGAAATGAACCTCCCCCAGTGCTAAATTTCTCCTCCTCGGCGGAAGGAGATTCATCTCACCTTGAACTACCCAAGACCCGTCCCCCTGACACTCACATTCCTTCAGGGGCATGTTGTATGCCACAACATGGCACCACATTGGCCAGTATGGGAGATGACCTCGCATTCGTTTCAGAAGGACTTCGTTCCTTACGTAAGTCCATTTCAGCACTCCCGGATACTATTGCATCTGCTGCATCAAAATCCAAAATGCCCCAACAACATGATGTTATTTCACATCATACCAGACAACGCCACCCTCAAAGTTATCTTACTGACGAGGGATCTAGTCGCTGCCTTGCAGTCATTGACAGTCCCCGTCACTCTACAGGTCTGAACATTGATACAGAACCTATCCTATCTGGTCCGCCTAGCACACCCGCCCAATATGTGGCATTACATGAAAATTCCTGGTATTATGTTCAACCATGGATTGATAACCTTGCAGGATGGTCTGAGGCGCTTCAGCCCCAGTCCGCCCTCTTCCCACGTGAAGGATCCTTGCGGTCTGACAAACTCTCACTAGTGAGAGATCTTATTTATGACCACCCTGACCCCCATTGGGATCAGAAAACAACCCTCTACCTAATCCAAGGTCTCCAGGTTTGGAAAAAGTACGAGAATCAATTTCCCCCAACCGCATCAATCGATCTCCTTACATCTTCATTGATTAAACCCTTTGAAAAAGTAAAACTTTTTCCCTTGTTAAATAAAATGTCAGGTGGTGTTTCTCATACGGAGTACACTCCACTTTCAGCTGTTGAACTAAATAGCCTCATACTGCAACTCCCGGATATTGCAATGGGAGGCAACCGATGGTTAAAGAAATTACAGGACATTACACTAGGTACCACTCTGTCAGTTGGAGACATGAAAGCGTTATTGGGCAGAACCCCACACGCCAGTATCACTGACATATTCACCCAATCAGGATATGCCAAATTTGTAACAGATACTCAGTACGATGGCAATCCTTTAACAGAGATTCAGACCAAAGTATTCCAGGAAATCCGGACCATGTACCCGACCCTTAAAGATTTTTCGGTTATCACTTCCCAAAGATGGGAGATGGACTCGGAGCCTATTGAGGCTTATTTACTCAGGCTCCAAGACCTCTATAAAGAAGAGACAGAGGAGAAATTTGACTCCGATAATGCTCTTCCGGTGTTCTATCATTTACTTAAGGGAACCCTACCTTCACAGATCAAAACAAAACTTGAAGACACAGTTGGTCTCCAACTAGAAAAATGGCCAAAGATTCGTGAACACATCCTTCATCATTGCAGAAAGCTTATTAAAAGCAAGCAAGATGAAGCCCAACATCGTAAGACAGTACACACTAACCTGGAAGTGCTACAAACTGAAGATCTCAAAGAAAAGAGAGCCTCTAAGAGCTCTGACACAGATCCCAATACCCCCGAGACCACTCCCCCTGTTATTGTTATGTATGCTGATCAACGCTATGACAATAACACCCGAACTCAGGGCCCACGGCCCTATCACCTAGATCGCAGAACTAATTACCCAGAAGAACGAGGCCGTCACGCTCAACCGCAGCGAGGTCCCCCAAGGGGCCCTAATGATGACAATCGACGACCAATAGATTATCGTTCTCGACCTAGTCCTGATCGCTATTTCGATATCCTATGCTATCGTTGTCATCAGTACGGTCATTATGCACGGGAATGTTCGTTACCACCACAAAATAGACTTAGAAATCAAATGCGCAAAAATCCTCCTGAACGCCAATCATTCCCTTTATGGAACCCCGACCAACGCCGCCCACAGTGACTAGGCGTGGTCCACACTGCTGCAGGATTGGATGATCCCATGATCACCTTGTTAATCTGTGATGTCCCCGTTCCCTTTTTAATAGACACAGGCGCCTCTCGCTCTGTGCTAGCCCATGTCCCGCACAAATTGCAGAAACTTCTTAAAGTTTCCCCTAACAATATTACCACCACAGGATTTGATGGTGTCCCTACAGACACACCCCTGCTTGAGCCCTTGCCAATTGCCTATGCGGATCAAAAACTATCTGCTCCCTTTTTGTATGCTCCGTTGTGCCCTGTCAATTTACTTGGGAGAGACCTGTTGACATTGTTTCACTTTGAAATCCATTTTGATCCTTCCCCTAATGAAACCACTTCACTCATTATGGCTGTCACCTCTATGGTTGAGAAACAAATAGAGGTCGCTCTGAATGACCTACCAAGTTTTCTTTGGGCCACACCTGAGAAACCCTATGGTGAGGTTAAAGGCCCTCCCCATCATATTCAGCTGCTACCGGGTTGCAAAGGCCCTAAAATTGCCCAGTATCCACTAAAACCTGAAGTTATTGCTGGTGCTCAGGAACAAATTGATTCCTTATTACAGCAAGGCATCATTGAAAAGTGTAATTCACCATACAATACTCCATTATTCCCAGTGCCAAAGAAAGAGCCTGGCGCCTTCCGTATAGTACAGGACTTACGCGCGCTAAATGACCTCACTTACGCGGTATTTCCAAACGTGGAAAACCCAACTACACTCCTCAACAGTATTTCCTTGCAGACATATCATTCCACCATTGACCTATCCAATGCCTTCTTTTCCATCACCCTTGACCCTGTAAGCCGCCCGTTAACGGCTTTCCAATTCAATAACACAACATATCAGTGGACCCGTCTCCCCCAGGGATTTACTGACAGTCCAACAGTCTTTTCGCAAACTTTAGCAGGACACATACAGGAATTCAAACAGTACCGATACGATCTCCCACCACAAACCTCTATTGTACAATATGTAGACGACATGCTCATTACCTGCCCTGACTTTGACACATGCGTCCAGGTCACCTGTGACTTCCTTGGCTTCCTTGCTACGAAAGGCTATAAAGTTAACAGAAAGAAATTGAAAGTAGCTCAGACACATGTTACCTTCCTTGGACACCACATAGGCCCCCGTCAGAAGGGCCTAGGTCCCGATACTCTCCAACATGTATCCTCCTTGCGAATGCCCACTACCGTTTCTGATCTCAGAGGTGTCCTTGGCATGTTGAATTTTTGTCGCCTTTGGATACCCAATTATTCAGCTCGAACACAGCCATTTTATATAAAACTACAAGGTAAACAGAAAATTAAACGAGAACCCATTAACTTCACAGCTCAGGAAACATCAGATCTTATGGCTCTTGTAAAAGATGTTATGCTTTCCTCCCCATTGGCAACTATTGATGTTTCTCAGGATGTACACCTTTGGGTTGTGCATACTGAGACTACTTGGTCTTGCCTAATCACTCAAGAACATGATGATCTTGCCTGTGGTTACCTTTCAGGTACTTTTTCCCCTGTTGAAAGAGCCTTTGCCACTTGTGAGAAAGGCCTTGTTGCCGCCAGCACAGCTGTCACGAAATTATACAGCTACATTCCTCACCTTCCGGTGATTCTTCACACGTCCCATGATGTAAAATATCTGTTGGACAAACAGATTAGTCACATGACTGTCTGCCGATTGCAAAAGTATCAAGTACTTTTGTTCAGTGTAGTGCACTCTATTCACCCATTAACGTTAACTGACCTTCAACGCCTAGATCCATTACTCACTGTAACAGAAACAGCACAGAATGCTATCTTTCCCCATGAGTGCACTACCCAATTGTCTGTTCCCGAATCCCTCCATCTGCATTCAGAAATCTTGCAGAGTGGCGAGGTTTGGTTTACAGATGGTTCTCAGCAAAACGGAGTTGCTGGCTTTGCCGCCCTCCATTATACACCGGAAGAACACATACTGGATCCTATACAATTCAGGTTACCAGATGCATTTACAGCCCAAACCGCAGAACTTGCAGCGGTTTTATACGTCCTACTGTATAAAGCACTACACTCTGATTTGAGCATTGTCACCGACTCGGACTATGTTTTTGCTTCCTTACATTCCCATGTTCGCAAATGGAACCAGAGGGGTATGATTTCCTCTACGGGACAACCTCTCAGTCACTTACCTTTGTGGACTGCACTTTTTGATGCGTTGGAGAAGCGCCATCAAAAAGGCCTCCGCACCAGTATCTCTTGGATTAAAGCTCATCAGGAGACAGTTTTTTCTTTCGCCATTAATGGTAACCATGCTGCTGATGAACTAGCCCGTGAGGTCACTTCCTTTTCCAGCCTTCCTTCCGAGTCTCCTACTGATGTGGCGCTTCCTGTAATTGCAACCGAAGTGCCTCCCTTTGACACACCTCCTTCTACTCCTTCGGACTCCACACACTCTGAATCCTCCTCTCCAAACACCTCACCTAAGTTCCCTGTACCTCCTGTCATAACCTCTTTACTATCTCCTGAATCAGAGCCCCCTGTTACGTCCCCTCCCTCTGAATCCCTAACCTCAGACTTCTCTACCACCCTCACTTCCTCTCTTTCACAAGCAGAACTCACTTTGTGGAAGCAAGCTGGATGTTTTCTTAATCCAAATGGTCTTTGGACCCATCCTAATGGTCAATTATGTGTTTCACAGCATGTGTTATCCCTTCTTTTGCATGCCCTCCATTATCCTTTACATTTAAATGCTAATACACTGTATGATCAATTGTCTTCCAAGTTATGGGCTCCCCAAATGATGCCCATGTGTCACACTGTAGTTCATAATTGCTACAAATGTTTTCTGTATACACCTAAACGAGGACCTGCCATCCCTTCCGGTCATTTGCCTGTTGTCCAGGGACCTGGCCAACACTGGTATATTGATTTCACAGATATGCAGACACCTGTTCGTGGTAAACAGTATCTGCTTGTCTGCGTGGACAGTTTCTCTAAGTGGGTGGAAGCTTTCCCTTGCACTAGAGAAACCGCACAAACCATGGCACAGTCACTGTGTAATGAAATCATTCCTCGATTTGGTATTCCTGGCAAAATTACCACAGATAATGGTACACACTTTGTGAATGAACTCCTGCAGAACCTCCTTCCAGCACTCGGTATTACACATAGAACTGTCTGTGTTTACAAACCCACCAGTAATGGTTTGGTTGAAAGATACAATGGATTGCTTAAAACAAAAATGCGTCAGCTTATGGCAAATGGGATAAAGAATTGGCTTGATGCCCTCCCTTTGGCACTGTTATCTCTCCGTGCCACTCCATCCTCTTCCCTTAAACTGACGCCGTTCCAATTATGTACAGGTCGCCAGATGCGACTCCTACCTGGCAATCCAGACACTCAAGTACCCGATCAATACTCAGTATATTGGGATATCTTGCAGACTATTGTAAGTTCTCTGTCCTCAATTCCACAGGCCATTTCGGACAGAAGAGGGGATTGTGATGCCAATAGATCCCCCCCTTATAAAGTGGGCGATCTAGTGCACCGGCGTTATTACACGCACAAGACCTGGCGAGATCCCATCTACGTTGGGCCCTTCAAGATAGAAGCTCTGTCAGCCACAGCTGCTAAGCTTGAGGACCATACATCCTGGGTCCATCTGAAAGATATCCGCGCCTATCCAAATACCCAATCAGGCCTCCTGGATGTTTCCATTGATGTTTCCAGCACAACAGTCACTGGAGAGACCAGTCCCACCACAAACTCCATCTCCACCACCACTGAGCCCAAGACCACCGACCCCACATCCAGCACTCTTGAACCATCTTGACCAACTCGACCAAAGACTTAACCACTTAATCAACTTAGACCATCCATCACCCGAATCACACCTCCTTGATCTGGCTGACATAGTCATCCAAGCCTTTGCTGATTCTCCAGAGTCACCATCTGAACAACCACCTGTATTGGAACCTGCTTTTGAGTTGCCGTCCTCACCTCTTCCTCCAACTGTTCCAGCACTCCCACTTCCATACGTAGATCTTCACATCCGTCTCATCCGAATCCGTAACCTTGTAGAAGATCTCACCCAAATCCGCAACTTAGCAGGACAATTGAATCCGGAAGAACAAGAGTCTGTTGCGGTTTCCACAGTACAGAATCTGCACAGCAACATCTGTGAGCTGCTTGACATTCTACATTTGTACTTCCCGAATCAAGTCAGATAAATGCCACAGCAATTTCCGCCGATTTTCACTCCAGAAGAACTCATTCCCTTACAGACTATTTCTCTACATAAAGTTCCTATTCCAATACCACCCTTTCCAACCACTCCTGTGAAAGTGTTGATACCACCACCCTCCCCCGCTGGCAAGAGTCTCCGCAGGGAACCAACTGCTGAGAACCTTGCTGCCCTCGACAATATCAAGGAACCTGATCCACCAGACCCACTGGACATTGGACTTTACCCTGTTGATAAGTGTCACTCTGAGCAGGTATCTGAAACCAATTCCCATTGGTCGAACGACTTCGACGACACCTATTTGGAAGGCGACACCATTCCTGACGACACGGACGGAACCAGCACCCGTCCGAGCGTTGTCTCAGCAGCAGTGACGGTGTTACATCAATACACCCTCTTCTTCTGCTTTCCATCTGCTCGATTGTTTGCTGTTGGACTCGTGTGCATCATCCTACTTTGTATAGGTTTGGTTTTGTTTTTCACTACCCTGTTTACCTATACTGCTGACAGTAACCTCCTTGATCTTTGGATCACACTTACTGCCTTTCCAACTGGCAACGTTACCTTGCCAGCCGGAAACGTCACGGTACTTGCAACTACTTCTGTACTTGCAACTACTCCAGCAGTACTTGTAACTACTTCGGTACTTACATCTACTCCTGCTCCACCACTTGCTACAGCAGCCTACACAGAGCCCCAACAATACACCGCATTTACACGCCTGTTGGGATACAGATCCCCCCGGATGACCTCAAGGATAGGTCCCATTGCCACCAGTCATCCCACCCCCTGGGCAGACACATCTGCCACGACAGACTTTTCAACTGGCTATCCTCCAGAGCCTATTGAAACCTCTGCGACTACTCCTGTCCTCACTGATTCTCCTGTTTTGCATTCTACAACTGTTCCCAATAATATCAGTAGCTCGGTCCATATTGTCCCCAATCTTACAACTACTTTTGAGGATAATATTACCTTGCTTGAATTACGACCCACCCCTCCTCCTTATTCTCTGGTTCCTCCTAGTGACGCTCCTCCTCCCACGAATACTACTTTAGCCACTCCAAACATCACCATCCCAGCCACTCGACCTCCCAGATAGCTCATCATCCTTAAGTAACCATCAATATATGTCCCAGCATTTACCAGATAACCCGCCCTCTCCACCTGATTCTCCCCCACCATCGCCTTTTAGTATAGGTGTACACTTAATCCCTGAACCCCCAGAGTACCTTTTTGATCTAAGAGAGTTAATACATCCTCATTGGGACCCTGCTCCAGAAGACAATCCCAATTGGGACCCCTTCACCCGATTTCTGACATTGTGTGAACCTTTGTTTGAGAATTGGACACTAGGTCCTAGCCGAACGGTTACAGACACTGTGATACTGTTTGGAGGAACCTTAGGTTTACAAATAGAACAAACCGACGACCTCCTAATAAGACCAGAAACTGGTGACGTTGTAGATTTTTGGATTATCACATACGCCGTACTGGGCACTGATTGGATACCCTTTGTGTTCATTAGAGAGGTTGGATTGGGACCTTTGGAAGTATACAGTCTTTTCGATATCCCCGACCCTCCTGAAAGAGGAGCTATTAGAATTTACCCACCCTACCCAGTCATTAGAATTTACCAACCCAACCCAAATTCTTCCTAATGATATATCAAGCTTTGGTATACCTAGGAATATTAATTATAGCAATTACAGTTCTGGTTAGGACCCTAGGATTTATTGTGTTACTCATTTTCATTAACCGCCAATTACCTTTGGTACAATCTAGATCTTACATTTAACCATGAAAACTACCAACATGAAGTCCTTAGTCTTCCTCCTGTTGGGTGTGCTCACCATGCCCATGATACAAGGAACACAGCATCTAGAAAGTTTTCTAAAACAATTCATCACCATTTACGAAATAGCATTACCCACCACCACGGACACAACCACAATAACCCTTGATGTCTGTGATTACACAATGTGTGGGGCACATCCTGTACAGCAATACTTGTCAGCTTTTGAGGTATACCTGTGTCCCTTCTCCAATTGCGGAAGTTGGGCACAGGTATGGTGGTATACAGGTTCGTGGGTCCCCTACTCAGGTAGTGAAATTCCAGATCTAAAGAAGAGCATATCTATCATGAAATTGCGAGTGACTGGCCTTTGTCCAATGACCAAATGTAACCAAGTGGCTATCACTTTCAGAGGAGTAACGGCCACTACATACAGAACTTATTCCATAGGAATTGATGCCACAGGTAGAGATCCGGTTGGAACGTTCAAGCTTGTTCCACCCCCAGCCCAACCTACAGCGACCAATCCTTTGGTGCCAACAAAGATCCCAGAAGTAAAAATTCCTTACCAGATCGTGCCAATTAATAATTCCAAAGATTTAATAGCATTAGAAACAGGATTTGGAGAAACAAACCTATGGCTCGAATGGGCACATTATACTACAAAGAGCTTGAATGTCTCTAATTGTTATTTTTGTTCCCATGCAAGAGCAGAACCAACGGTAGTTCCTTTCCCTTTAGATCTCCACAATGATCCAGCTGGTTTTTGGTGTATGTTAGAATTATTGCAGGTAAAAGAAGTCAATCAGTCTTGTCAGCATCTTGACAAGCACCACCCCTACTTGCCCCCTCGGATGAGGGTTCCACCTGCATTCAGGATTCCAGACCCTGCTACCAGATATCATACATGTATAGCACGATATGGGGTGAAAAATACACGGTTTTTAGGAAACTTAACCAATTGTAATACAACCTTAGGAAATGGGACTCTGAAAAATCTGAACCTAACACAGTTCTCACAAGGTAGAGCAGACATATGGTGGTACTGTGGAACCCGTACTATTCGCCATACACTTCCTAACAGTTGGACAGGCAGATGTGCCTTAGTAAAATTGGTAATTCCAATCATAATAGCATCCTTACTCCCTCCTCACAGTAGCTCTTCCTCACGAATGAAGAGAAATGCAATGCCTGGATCTTTTGATGATCGGGTCTATATAGATGCTATTGGTGTTCCAAGAGGGGTCCCTGATGAGTTCAAAGCCAGAAACCAAATAGCTGCAGGATTCGAATCTACCTTCTTTTGGTGGGCTACTATCAATAAGAACGTAGACTGGATTAATTATATATATTACAACCAGCAGAGATTTGTGAACTACTCTAGGGACGCAGTTAAAGGAATTGCAACACAATTAGACGCCACCAGCAGGATGACGTTGGAAAATAGATTAGTTCTTGACCAACTTCTAGCAGCGGATGGCGGGGTGTGCCAAAAGATAGGTACACAGTGTTGCACCTTTATCCCCAACAATACAGCTCCAGATGGATCAATCACCAGAGCTTTGGAAGGCTTAACCTCACTGTCACAAGAATTGGCAGAAAACTCTGGCGTTGATACATCCTGGACTGGTTGGATGGATAAAGCTTTTGGTAAATGGAAGACATTTATCATTTCAGCAGCCACAACTATAATCATAGTGGTAGCAATTTTTGTGCTAGTAGGGTGTTGCATAATCCCTTGTGCTAGAGGCTTAGTAGAACGCTTAATTGAAACTGCAATCACGAAAAAGACAACAGCAGGGCAATATGTCCTGTACGAAAATCTCCTTCCCAACACCACAGGAGATGACACATTGGACTATCTCCCTCTGAGAAGGACCAATCGCTATGCAACTGCTAGAGACACTAGAGAGATGTCTGCATCTGTATAATCAGGTAATAGCACACACAGGGATACAATATAACCATATAAAGCTTTATAAGATAAGATATAATCAGTATATAACCAAAGAATTAATGATAAAATAGGTAAGAATAAGATAGAATCTGCATATTAAAGGGTAGAAGTATAGTAACTATAAGTTTTTGTATAACCATAGATATAGATAAGTAGGAAGGATAGAAATAATTGAAGTGGTGCCAGGATGGTAATCTGAAACCAAACAATTCAGACTGTACCGGTTTGCATTGAGACACAGAAAATTTGATGGCCTTGTAGGATACCTTCTGGAATGGATGGTACCATGGTACATTAACCCTGGTGTCACCCTATGGGATAGGGTGAAGAGGGGAATGTTAATATATGGCCTGGTTTTAGATCTACCACTGGAATTGTGATGGACAAAGCCACAGAGCCAAAAACATCTGAAAAAGTACTGATTAGGCCAAACAAGTAACAAATGAATTAATATTTGAGAATCTGCAGAAAGCAGGTCTGAACAATGAGTCTTAACACAAACAGGTACAATATTCAAATAAAATGTAGCACCTGTAATGAAAGAATGATGGATAAAATGGAAAAAAATGTGGCTCTCAAAATGGGGTTTATTTTTTATATTAATGTATAAAATGATACAGAGATCAGAAGATGTGATGAGAGGTGTTGCAAAAACATTATGTGAAACTGGTATCTCAACAGAAAAATATGTTAGTAACCGCAAAAACAGTTTGTTCTAAAAACATGTTGACATAACCGGAAAATGTGGCAACCTGTTGAAATAGATGGAACGGAAGGAGCTGGGTACAAATGTACAGATGGCAGGACGCGAAAGTATAACCGCAGAAATTGAGAAATAACTGACAAAATTGTACCTCACCATAGACTTCTATGGAGAGGTAAGTGTATAAAAGAAGAGAGATTTTGGCTTAATTTGAGAAGTCGTCCTCAGCACTTCTCAGACGGCGGAGCGCTGTGCCATTGAACCCAGAATCCGTCCGATGTCTGTACTGAATTGAAACTTTGGTAAGAATAAATATCTTTCTATCTGAAATCTACTTCTGTCTTTATTTTCAAGTATTCCTTATTTTACTAACTAAACAAAACTAAACACACACCAGACACTCATTTGGTGCATAAAATACTGATAGATTCTAACAGACTATATGTGGGAACATAAATGGCCCAGAATATACCTAGATCCAGAAAGACAGAAAGCAGTAGTTATGGGAATTAGTTTCGAATTGCGGCTGTTGATGCCTGCCCAGACCAGACCCCCATGGGACTGGGTGACAATGGAAGTAAGAAAAACAATTCAGAATCTTCTGGATGAACTTAGTACGTTCAATCCTCCATATGGAATAGCCCAAGGAGGACGAAAACGAGGTCAAACAAACAGTAACAAAACAGGACAAAACCCTGGGGGACACCAAATGAAAGCAGGATGGAAGTTGAAGAGGAACTGCCAGAGTGAACACTGAAAGAGCGAAGTGAGAGGTAGGAGGAGAACCAAGAAAGAACAGCACCCTGGAATCCAATTGAGGATAGTGTATCTAGGAGAATGGTGTGGTCAACAGTGTCGAAAGCAGCAGATAGGTCAAGAAGGATAAGGATAGAATAGAGACCTCTGGATTTAGCCAGGAGCAGGTCATTAGAGACTTTGGTAAGTGCAGTTTCAGTAGAGTGAAGAGGGCGGAAACCAGACTGGAGTGGGTCAAGAATAGGTTGAGAAGAAAGGAAGTCAAGACGCGTTCAAGTAATAACATGCAGAAATACCAATAAAACCCGTTAAAACATAAAAAATTAGAAAACAAAGAAAGTCAAGCATCTATTGCTAAAGTATATGGTGTCAATCCCAGTCAAATTTCACGTGTCTTGAAGCAGAAAGACCAGCTTCTGGAAGACTGGCAAAACAATGCAAATTCACAACGGAAACGAAAACGGGCAGGAAAAGCTGAGGAGGTAGAAGATGCTCTTCTTCGGTGGTTTTCTCGAGTCAGAAGCAGACAGTTTCCTGTCAGTGGTTCACTGCTTATGGAGAAAGCTAACCAGCTAGCTGAAAGTCTTGGACTAACTGATTTCAAAGCCACTGTTGGATGGCTGGAAAGATGGAAGGAGAGGAACAACATAAAATTCAAGACACAGCACAGTGAGAAAGAAGACGCTGACGACTTTGGTGCTGAAAATTGGGTTGTTTCAGTTCTTCCTACCATCTTGAACGAGTTTGCACCTCATGACATTTTCAATGCTGACGAAAAAGGTCTCTACTGGCAAGTGATTCCTGATGGAGCACTTGCATTCAAACATGCCGAAACTACTGGAGGTAAAACGTCGAAGGACCGACTGACGATCCTCCTTTGCTGCAATATGGATGGAAGTGAGAAGTTGGAACCCCTTGTCATTGGAAAGAGCAAACAGCCCCGTTGCTTCAAGAAACTTAAGCAACTTCCTGTGTCATAAGAGGCTAACGCAAATTCATGAATGACTGGCTAAAGAAGTTAGACACTAGAATGCAAGCACAAAAGCGTCAGATTTTAAGTACATAAGTAATGCCATACTGGGAACTACTACTGCTATTTAGCATTTCTATAGCGCTACAAGGCCATCAAGCCCAGCATCCTGTCCCCGACAGCGGCCAATCCAGGTCAAGGGCACCGGGCAAGCTACCCAAACTTACAAACATTTTATACATGCTATTCCCGTAATTGTGGATTTTTCCCAAGTCCATTTAGTAGCGGTCTATGGACTTGTCTTTTAGGAGACTGTCCAACCCCTTTTTAAACTCTGCCAAGCTAACCGCCTTCACCACGTTCTCCGGCAACGAACTCCAGAGTTTAATTATGCGTTGGGTGAAGAAAGATTTTCTCCTATTTGTTTTAAATTTACTACACTGTAGTTTCATCGCATGCCCCCTAGTCCTAGTATTTTTGGAAAGCGTGAACTGATGCTTCACATCCACCTGTTCCACTCCACTCATTATTTATATATGGAGTGGAACAGGTGGGTTTTGTTGCTTTGTGATAATTGTGCTGCACACTGGGATGATGTCAGGCTGTCTAACCGTCAAGGTGGTCGTCTTGCCACCAAACACTACCTCTCTATGGATCAGGGCATAATAGCCAATTTCAAACAACATTATCGGGCTCTTGTGCTACGTCGTCTGATGAGCATTATGGATGACCAGACTGGCAAGGATAAATGTGCGGCTGAACTGGCTTGTAATCTATCACTGTTGGATTCCCTACATATGCAGAAAGAAGCCTGGAATCATGTTACACAGGCAACCATTGTGAACTGCTACAAGCGGGCAAGCTTTGTTACGGATGTGGAGAAGAACGAAACAGATGCAGCTGTTGCAAATGTGTCAGATGAACAGGTTATTGGCATCCTAGCTGGTGTTACTGAAGAGCAGTTTCATCGCTACGTAGCTGTTGATCACGACCTACAAACAGCTGACGACAGCACTGATGTCGAGATATGCGCCTACATGCAGGCAACAACGGCTGATGATGAAACAGATGAAGAAATGAGCAGCGAGGCACATGCTGATGAAATTCAACAACCTCCTACTGTCACTTTTGAAAGACAACTGGAGAGTCTCAACACCGTGCGGCCCTATCTGGAGGCCACTGGATGTCAGTGCTATGACAGTTTTTACCGTCTAGCAGACGTAGTTTATGGAACTCACAGACCCAATAGTGCACAGAGGACTATAACTGATTGCTTCAAGTAAGCCTAACGTCAGTTAACGAAGACTGTATACTGTACATATGTCTATCAGATATCAAGCTTCTTTGGGTCACAACGGTTAAGTGCACGCTCCAGTTAACTGCATGTATTTCTTTGGTCCTAGACCCTTGCACTTAAGCGGATTGCACTGTATATTTTTATGTTTATTTTTTATTATGTATTTTTTCTCTCGCTAGGAGGAAAAGGCTTCTGATGTTCGGTATGCCTAAAGCTTTTGCTTATCGCTATGTCAGCTGCCGAACCAACTTCTTCATTAAACTAAAAACCTAATGAAGAAGTTGGTTCGGCAGCTGACATAGCGATAAGCAAAAGCTTTAGGCATACCGAACATCAGAAGCCTTTTTCTCCTAGCGAGAGAAAAAGTACATAATAAAAAATAAACATAAAAATATACTTACTAGGAGGTCACGTGGTGTCATGATCGGAGCTAGACGCGGGTGAGCACAGCTCCGTTCCTCGGGGTTCCCCGCTCCTTGAATATCACACCTTCACTGATATTTTTCAAATTCGGAAGAAGCGCTGAAGTTGGGGACGCGCAAGAAAGGGTATGATACATACCTGTAGCAGTTGTTCTCCGAGGACAGCAGGCTGATTGTTCTCACGACTGGGTGACGTCCGCGGCAGCCCCCACCAACCGGAAAGAAGCTTCGCGGGACGGTCGGCACGCAGGGCACGCCCACCGCGCATGCGCGGCCGTCTTCCCGCCCGTGCGCGACCGCTCCCGCCAGTTGAATGACTAGCAAAAGATGAAACACACAACTCCAAAGGGGAGGAGGGAGGGTAGGTGAGAACAATCAGCCTGCTGTCCTCGGAGAACAACTGCTACAGGTATGTATCATACCCTTTCTCCGAGGACAAGCAGGCTGCTTGTTCTCACGACTGGGGTATCCCTAGCTCTCAGGCTCACTCAAAACAAGAACCCAGGTCAATTGAACCTCGCAACGGCGAGGGAACAACAGAAATTGACCTACGAAGAACAACTAACTGAGAGTGCAGCCTGACCAGAATAAATTCGGGTCCTGGAGGGTGGAGTTGGATTTACACCCCAAACAGATTCTGCAGCACCGACTGCCCGAACCGACTGTCGCGTCGGGTATCCTGCTGGAGGCAGTAATGTGATGTGAATGTGTGGACAGATGACCACGTCGCAGCCTTGCAAATCTCTTCAATAGTGGCTGACTTCAAGTGGGCCACTGACGCTGCCATGGCTCTGACACTATGAGCCGTGACATGACCCTCAAGAGCCAGCCCAGCCTGGGCGTAAGTGAAGGAAATGCAATCTGCTAGCCAATTGGAGATGGTGCGTTTCCCGACAGCGACCCCTAGCCTGTTAGGGTCGAAAGAAACAAACAATTGGGCGGACTGTCTGTGGGGCTGTGTCCGCTCCAAGTAGAAGGCCAATGCTCTCTTGCAGTCCAATGTGTGCAACTGACGTTCAGCAGGGCGGGTATGCGGCCTGGGGAAGAATGTTGGCAAGACAATTGACTGGTTAAGATGGAACTCCGACACCACCTTCGGCAGGAACTTTGGGTGGGTGCGGAGCACTACTCTGTTGTGATGAAATTTGGTATATGGCGCATGAGCTACTAGGGCTTGAAGCTCACTGACCCTACGAGCTGAAGTAACTGCCACCAAGAAAATGACCTTCCAGGTCAAGTACTTCAGATGGCAGGTATTCAGTGGCTCAAAAGGAGGTTTCATCAGCTGGGTGAGGACGACGTTGAGATCCCATGACACAGTAGGAGGCTTGATAGGGGGCTTTGACAAAAGCAAGCCTCTCATGAATCGAACGACTAAAGGCTCTCCAGAGATGGCTTTACCTTCCACACGAAAATGGTAAGCACTAATCGCACTAAGGTGATTCCTTACTGAGTTGGTCTTGAGGCCAGACTCTGACAAGTGCAGAAGGTATTCAAGCAGGTTCTGTGCAGGGCAAGAACGAGGTTCTAGGGCCTTGCTCTCACACCACACGACAAACCTCCTCCACTTGAAAAAGTAACTCTTTTTAGTGGAATCCTTCCTAGAGGCAAGTAAGACCCGGGAGACACCCTCAGACAGACCCAACGCAGTGAAGTCTACGCCCTCAACATCCAGGCCGTGAGAGCCAGAGACTGAAGGTTGGGGTGCAGCAACGCTCCGTCGTTCTGCGAAATGAGAGTCGGAAAACACTCCAATCTCCACGGTTCTTCTGAAGACAACTCCAGAAGAAGAGGGAACCAGATCTGACGGGGCCAAAAGGGCGCTATCAGAATCATGGTGCCGCGGTCTTGCTTGAGCTTCAGTAAGGTCTTCCCCACCAAAGGTATGGGA
Organism: Microcaecilia unicolor; assembly: GCF_901765095.1. Taxonomy (NCBI): domain Eukaryota; kingdom Metazoa; phylum Chordata; class Amphibia; order Gymnophiona; family Siphonopidae; genus Microcaecilia; species Microcaecilia unicolor. The sequence continues at coordinate 3,402,598 of NW_021963345.1, forward strand.
GGATAAGCATACAGGAGGCCGGTCCCCCAATGGAGGAGAAAGGCATCCGACGCTAGCCTGCCGTGTGCCTGAAGTCTGGAACAGAACAGAGGCAGCTTGTGGTTGGTCTGAGAGGCGAAAAGGTCCACCGAGGGGGTGCCCCACGCTCGGAAGATCTTGCGTACCACTCTGGCATGGAGCGACCACTCGTGCGGTTGCATGACTCTGCTCAGTCTGTCGGCCAGACTGTTGTTTACGCCTGCCAGGTACGTGGCTTGGAGGAGCATGCCGAACCGACACGCCCAACGCCACATCCCGACGGCCTCCTGACACAGGGGGCGAGATCCGGTGCCCCCCTACTTGTTGACGTAATACATTGCAACCTGATTGTCTGTCCGAATTTGGATAATTTGGCAGGACAGCCGATCTCTGAAAGCCTTCAGTGCGTTCCAGATCGCTCGGAGCTCCAGGAGGTCGATCTGCAGATCCTTTTCCTGGAGGGACCACAGACCCTGGGTGTGAAGCCCATCGACATGGGCTCCCCACCCCAGGCGAGATGCATCCGTCGTCAGCACTTTCGTGGGCTGCGGAATTTGGAATGGACGTCCCAGGGTCAAATTGGTCCGGATGGTCCACCAGAGCAGTGAAGTGCGGCAACTGGTGGAGAGGCGGATGACATCCTCTAGATTCCCGGTGGCTTGGAACCACTGGGAAGCTAGGGTCCATTGAGCAGATCTCATGTGAAGACGAGCCATGGGAGTCACATGAACTGTGGAGGCCATATGACCCAGAAGTCTCAACATCTGCCGAGCTGTGATCTGCTGAGACGCTCTGGTCTGCGAAGCCAGGGCCCAGAGGTTGGTGGCCCTCGCTTCGGGAAGGTAGGCCTGAGCCGTCTGGGAATTCAGCAGCGCTCCTATGAATTCCAGAGACTGAGTTGGCTGGAGATGGGACTTTGGGTAATTTATCACAAACCCCAGCAGCTCCAGAAGTTGAATAGTGCACTGCATGGACCGGAGGGCTCCTGCCTCCGAGGTGTTCTTGACCAGCCAATCGTCGAGATATGGGAACACGTGCACTCCCAGCTTGCGTAGGTAGGCCGCTACCACCACGAGGCACTTGGTAAACACTCGTGGGGCAGAGGCGAGCCCAAAGGGCAGCACACAATACTGAAAGTGCCGTGCGCCCAGGCGGAATCTGAGATACTGTCTGTGAGCTGGCAGTATCGGTATGTGAGTATATGCGTCCTTTAAATCCAGGGAACATAGCCAATCGTTTTTCTGAATCATTGGCAGAAGGGTGCCCAAGGAAAGCATCCTGAACTTTTCTTTGACCAGGAATTTGTTCAGGCCTCTCAGGTCTAGGATGGGACGCATCCCCCCTGTTCTCTTTTCCACAAGGAAGTACCTGGAATAGAATCCCTGCCCTTCCTGCCCGGGTGGTACGGGCTCGACCGCATTGGCGCTGAGAAGGGCGGAGAGTTCCTCTGCAAGTACCTGCTTGTGATGGGAGCTGAAAGACTGAGCTCCCGGGGGACAATTTGGAGGCAGGGAGGCCAAATTCAGGGCGTATCCGCACCGCACTATTTGGAGAACCCACTGGTCGGAGGTTATGAGAGGCCACCTTTGGTGAAAGAATTTTAACCTCCCTCCGACCGGCAGATCGTCCGGTACGGACACTTGTAGGGCGGCTATGTTCCCGTGGATCCAGTCAAAAGCCCGTCCCCGGCTTTTGCTGTGGAGGCGCAGGGGGCTGCTTAGGCGCACGCTGTTGACGAGAACGAGCGCGCTGGGGCTGTCCCTGTGCCTGACGAGGCCTTCGGGCCGGCTGGTTGTACCTACGCTTCGCAAAAGAGTAGGGTGCAGCCTGCCGGGCCCGGGAAAAACGTCCACCTGTGGAGGTGGATGCTGAAGGCGCCCGGTGGGAGAGGTTGTCGAGAGCGGTTTCCCGCTGATGCAGTTGGTCCACCATCTGCTCGACCTTCTCACCGAAAATGTTATCCCCCCGGCAAGGGACGTCAGCCAGTCTCTGCTGGGTGCGGTTGTCCAGGTCAGAGGCACGCAGCCATGAGAGCCTGCGCATCACTATACCTTGGGCCGCAGCACGAGATGCCACGTCACAGGTGTCAAAAATACCCCTGGACAGGAACTTTCTGCACGCCTTCAGCTGCCTGACCACCTCCTGATAAGGCCTGGACTGCTCCGGCGGGAGCTTCTCGACCAGGTCCGCCAGCTGTTGCACATTGGTCCGCATGTGGATGCTCATATAGAGCAGGTATGACTGGATGCGGGTCACGAGCATGGAGGATTGGTAGGCCTTCCTCCCAAACGAGTCCAGAGTGCGAGACTCCCGCCCCGGGGGCGCCGAGGCGGTATCCCTCGAACTCCGTGCCCTCTTGAGAGCAGAATCCACGACCGCTGAGTCATGGGGCAATTGGGGCCGCATGAGCTCTGGGTCAGAGTGGATCCTGTACTGGGACTCTGCTTTCTTGGGAATGGTGGGGTTAGTTAGTGGTCGCACCCAGTTCCGGAGCAGCGTCTCCTTCAGGACATTGTGCAGCGGCACCGTGGAGGACTCTCTAGGTGGTGATGGATAGTCGAGGACCTCGAGCATCTCGGCCCTCGGCTCTTCCACAGAGACCACGGGGAAGGGAATGCTGATAGACATATCCCGCACAAAGGAGGCAAAGGAGAGACTCTCAGGAGGTGAGAGCTTCCTCTCCGGTGAAGGCGTGGGGTCCGAGGGAAGGCCCGTAGACTCCTCTGAGGAGAAATATCTAGGGTCCTCCTCTTCCCCCCACGAGTCCTCATCCTCGGTATCGGACATTAGCTCATGTAGCTGAGTCCTGTACCGGGCCCGGCTCGACGTCGAGGCACCGAGGTCTCGGTGTCGTCGAGCGGTGGACACCCGCGCCGGCGGGGACGGAGCTCCCTCCATCGACGTCGACGGGGACTCCACCTGCGTGGCGGTCGAGACCGGCACCGCAAGCGGCGGCGGTGTCGACAGCCCCGGCGCCGGGCTAGAGCTCGCCGGCGCCACAGTCATCGGCGCCGAGGGCGCAAGCACCCCCGGCGCCGGCACAGCCTGGCGCATCAGCCCTTCCAGGATCCCCGGAAGGATGGCTCTGAGGCACTCGTCCAGGCCCGCTGTCAGGAAAGGCGGTGGGGCCGGTAAGGGTGTCGGTGCCGGAAGCTGCTGGGGGCCAGGAGACGGCACCTCGGTGCCGGAACCCCGACGCGTCGGTACCTCTACAACCGACGGAGACCTCTCCTCACGACGATGACGCTTCGGCGTCGCCTCCTCTCCGACATCGGGATGCACCGAAGGCGACCGGTGACGACGCTTCTTGTCTTTCTTCCGATGCACGTCACCGGCGCCGGAGGGCATGGAGGAGGAGGAGGTCGATCCCCCTCGGTCTCGAGGTACCGGGTCAGACAGGGTTCGGTCCCGTGGGCCACGAGCTGAGGGCGTGACCGGGGCCGACTGCCCACGCGGCCTCTCACCCCCACTCTCACCGGAGGACCGGCGGGCCGACGGGACCTGTTCTCCTGGGGTCGCTGCCATCGGTGCCGATGTCTCGGGCATCGATACCGGTACCGAAGGGCCGGGCGTCGATACCGATGCCTTCGAGGTCGACGTCGAGGGGCCGGCGCAAGTTCCAAAAAGACGGTCCCGCAGAACTTGCCTCGCAACCTAAGTCCGTTTCCGGAGACCAAGACACAAAGAACACGACTTGATATTGTGCTCCGGCCCGAGGCACTGGAGGCACCAAGCGTGGGTGTCGGTCTGCGAGATCGGCCGGCCGCAGCGACCACACTTTTTAAATCCACTCGGGACCTTCGAGGACATCGACGGAAAAATCGCGTCGGCGAAGTCAAAGTCGTCAATGGTGGCTAAAATCACACCACGAAAAACAAACGACCGAGCGGCCACTAGGCCGCAATGTGGCGTCCCCGCTGGAAGCGAGGGAAAAAAGGGAGCGCGTGTCCCACACGCGCAGGGTTTCTTTTTTTTTTTTTTTTTTTTTTAAAGGAAACCGGGCGGTTACGAAAACCAAAAAACAGTAGAAAAAGCACGATCCGCGTAAACGCGATCGCAAAATCCGGCGGCTGAAGTAGAGAGAGCGGCAAGGCACGACTCTCTCCAGGCGCGGAAAAAAAGGAACTGGCGGGAGCGGTCGCGCACGGGCGGGAAGACGGCCGCGCATGCGCGGTGGGCGTGCCCTGCGTGCCGACCGTCCCGCGAAGCTTCTTTCCGGTTGGTGGGGGCTGCCGCGGACGTCACCCAGTCGTGAGAACAAGCAGCCTGCTTGTCCTCGGAGAAAGTTGCTATAAATTCTCGGAGGGAGAAGATGACATCGAAATCCTCACAAAAAGAAAAGACACGAGGAAAAGACAAAATGGCGGCGCCATCCAGCCCGGCGGGCCCCTCGATATTGTCTGCTTGGGTAGCGGAAATAACAGCCGAAATGTCGGCGGTATTTGAGGAATCACTGGAAAGACGATTGGTGCCTATAGATCTGAAATTGGAGACCCTAAGCGGTCAATTTGGTGAGTTTACCAAGGACTTGGTGAGCTGTCAGGAGCGAGTGAACGCGGTGGAAGATTGCGCTACAAAGCTGGAAGGAGGCCACGAGCAGCTGAAGAAAACAGTAGCAGCCCTGGAAGCAAAGGTGGAAGACCTCGAGAATCGCTCGAGGAGAAACAACTTGCGGTTAATTGGTTTGCCTGAAGAGCTGGAGGATAGAGACTTAATATCTTTTCTAGAAAAGTGGATACCTAAAGAACTGGCCCTGGCTGGGGACTCTGAGTCTCTGCAGATCGAGAGGGCACATACAGTGGGTCCACGAGGCACGAGGTCAGAGGCAAGGCCTCGTGTGGTTATTCTTCGGCTGTTGAATTTTCGCCAAAAGCAGGAGATTTTGCAGGCGCTGAGTTCGGGGAACTGACATATCAATCAAAAAGAATCCTTTGCTTTCAAGATTATTCGGCCGGAGTGGCGGCACAACGCAAGATGTTTGCACCAATCTGTACACAACTATTTAAGCAGAAGGTGCGGTTCGCTTCGGTGTATCCGGCAGTGCTGAGAGTGACCTGGAACGGGACGACACGTATCATGCATTCGGTGGAAGAAGCTAAACACTTTTTGGAGCAGCTGGACAGCAGTGGACATGCTACATGAATAGGAATGAGGGCTGGTATGACTGGGGAATTTCAGGCACAGATGAGGATTATTGATGTAATAAGTCAAAAGTAGAGGTTGGGGAGAATAAGGGAGGCGATATGTTCATTATGGGGTTATTGGGGTTGAGTGGAAGAGTTGGGGGTTAATAATGGGTGCTGGGAATTGATTTATTGTCTGTTCAATTGGAGGGGGGGGGGAACCTGGAGTGGCACTAGATGTGGAATTCCAGATGGGTGCTCTGGAACAAGGGAAGGGGAGAAATAAGGGTGGGGGAGGGAGACGAGGGAGGGAAGGGGGGTGGGGGGAGCTATTTGATATGTCGGAGGGTTGACAGTGATGAGTGGCGAAGAGTGGGAATCTGGAGTGGGGCTAGAAAGAGGTGGAGTCTGTATGGGAGGGGGTGGAGGCTGGGCTACTTCTTTCCAAATGCACAGAGAAGATGTTTTGCTATGCGATTTTGGGGTCAATGGCTCACACCGTGAAGATAGTAACCTGGAATGTGGGTGGAATAAATTCACCCATTAAGCGTACAAAAATATTACAACATTTACACAGGAACCACATTGATATTACATTTTTACAGGAGACCCATTTGGACGCTGGAGAACATGGTAAGCTAAAAACCTGGTGGGTAGGCGACTGTTGGGCTGCGGATGCCCTCCGTAAAAAAGGTGGAGTAGCCATTTTGTGTAAGAAGGGTACTGTTGACAGCTATCGGGTGTTGCATGTAGATTCAGGGGGGAGATATATAATGGTGGAAGTAAAAATAAAAGGACACCCCTATTTGTTATGCAATATTTATGCCCCTAATCATTACGACAAGCAATTCTACAACCGTATAATGCGGTTATTACTCCAACAAAGAAATTTGGTTTGGGTGGTGGGGGGAGATTTCAACGCAGTGTGGGACCCAGAGATGGACAGTACGGGGAGGAGGGCATCTGAGACATATAGAGAGAATAGAGGTCTCAAACAGCTGGGACGTTTGTTTGATTTGGTGGACAGTTGGAGAGCGCTTCACCCCACTGAGAAAGATTATACTCATCTTTCAAGAGCGCACTCCTCTCAAGCAAGGATAGATTATATTTTAATTTCTAGGGGGGGATTTGGGAGGGTGGAGAAAGTGGAGTTGGGACCATATGTGATATCGGACCATGCTTGGGTGCTAATGGAGTGGTTTGTGGGCTTGGCAGATAGTAGACCCAAGACTTGGCAATTCCCAATTTAATTATACAAAGATGCAAAATTCAGAGAAAATATTATTGACTGTTGGCATCAGTATGCGAGTCATAATGCAGAACATATGAATGACCCGATTTTGTATTGGGAGGCTGCAAAAGCGGTTCTCAGAGGGAAAATAATCAGCTACACGTATAGGAGTAGAAAGATTAGAGATAGGGAGATTTTGAGACTGGGGGAGCAGTTACGTAGGGCTAGGAAGAGATTTGGTGTGGAAAAGTCGGGGAAGGCCAGGCAATCAGTACTCGAGACGCAGGTGGCGCTGAATTCATTGCTACATCAACGAGCGGTAAAGTCTCAGACGTATTATAAATACCAGCTATATAAGCACGGTAACAAAACAGGAAGGCTGTTGGCCAATTTGGTGAGACCTAGAGCCCGCCCTCAGGGGATACTACAAATTCAAGAGTCCAGAGGTCACTTAGTCCGTACGGATCAGGAGATCTGTCAGGTATTTCATCGCTTTTATAAAGAATTATATAAGAAACCTCCGGACTTAGGTTTGAAGGGGGATATATATCTGGAGTCCAAGTTTCTGCCCTCGATAGATGAGGAAACTAGAGGTCAGTTGAATAAACGAATAAGTGTTGAGGAAGTGGAGGGGGCGATAGGGGAAAGTATGTTGAACAAGGCACCTGGAGCGGACGGGTATAGAGCAGAGTTCTACAAACTAATGGGTATGGAGATCACAACCCCTTTGGCTAATATGTTCAACAAAAGTTTAGAGTTGGAATATATGCCGCAGTCTTTAACGGTGGCACAAATAATTGCATTACCAAAACCTGGTAGAGACCCGTTGTTGCCAGAATCTTATAGGCCGAATTCTTTGCTTAATTTTGAGGCAAAGTTGTTGGCAAAAATTTTGGCTAACAGAATGTCTAGGGTGCTACCGGAGATTATACATGAAGCACAGGTGGGATTCGTGAAGGGAAGATCAATCACCAAGAATGTAAGGAGAATCTTGACTTCATTGGAGCAGAGATCAAAGAGAGGGGTACCATCTATTCTAGTGAACTTCGATGCAGAGAAAGCATTCGATAAGGTGAGATGGGATTTTATGTTTGAAGTATTGAGTGCATATGGTTTTGATGGTCTATTTGTTTCAGGAATAAGAGCACTGTATGCGGAGCCAAAGGCAACAGTGTTGGTGAATGGAATGTCGTCAACGATGTTTCCGGTCCTTCGGGGTACTCGGCAGGGCTGCCCTTTATCGCCGCTTCTTTTTGTACTGACGCTGGACCCCCTAATTAGAGATATAGTGATAACAGAAGATATTCAGGGGGTTCGAGTTGGGGAGGGTTGTTTCAAAGTAGCGGCGTTTGCTGATGACATACTGGTACATCTGGAGAGCCCTCGGAGTTCTTTGGAGGCTCTTCTGGAAGTCATTGGCGAGTATGGAGATTTTGCAGGTCTCCAATTGAATTTGGGGAAATCGGAGGCTTTGCCTTCCTCAGTCCAAGTGAAGGAAGAATGGAAAGGGGGTTTCCCTTTGAGGTGGGCATCAGATTCATTTCGTTACTTGGGAATTAATTTGCGCATGGATGTGGCAACTTTATATCAGCTCAACGTGGGGAAACTGATTGGAGATACAAAGGCGAAGTTAGAGCAATGGCGATCCTTGCCGATCTCTTTAATGGGTAGAATTAGTCTGATAAAGATGGTTCAGTTTCCAAAGTGGTTGTACACCCTTCAAATACTGCCTATATGTCTTCTTCAGAAAGATTTGAAAATATTTTATAAATGGGCGAGTGCTTTTTGTTGGGCAGGGAAGAAGCCGAGGCTGTGAATGGCACTATTGATAGGTCATTGGAGGCAAGGAGGTCTGGGACTTCCAGATTTGAAGTTATATAACCAAGCTTGTATGCTTCGCCATGTGGGAGATTGGATTGAGGGGACAACCGTTTATACACCATTATACTTAGAGCAGGAATATTTTCCGCCTTATCATCTTTATTATCTGTTGCACTGCAAAAAGAGTCAGTTGCCTGTGGGGGTAAAGGGGAGTGTGCTCTTGAATTCATTGAGAGAGGGGTGGAAGGTTCTAGTGAGGTGCTTGGGTGGGGATCCTGAGGTATCGGATCAATTACCTATTAGAGGAAATGGAAGGTTTAGTTTAGGATGGGATAACGTTTGGTTCAAGAGATGGGAGAAAAAGGGGATATATCTTCTGGAACATGTGATAGGAGCCACTGGGGAGATGGGACCTTTAGTAACTTTGGAGGAAGAGTCTTCTATGAGGTGGGGTGCACAATTTGCGAACGCACAGTTAAAACATTATATAAGGACTATGGACAAGAGTAAGTTGCAATTCAAGCTAGGAGTGGAGCTCAGGTCCTTCTTCTCAAAGATCTCTGATCGAGGATTGTCCATCTCTAGGTTAGTGCAGGCCCTTGATCAATTATGTCCCACCAGAAGTTTTGAGGGAGTCAAGGCAAAATGGGAGGAGGAATCGGGGGTGGGGCTAGGTAATTGGAAAGTTTTACAATCGTTAAAAGGAGTTTATACTTTAACATCTGATATGCGGTTAAGGGAATGTGGAGCCCAGGTGATCTTAAGGGCATATATGACTAAGGCGTCTTTAGCACATGTGGGAGGGGGGTCAGGATTCGCAGTGCTCCAAATGTGGTCATCCTAGACAAACATACTATCATGCATTTTGGGCTTGCCAGAAAGTTCAGAGTTTTTGGAGACAGGTGGTGCGTTTTTTGGAGCACCTGCTGGCTGGAAATATTCAAGGTTCCATGGAACAATTACTTTTGGATGTGCCTGGAGCATTTCACAGACTAAGAGGGCCTGGACGGCTGCTTTGTAGGAAATTGTGCTTGGTGGCCCGGAAAACAATTTTACAATATTGGGTGGGGTCGGAGACTCCCGCATTTGGGCATTGGCGGAATCAGATACACCAATTAATGGCATGGGAAGCTCGAGATGCGAAAGGCACATGAAGATGCAAGAAACAGTTTTTTGTCTATTTGGGATCCCTATTTACAATTAATGAGCCCAAGAGGTAGGAGTTTTATTATTAATAATTTGTAAACTACCTTGGGTACTGTTAATAAGAGGAAAGGGAGGATAAGATGTACATAAGTACATAAGTAATGCCATACTGGGAAAGACCAAAGGTCCATCTAGCCCAGCATCCTGTCACCGACAGTGGCCAATCCAGGTCAAGGGCACCTGGCACGCTCCCCAAACGTAAAAACATTCCAGACAAGTTATACCTAAAAATGCGGAATTTTTCCAAGTCCATTTAATAGCGGTCTATGGACTTGTCCTTTAGGAATCTATCTAACCCCTTTTTAAACTCCGTCAAGCTAACCGCCCGTACCACGTTCTCCGGCAACGAATTCCAGAGTCTAATTACACGTTGGGTGAAGAAAAATTTTCTCCGATTCGTTTTAAATTTACCACACTGTAGCTTCAACTCATGCCCTCTAGTCCTAGTATTTTTGGATAGCGTGAACAGTCGCTTCACATCCACCCGATCCATTCCACTCATTATTTTATACACTTCTATCATATCTCCCCTCAGCCGTCTCTTCTCCAAGCTGAAAAGCCCTAGCCTTCTCAGCCTCTCTTCATAGGAAAGTCGTCCCATCCCCACTATCATTTTCGTCGCCCTTCGCTGTACCTTTTCCAATTCTACTATATCTTTTTTGAGATACGGAGACCAGTACTGAACACTCTAGATAATTGAAAGATGGTTTTGAAAGTGAGGGAAGGGAGGGGGTGAGGGAGAGTTTGGGGGGAGGGGAATTGATGTTTAGTAGGTTTGAAGGATTTGGGCTGGTAAGGGAGGGGGGGAGAAAAATAAAGGATTTGAGGCTACATTGACTTTTTGTTCACTGATGATGTCCTCTTTGGGGTATATGGTCTTGTAACCGAGGAGGGTATGCATCTTGTAGAAGTCTTCCTTTTTTGTTTTTTTTTTTTTACAAAATTGTTCAGTTAAAGTGGGAAGATATTGGAGAGCTCAAGTAGACTGACAGCAATGTGTGTATTAGCTGTTAGACATTATATTAAGTGTGTGTTTTATGGATTCAGTTAATAAAAAGATTTAAACATAAAAATATACTTACTAAATTAGCCTGAACATAGAAGGTAAAGAATAGAACTTGCTTTAAGTAAAATAGAACTGTTTCATGGTCAACTTCTCAGCCTAGTCTATAAACAAGCAAAAAGAGTCTCTTTCTTCCTGTGAGTGGAACTAGACCAGCCTGGAAGCAAATCGCTTCTCAGTGCCTGCAAAGTTCCTGTTTCGGAGGTAACAAAACATTCCTTTTATTCTTTTATCTAATTGTGTGTACGTGACAATTCTCACGTCTCTGCGGTGCCCCCCTTATCTAAAAACAACATCTGGCTATATTTGTTCCTGCAAAACCAATCTCACGACCCACAGTTACAAATCTGCACGATAGCCCTAGGGCTTGTTTCACCTCCTTCTTCACCCCTCCCTGTTGCTGTATTTGCAAGTGGAATGTTAGATAAGAACTTCTGCTGGAATTCTGCCTATGAACTCCTGATGACCTTACCTTGAAGGATTACAGAGTTGGGGAGACTCTGCTTCACAGAGAGAAGGGCAGGAATCTTAGTAGTTACAAAGTAGTCCACCATTTTATGAATTGCAAATTTATACAATATGCTGAGCTGGGCTAAGCTCCATCGAGTCTCCAACTTTGGCCGATCTGGTCACAAGTGCCAGGCAGATCCCAAAAAGCAGATCTATTTCTCATGATTCATTTTCCAGTGATGAGCAATGGAACCCCCAAGTCTATTTATGGGCTTTTCTTCTAGAAACTTTCAAACCTCTGTTGAATCCCTCTATGTTAGCTGCTTTGACCACATTCTCCAGCAACTGAGTCCACAGTTTAATTATGCGTTGCAGGTAAATGGCAGATGATGTTTAATGTGAGCAAGTGCAAAGTGATGCATGTGGGAAAGAGGAACCCGAACTATAGCTATGTAATGCAAGGTTCTGCGTTAGGAGTCACTGACCAAGAAAGGGATCTCGGCATCGTTGTTGATGACACATTGAAATGCTCTGCTCAGTGTGCTGCGGCGGCTAAGACAGCAAATAGAATGTTAGGTATTATTTGGAAAGGAATGGAAAACAAAAATGAGGACTTTATAATGCCTTTGTATCGGTCCATGGTGCGACTGCACCTCAAATATTTTGTTTCAAATCTCAAAAAAGATATAATAGAATTAGAAAAGATACAGAGAAGGGTGACAAAAATGATAAAGGGGATGGGATGACTACCCTATGAGGAAAGGCTAAAGCGTCTAGGGCTCTTCAGCTTGGACAAGAGAGGGCTGAGGGGAAATATGATAGAGATCTATAAAATAATGAGTGGAGTGAAACGGGTAGATGTGAATCGTTTGTTTACTCTTTCCAAAAATACTAGGACTAGGGGGCATGCAATTTAAGCTACAAAGTAGTAAATTTGATACGAATCTGATAAAATTTTTCTTCACTCAACGTGTAATTAAACTCTGGAATTCGTTGCCAGAGAATGCTAGCTTAGCAGGGTTTAAAAAGGGTCTGGCCGGCTTTCTAAAGGAAAAGTCCATAGACCATTATTAAATTGGCTTGGGAAAATCCACTGCTTATTTCTGGGATAAGCATCATAAAATGTATTAAGCTTTGCTGGGATCTTTCCAGGTATTTGTGACCTGGATTGGCCACTGTTGGAAACAGGATGCTGGGCTTGATGGACCTTTGGTCTGTCCCAGTGTGGCAATACTTACGTACGTTCTCTCAGGCTGCTGCAGCTGGAATTATGATGTTGTAGTTGTCCGTCTGAGTAAGTGGAACAGACGTTTCAGCCAACATGCTGTGTCTTTTTTCACGGTAGCTGAAATGTCGGTTCTTTTTACTCAAACGCGGCAAGACCCAGATAACTACAATAATAAACCTTTCAACGATTTTTCAATCTGCTGTTCTTTACTTGTTTTTGAACTGAAAACAATGACGACAACAAAGGCAGAGATAAGAAACAGACAATGCATCTAACAATAAAGCTACTAGCTTTGGCTCCGATAGCCCCCTACAGTATAAGATGAAACAACCACTGACCCAGCAAAGCCTCAACCTCCCCTTCCCCTCCCCAAACATAGAATCATGATGGCAGACAAGGGCCAAATGGCCCATCCAGTCTGCCTTTCCTGAGAAACCACTAACTCCTTCTTTTCCTAACAGATCCCACGTGCCTGTCCCATGCTTTATTTTTTTTTTTTTTGCATTATACCAGGACTCAAGTCCCTCGGAATTGCTGCTCCGCTCCCAGCAATATCCTGGCTGGCTTCTCTGCTAGAGAGACTTCTCTCCTCCTCTCTCCTCCCAGCTGTCCGGGCTGGGCCTCCGCCCCAGCCACGAAGGAAGACGCCAACATCGCCAGGCCCACTCCTCCAAAAGAGCTCGGCTACCGCTCAATGACCCTCAAAGATCGCTGTCCGCCGCGTCTCCCAGTCGCGTCGCGGTCCCAGCCGCTTCGCCCAATCTGCCGCGGTTGCGGCTCCTGTCTCACTCACCGGTCCGTCTCTCCTGCCTCTCTAGGGCCGCTCCGCTTGCTCGGCTGCAACAGTAGCGCCACGCTACCAGGCCATCCATACCAATGCTTCTGCCACGTGGAAGTAGGGCTCACTCGCCTAGTCTTCCCCGCTCTCCAAGCCTGGCTGCGTCAGGCGAATCCTGCCGGCCACTGACACCTTGGCTTGTGATTTTCCATGGCTACAGCCCGCAAATTGGGCGGAAAAGAGTGTAAATTCTTATCTTTGGGTTCAGAGTCTCGGAGGGACTTGGGACACAACCTCTCACTCTGACGCCATTTTGGATTCCTAGTCGTCCCATGCTTTCTTAAATTGACAGTCTTCGTTGCCACGACCTCCACCAGGAGGCCATTCCAAGCCACCACCACCCTTTCCGTGAACAAATACTTTCGTAGATTCCTCCTAAGCCTATTTCTTTTAACTTCATTGTATGACCCCTCATTCTAGAGTTTTCCTTCATTTGAAAAAAGCTCGCCGCCTCCTGCATATCGACAACACTGAGGTGTTTAAACATCTCTATCATATCCCCTCTCTCCCACCTCTTCCAGCGTATACATGTTGAGGTTCATGAGCCTGTCTCTCTATGTTTTATGACGGACACCGCTTACCAATTTCGTAGCCGCCCTCTGGACAGACTCCATCCTGTTTATATCCTTCTGTAGGTGTGGTCTCCAGAATTGCATCCCTCTCCTTATGCACCCAAGCATCCTTCTGGCTTTGACTGTCACCTTTTCTACCTGTTTGGCTACCTTAAGGTCATCAGACACAATCACCCCCAAGTCCCGCCGAGTGACAAATTGTGAAAAACAAAGTATAGGATACCCTAAGAATGCCAGAGTCATAGTTATTGAAGGTTTTACAGACAGGAATCGAAACAATACTCCAATGAAAACAGAAGAATCTTAGAAACAGACCCACCCCAGGTACTAATGTCATCTCGCCATCACTCATTATCAGTCACACCGGCATCCTGTAGTGAGACTCACCCACTGCCAGTCAGTAAGAATAACGGGAAACCCTTACCTAGAGACATCAGGATCTCATAGTTGTCCTTCATCACCTCCCTCCAAAGCTCCTTCTGCTCCTCATCTAAATACTCCCACTCCTCCTGGGAGAAAGAGACAGAGACGTCCTCAAATGTCACCCGCATCTGAAACACAAACCAGAAACACAGTCAGGGACACAGGGAGGTGCTCAGAATGCATTAGATTTCAGCTCCTGCCTTTGTTTTTGGGGTTGTAACTGTGCAGATGTTTTAAAAATTCAGCTTTATCTATCTTTTTGTGTAGAATTCCCCCGGCATTAACACCCAGCTCTTCTGTTCTCCAGGACTGACTCCGCCTAAGCTGTCTCCTAGCTCAGGCTTGATTACCCCATCCCCTCAGTAATCTCAGTCCCCTCCCTAAGAAGACTGGACCCCCCCCCCCCCCCCCCCCCCCACCCAGCAGTTTTCTCTGCCCCAACCTTTATTTCCTTTTTTCTTCATTCCAAGAATCTCACCTCCCCCGCCAGTTCTTTCTCCGTTCTTCCCACAGCACACACATCCCATGCTGAAAACTCACCTTTTCACTTCTGCTTTTGGCTCCTAGCCATTACTCATTTGCCCTCCCCTTGTTCCTTCCTTCCTTCTCACCCAGTACTTCCCTCACCCGTAACTGTCTTGTCTGTCTGTATTATTTGGATTGTAAGCTCTTTTGAACAGGGACTGTCTGTGTCAGGTGTTCAGCGCTGTGAGCCCCCTCCCCAGCACGCATCATAGCCATCCCAACTCCACCCTCACCCCACCCCAATGGACATACACACTCCCCACAGCTCCTTGTGAACATCACCAATATATTTCCCCAGCTGTCTGTCTCCCTCCCTCCAACACGGAACTCCTCTAGTCCTAAGGAATCCCCAAAATTTTCACCCCCAGCTTTTCCGCCTTCTCCCTCGTCCCTACTTTGTGTCTACACCCCTCCTGTGGCACCCCCTCCTCAGCTTACCCTTTTCATCTCCTCTCTCTCCTCACTCCCCAAGCTCTCCCTCCACCCCTAGTATGCACCTGTCCTCTCGTTGCCTCACCTAACTTGTCCCGTTCATTACCTCTCACTTACCGCCTTCCTCAATGCTCTACACAGGTGGAGCAGCAACAGAATAGATGCCGGCCACATCCTGCTGCTTTGCCACAATGACTTTGACTGCTGAATTTGAACCGTGAGGTTCTACGGTGTTCCCCCAAGGCATATTCAGCCGTCATAGACAGTGCGGCAAAGGACACAGCCCAAGATGCAGACACTCACCTTCTTCTCCTGTTTGTTATGAGCCCCAGGGAGGTAGGGGGCAAGAAATGAAATGGAACAAGGAGAGCGGTGCCACAGGAGGGCAGGTGCACACTGGGGGTGGGGGGGGGGGGAGAAGGGCTCAGTGTACGAGTTCTGCAGAGTCACCATTGGCATCTGTGTTAAATGGCTATTCTTCAATACTGTTAGGTGTGTTTTTTGCATGGAGTTGATGGAGACCTTTATATGCCTGTTTTTTGGCTGAGCTCTGTGGTTTATAGTTGCCAGGGGGGGTTTTAGCACATATTTTTAAATGATTTGCATCACCATTTGTAGCTGTGTTAGTACAATTTATATATTTACGATCCATATTAAACATTTTTCTGTATTCATAGACGAAGACCCTGTAGTATGAAACATGTCCCTGTCAAGCTTTTAACTATTTATGTATTGTAAGATAAGCATTGCCATGGTGCAATAGATCAGAGGTCAATCAAACCCAGCATCCTGTTTCGAGCAGTGGCCAATACAGGTCACAAATACCTGGCAAGATCCCAAAACAGTAAAACAGAATGATGCCCCATAGTCCTTGGATTTTTGGAAAGAAACAAACTGCAAAAGGGGGAAGGGGCCAGGATTTCATATACGACCTTTCTGTGGCTACAATCAAAGCAGTTTACATATTAAATAAAGGAGCAGCAGCTGCTGTGTGAGAAGGGAATAAAGAGCCCCAGGAATGGATTGAGCAGTGCCAGTGAGGAGAGGAGAATGAGGAAGAAGAGTCTGAGGGGCTACAGCAGGGAATGGATTGAGCAGTGCCAGGCTCATTTCTTCTTGTGTGTGTGTGGCATTGCCTGGCACTGCATCCCCTGCTGCCCACCTCCTATCTGCTCAGCACAAACCCCAAGAGACATCCTCCTGCCCTTCATCCCTGGGGGCAGATCTGGGAAATGGGAATCAGAGAGAAGCAGGAAGGAACCCCTGGACCATTAGGACCGCCCTAGGTGGAATCTGACAAATCACAGTGTCAGAGGGGCGGGATCTTAGCCTCCTCTCCCTCTCATGCTGTGTTCTCAATCTAACCTCCTTGTTCTCAATCTAACCTCCTTGTGAGTGACATCATAGAGTCTCTGCTACATTCTCAATCTAACCTTCTTGTTCTCAATCTATCCTCCTTGTGAGTGACATCATAAAGTCTCTGCTACATTCTCAATCTAACCTTCTTGTTCTCAATCTATCCTCCTTGTGAGTGACGTCTTAGATTCACTTCCTGGGTGTGAGAGCAGAGAGGGGCAGCACCAAGTCCCTCTTTATCTTGAGACACATCAGCTGCTGCCACCTGTGGCCGGATGTTTCACTCAGATGCTGCAGAGAAAACAGTTTCCAGGGCTGCCAGTCTCCTACCTGCTCAGCACAAACCCCAAGAGACATCCTCCTGCCCTTCATCCCTGGGGGCAGATCTGGGAAATGGGAATCAGAGAGAAGCAGGAAGGAACCCCTGGACCATTAGGACCGCCCTAGGTGGAATCTGACAAATCACAGTGTCAGAGGGGCGGGATCTTAGCCTCCTCTCCCTCTCATGCTGTGTTCTCAATCTAACCTCCTTGTTCTCAATCTAACCTCCTTGTGAGTGACATCATAGAGTCTCTGCTACATTCTCAATCTAACCTTCTTGTTCTCAATCTATCCTCCTTGTGAGTGACATCATAAAGTCTCTGCTACATTCTCAATCTAACCTTCTTGTTCTCAATCTATCCTCCTTGTGAGTGACGTCTTAGATTCACTTCCTGGGTGTGAGAGCAGAGAGGGGCAGCACCAAGTCCCTCTTTATCTTGAGACACATCAGCTGCTGCCACCTGTGGCCGGATGTTTCACTCAGATGCTGCAGAGAAAACAGTTTCCAGGGCTGCCAGTCTCCTACCTGCTCAGCACAAACCCCAAGAGACATCCTCCTGCCCTTCATCCCTGGGGGCAGATCTGGGAAATGGGAATCAGAGAGAAGCAGGAAGGAACCCCTGGACCATTAGGACCGCCCTAGGTGGAATCTGACAAATCACAGTGTCAGAGGGGCGGGATCTTAGCCTCCTCTCCCCTGCCTTGTGACCAATTAATGGAAGAGGCGTGGTCTCTCTCTCATGCTGTGTTCTCAATCTAACCTCCTTGTTCTCAATCTACCCTTCTTGTGAGTGACATCATAGAGTCTCTCTCATGCTGTGTTCTCAATCTAACCTCCTTGTTCTCAGTCTAACCTCCTTGTGAGTGACATCATAGAGTCTCTCTCATGCTGTGCTCTCAATCTAACCTCCTTGTTCTCAATCTAACCTCCTTGTGAGTGACATCATAGAGTCTCTCTCATGCTGTGTTCTCAATCTAACCTCCTTGTTCTCAATCTACCCTTCTTGTGAGTGACATCATAGAGTCTCTCTCATGCTGTGTTCTCAATCTAACCTCCTTGTTCTCAGTCTAACCTCCTTGTGAGTGACATCATAGAGTCTCTCTCATGCTGTGCTCTCAATCTAACCTCCTTGTTCTCAATCTAACCTCCCTGAGTGACATCATAGAGTCTCTTCCTGGGTGTGAGAGCAGAGAGAGGCAGCACCAACTCCCTCTTTATCTTGAGACACATCAGCTGCTGCCACCTGTGGCCGGATGTTTCACTCAGATGCTACAGAGAAAACAGTTTCCAGGGCTGCCAGTCTCCTACCTGCTCAGCACAAACCCCAAGAGCCATCCTCCTGCCCTTCATCCCTGGGGGCAGATCTGGGAAATGGGAATCAGAGAGAAGCAGGAAGGAACCCCTGGACCATTAGGACCACCCTAGGTGGAATCTAACAAATCACAGTGTAAGAGGGGCGGGATCTTAGCCTCCTCTCCCCTTGTGACCAATCAATGGAAGGGGTGTGGTCTCCCTCTCATGCTGTGTTCTCAATCTAACCTTCTTGTTCTCAATCTAACCTCCTTGTGAGTGACATCATAGAGTCTCTCTCATGCTGTGTTCTCAATCTAACCTCCTTGTTCTCAATCTAACCTCCTTGTGAGTGACATCATAGAGTCTCTGCTACATTCTCAATCTAACCTCCTTGTTCTCAATCTAACCTCCTTGTGAGTGACATCATAGAGTCTCTCTCATGCTGTGTTCTCAATCTAACCTCCTTGTTCTCAATCTAACCTCCTTGTGAGTGACATCATAGAGTCAGTGCAAGGAGTGAGAGCAGAGAGAGGCAGCACCAAGTCCCTCTTTATCTTGAGACACATCAGCTGCTGCCACCTGTGGCCAGATGTTTCACTCAGATGCTGCAGAGAAAACAGTTTCCAGGGCTGCCAGTCTCCTACCTGCTCAGCACAAACCCCAAGAGACATCCTCCTGCCCTTCATCCCTGGGGGCAGATCTGGGAAATGGGAATCAGAGAGAAGCAGGAAGGAACCCCTGGACCATTAGGACCGCCCTAGGTGGAATCTGACAAATCACAGTGTCAGAGGGGCGGGATCTTAGCCTCCTCTCCCCTTGTGACCAATCAATCGAAGGGGCGTGGTCTCCCGCTCATGCTGTGTTCTCAATCTAACCTCCTTGTTCTCAATCTACCCTCCTTGTGAGTGGCATCATAGAGTCTCTCTCATGCTGTGTTCTCAATCTAACCTCCTTGTTCTGAATCTAACCTCCTTGTGAGTGACATCATAGAGTCTCTCTCATGCTGTGTTCTCAATCTAACCTCCTTGTTCTCAATCTAACCTCCTTGTGAGTGACATCATAGAGTCTCTCTCATGCTGTGTTCTCAATCTAACCTCCTTGTTCTCAATCTAACCTCCTTGTGAGTGACATCATAGAGTCAGTGCAAGGAGTGAGAGCAGAGAGAGGCAGCACCAACTCCCTCTTTATCTTGAGACACATCAGCTGCTGCCACCTGTGGCCGGATGTTTCACTCAGATGCTGCAGAGAAAACAGTTTCCAGGGCTGCCAGTCTCCTACCTGCTCAGCACAAACCCCAAGAGCCATCCTCCTGCCCTTCATCCCTGGGGGCAGATCTGGGAAATGGGAATCAGAGAGAAGCAGGAAGGAACCCCTGGACCATTAGGACCGCCCTAGGTGGAATCTGACAAATCACAGTGTCAGAGGGGCAGGATCTTAGCCTCCTCTCCCCTGCCTTGTGACCAATTAATGGAAGAGGCGTGGTCTCTCTCTCATGCTGTGTTCTCAATCTAACCTCCTTGTTCTCAATCTACCCTTCTTGTGAGTGACATCATAGAGTCTCTCTCATGCTGTGTTCTCAATCTAACCTCCTTGTTCTCAGTCTAACCTCCTTGTGAGTGACATCATAGAGTCTCTCTCATGCTGTGCTCTCAATCTAACCTCCTTGTTCTCAATCTAACCTCCTTGTGAGTGACATCATAGAGTCTCTCTCATGCTGTGTTCTCAATCTAACCTCCTTGTTCTCAATCTACCCTTCTTGTGAGTGACATCATAGAGTCTCTCTCATGCTGTGTTCTCAATCTAACCTCCTTGTTCTCAATCTAACCTCCTTGTGAGTGACATCATAGAGTCTCTCTCATGCTGTGTTCTCAATCTAACCTCCTTGTCCTCAATCTAACCTCCTTGTGAGTGACATCATAGAGTCTCTGCTACATTCTCAATCTAACCTTCTTGTTCTCAATCTATCCTCCTTGTGAGTGACATCATAGAGTCTCTCTCATGCTGTTCTCAATCAAACCTCCTTGTCCTCAATCTAACCTCCTTGTGAGTGACATCATAGAGTCTCTCTCAGGCTGTGTTCTCAATCTAACCTCCTTGTTTTCAATCTACCCTCCTTGTGAGTGACATCATAGAGTCACTTCAGGAGTGAGAGCAGAGAGAGGCAGCACCAAGTCCCTCTTTATCTTGAGACACATCAGCTGCTGCCACCTGTGGCCGGATGTTTCACTCAGATGCTGCAGAGAAAACAGTTTCCAGGGCTGCCAGTCTCCTACCTGCTCAGCACAAACCCCAAGAGACATCCTCCTGCCCTTCATCCCTGGGGGCAGATCTGGGAAATGGGAATCAGAGAGAAGCAGGAAGGAACCCCTGGACCATTAGGACCGCCCTAGGTGGAATCTGACAAATCACAGTGTCAGAGGGGCGGGATCTTAGCCTCCTCTCCCCTGCCTTGTGACCAATTAATGGAAGAGGCGTGGTCTCTCTCTCATGCTGTGTTCTCAATCTAACCTCCTTGTTCTCAATCTACCCTTCTTGTGAGTGACATCATAGAGTCTCTCTCATGCTGTGTTCTCAATCTAACCTCCTTGTTCTCAGTCTAACCTCCTTGTGAGTGACATCATAGAGTCTCTCTCATGCTGTGTTCTCAATCTAACCTCCTTGTTCTCAATCTACCCTTCTTGTGAGTGACATCATAGAGTCTCTCTCATGCTGTGTTCTCAATCTAACCTCCTTGTTCTCAATCTAACCTCCTTGTGAGTGACATCATAGAGTCTCTCTCATGCTGTGTTCTCAATCTAACCTCCTTGTTCTCAATCTAACCTCCTTGTGAGTGACATCATAGAGTCTCTGCTACATTCTCAATCTAACCTTCTTGTTCTCAATCTATCCTCCTTGTGAGTGACATCATAGAGTCTCTCTCATGCTGTTCTCAATCAAACCTCCTTGTCCTCAATCTAACCTCCTTGTGAGTGACATCATAGAGTCTCTCTCAGGCTGTGTTCTCAATCTAACCTCCTTGTTTTCAATCTACCCTCCTTGTGAGTGACATCATAGAGTCACTTCAGGAGTGAGAGCAGAGAGAGGCAGCACCAAGTCCCTCTTTATCTTGAGACACATCAGCTGCTGCCACCTGTGGCCGGATGTTTCACTCAGATGCTGCAGAGAAAACAGTTTCCAGGGCTGCCAGTCTCCTACCTGCTCAGCACAAACCCCAAGAGACATCCTCCTGCCCTTCATCCCTGGGGGCAGATCTGGGAAATGGGAATCAGAGAGAAGCAGGAAGGAACCCCTGGACCATTAGGACCGCCCTAGGTGGAATCTGACAAATCACAGTGTCAGAGGGGCGGGATCTTAGCCTCCTCTCCCCTGCCTTGTGACCAATTAATGGAAGAGGCGTGGTCTCTCTCTCATGCTGTGTTCTCAATCTAACCTCCTTGTTCTCAATCTACCCTTCTTGTGAGTGACATCATAGAGTCTCTCTCATGCTGTGTTCTCAATCTAACCTCCTTGTTCTCAGTCTAACCTCCTTGTGAGTGACATCATAGAGTCTCTCTCATGCTGTGCTCTCAATCTAACCTCCTTGTTCTCAATCTAACCTCCTTGTGAGTGACATCATAGAGTCTCTCTCATGCTGTGTTCTCAATCTAACCTCCTTGTTCTCAATCTACCCTTCTTGTGAGTGACATCATAGAGTCTCTCTCATGCTGTGTTCTCAATCTAACCTCCTTGTTCTCAATCTAACCTCCTTGTGAGTGACATCATAGAGTCTCTCTCATGCTGTGTTCTCAATCTAACCTCCTTGTTCTCAATCTAACCTCCTTGTGAGTGACATCATAGAGTCTCTGCTACATTCTCAATCTAACCTTCTTGTTCTCAATCTATCCTCCTTGTGAGTGACATCATAGAGTCTCTCTCATGCTGTTCTCAATCAAACCTCCTTGTCCTCAATCTAACCTCCTTGTGAGTGACATCATAGAGTCTCTCTCAGGCTGTGTTCTCAATCTAACCTCCTTGTTTTCAATCTACCCTCCTTGTGAGTGACATCATAGAGTCTCTCTCATGCTGTGTTCTCAATCTAACCTCCTTGTTCTCAATCTAACCTCCTTGTGAGTGACATCATAGAGTCTCTGCTACATTCTCAATCTAACCTTCTTGTTCTCAATCTATCCTCCTTGTGAGTGACATCATAGAGTCTCTCTCATGCTGTTCTCAATCAAACCTCCTTGTCCTCAATCTAACCTCCTTGTGAGTGACATCATAGAGTCTCTCTCAGGCTGTGTTCTCAATCTAACCTCCTTGTTTTCAATCTACCCTCCTTGTGAGTGACATCATAGAGTCTCTCTCATGCTGTGTTCTCAATCTAACCTCCTTGTTCTCAATCTAACCTCCGTGTGAGTGACATCATAGAGTCTCTTCCTGGGTGTGAGAGCAGAGAGAGGCAGCACCAACTCCCTCTTTATCTTGAGACACATCAGCTGCTGCCACCTGTGGCCGGATGTTTCACTCAGATGCTGCAGAGAAAACAGTTTCCAGGGCTGCACCAAGAGGACAGTAACAGAAATGAGTGTGTGTGTGTGTGTGTGTGTGTGTGTGTGTGTGTGTGTGTGTGTGTGTGTTTAGTCTGACATTGCATGTGTCTGTGTACCTGCCTGTGAGTGTGAGTGTGCATATTGTAGTATTTTTGCAAAGAATGATCCCCATCCTAAAGCCTGAAATTCCCTCCTGACTTTTGCCTCCCCAGGTCCATCACTCACTCCAGCTGCAGTTCTCTCTCCCTCTAAAGGACATGTGCTCAGAACATAAAGACCACATATTTTTATTTATTTATTGCATTTGTATCCCACATTTTCCCACCTATTTGCAGGCTCAATGTGGCTTACAATATTACAACATGACAAGCAACATTAAAGAGTAGGTACACAATTAATTACATACAGAACAAGTGTAACAGAATGGATTATGATCAGTTCAGTAAACAACTGAACAGTCAGAATATCAAGTGACTAACGATGTGTTAGAAATCCTAGTATTGATTATTATGGTAAGTCTTGTTGAAAAGATAAGTTTTTAATGATTTTCGGAAGTTGATTAGGTCGTGAATAGTCTTCAGGTCAAGTGGCAGTGCATGCCACATTTGCATGCCAATGTAGGAAAAGCTAGAAGCATGTACTAACTTGTATTTTAGACCTTTACAGCTTGGAAAGTGAAGTCCCAGGAATGTGCGCGCTGATCTTTTAGCGTTCCTGGGTGGAAGATCATGTAGGCCGTCGCGTTTCCGTGAATAACCTTATGCCGCGTTTCCGTGAATAACCTTATGAACCAGAGTGCATACTTTGACTTTAAAAAGGTTTATTTACAATACAGGTAATGTAATAATGTTACAAGAGAGAGGCAGTTTTTACGAATCTTTTACAAGTGGAAATGTGCTTTTCAAGACATCAAGTCTGAATTATAAATTATGCTGGATATGGTAACTCACTTTGATAGAAGCTAGTAGCTGGTTGGAGTGATGAAGCAGATCCTTGCTGAAATAGAAGTCTTTCTTGCAGAGTTGTTGGAGCCTGGATAATCTTATCAGGGTGGGTGTGAAGTCCAGCAGGAGGCAGATCCCAAGAGAGAGAGAGAGCTGGGCATTTTCCAGGCTTTTTATATTTTCTTGCTGGACCCTAGGCTGAAGTCAGACTCCGGGTGCGAGTGTGTCTGTGAGAGAGAGAGAGTGTGTGTGAGAATGAGAGTGTGTGTGTTTGAATGGGAGTGTGTGCAAGTGCGTATGTGAGACAGTGAGTGTGAGAGAGAGTGTGTGTGAGACAGTGAGAGTGTGAGAGAGTATGTGTGCGATACACAGACTCTCTGTGAGACCGAGAGAGTGTATGAGACCGAATGTGTGAGACCGAGAGTGTGTGAGAGTGACTGTGTGACACATAGAGAGTGAATGTGATACAGTGTAAGACGTGGAGGGGCATAATCGAACGCAAACGCCTATCTCCATGGGCGTTTATCTCCGAGAACGGTTCTGTGAAGGGGCGGGCAGAACCGTATTTTCAAAAAAATGGACGTTTTTGAGCTGGGCGTTTGTTTTTTTTTAGCGATAATGGAAACTAAAAACGCCCAGCTCAAAAACGTCCTAATCTGAGCCATTTGGTCATGGGAGGGGCCAGGATTCGTAGTACACTGGCCCCCCTGATATGCCAGGACACCAACTGGGCGCCCTAGAGGTCAGTGCTGTGGACTTCAGAAAAAGCTCCCACATGCATAGCTCCCTTACCACGGGTGCTGAGCACCCAACCCCCCTCCCCCAAAACCCACTACCCATAAATGTACAACACTACCATAGCTCTTAGGGGTGAAGGGGGCACCTACATGTGGGTACAGTGGGTTTTGGAAGCCTCCCATTTACCAGCACAAGTGTTACAGGTAGGGGGGGATGGGCCTGGGTCCACCTGACTGAAATGCACTGCGGTACCCACTAAAAGTGCTCCAGGGACCTGCATACACGCAGGCCTCTAGGACTGGTTGCTGCTGTATAACATTGGCACACCAGTTTACACCTGAAGACTAATCTCTCCGAAAACGTCCTTTGTTGGAATAAGCACGCTTACTCACAGTTAACTGCAGATCAGAGGTTGTGCCCCACTGGCAACGAGTCTCGCTGGTACTGAGATTAGCAGTAGGTCAGAGCTGGCAGAATGCTGTACAATGCCCTCTTTCAGCCACATTCAAGGAAAGAACTAAGTTCTCTAATGTGGCTAACACATGAAAGGGATCTAAAACTGGCTTACAGAAATGGCCACTACCTCATGGACTACCAGAAACAAAACTGGATACCCTCTGACCCAGTTAGCAGGGGGAAACGCACCATGGGAGTACAGGCTACCAACTACCAACATCGTGAGCATTTGCCACAAGCTAGTGGAATTACGGAACCCAGTACCCTACACCCAACACAATGCAATGCTGATGTGACTCTGCAGTGCGCATAACAGAAAAGGTGTCACACTCACCCGAGAGCCACATCAGAACCAGGGAAAGGCTGTCAGAACACATTCTGCTGTCATGGAGGTGGGTACGGCATTTGAGGCTGGCATAGAGGCTGGAAAAAAAGTTTTTAAAGTGGGGTTTTTTGGTGGGAGGGGGTTAGTGACCACTGGGGGAGTCCGGGGAGGTCATCCCCGATTCCCTCCAGTGGCCATCTGGGCAGTTGGAGCACTTTTTTGGGACTTGTTCGTGAAAAAAAAGGTCCAAAAAAAGTGACCTAAAATCGCGATAAAAACGCCTTTTTTTTTTTTTTCAATTATCAGCTAAAGACGCCCATCTCTCCTCGGCCGATAACCATGCCTCAGTCCCGCCTCCACCACACCTCTGACACGCCCCATCAACTTTAATCGTTCCCGCGACGGATTGCAGTTGGAAACGCCCAAAATCGGCTTTCGATTATACCGATTTGGGCGCCCACGGGAGAAAGACGCCCATCTCCCGATTTGGGTCGCAATATAGGCGTTTTTCCCTTTCGATTATAAGCAGGATAGTGTGAAAGACTGTGTGAGAGTGAGAGAAAGACACTGACTGTGAGAGAATGTGTGTGAGAGAGATAGTGTGTGTGTGACAGAGATACCTCCCTCCTCCCTCTGTGGTCTCAGGACCCCCTCCCCCCCTCTGGTTTCAGGATCCCCTCCCCTCTGGTCTCAGGATCCTCTCCCCTCTGGTCTCAGGACCCCCTACCGCTCCCCCCCTCTGCGTGGTTGGCAGCACCATGCGAGTGTGTGTGTGTGAGAGAGAGAGAGTGAGACTGGGTGCGAGTGTGTCTGTGAGAGAGAGAGTGTGTTTGATTGTCCTCTCTCTCCTGCCCCCCTCCAGCCACCCAGCGATTCACCTGTCTCCCCTGCTCCCCTCCAGCCACACAGCGATTCTCCTCTATCCCCTGCCCCCCCTCGAGCCACCCAGTGATTCTCCTCTGTCCCATGCTCCCCCCCAGCCACCCAGCGATTGTCCTCTGTCCCCTGCCCCCCTCCAGCCACCCTGCAATTCTCCTGTGTCCCCTGCCCCCCTCCAGCCAGCCAGTGATTGACCTCTATCCCCTACCCCCCTCCAGCCAGCCAGCGATTCTCCTCCCCTGCCTCCCCCTCCAGCCACCCAGCAATTATCCTCTCTCCCCTGCCCCCCCTTCAGCCACCCAGCGATTCTCCTCTGTCCCCTGCCCCCCTCCAGCCACCCTGCAATTCTCCTCTGTCCCCTGCCCCCCCTCCAACCACCAGCGATTCTCGTCTCCCCTGCCCCCTCCAGTCACCCAGCTATTCTCCTGTCTCCCCTGACCCCCCTCCAGCCACCCAGTGATTGTCCTCTATCCCCTGCCCCCCCTCGAGCCATCCAGCAATTATCCTCTCTCTCCTGCATCCACTTCAGCCACCCAGCGATTGTCCTCTGTCCCTTGTCCCCCCTCCAGCCACCCTGCGATTCTCCTCTGTCCTCTACCCCCAGCCACCCAGCGATTGTCCCCGGATTAGGTCCGTCGAAGTGGCGGCATTATTGAAAGCCCTGGCCGTCTCTAGGCTGCTCGTCTGCAGCCTTCAAGTTCGTTCCCTCAGTCCTGCCTTCTGATTACCCGCCTTCGACGTCATTGCGTTTTGACGCGAGGGTGGGGCAGAGAGAGATGTGACACCCTTTCGAACTTACGAACCCTGAAGCCACGGAGTCAGCGTTTTATTATTGTAGATATATATATATATATATTTGTATCTGATCCAGCAAAATCAATAACTTTGACAATTAAACTCATATTATGCTACACCTCTATCACACACAGTACCCTGCACCCCTACACAGCCTGTGTTTCACTACTTGAGCGTCATCAGGGGTCGAGTTCCTAAAACACATTACACTCAAACTGCTGGTATAAGTTACATTAATCAGCTTACCATTATTGATTCTACTACTACTATTTACTACTACTATTTAACATTTCTAAAGCGCTATCAGGGTTGCGCAGCGCTGTACAATTAACAAAGAAGGACAGTCCCTGCTCAAAGGAATAGACTCCCTGAGCCAGTACGTCATGCTCAGTCTCTGGCTGTCTTCAAGTCTAGGCTTAAAGCCCACCTCTTTGCTACTGCTTTCGACTCCTAACCATGAGTCAATTACTCAACACCCTCACTTATCACCCCTACCACTGCAATTTCCCCACCCCTACCTGTCTGTTCGTCTGTCCAATTTAGATTGTAAGCTCTGTTGAACAGGGACTGTCTTTTCATGTTAATTTGTACAGCGCTGCGTAAGTCTAGTAGCGCTATAGAAATGTTTAATAGTACTAGTAGTAGTAATAGTCCCTGCTCAAAGGAGCTTACAATCTAAAGGACAAAAAAGTGCAGTCAATCAAATTGGGGGCAGTCTAGATTTCCTGGATAGAGGTACAATGGTTAGGTGCCGAAAGTGACATTGAAGAGCAAGTATTTGAAGATGGGTAGGGAGGGGGCTTGGCGTATGGGCTCAGGGAGTTTATTCCACGCATAGGGTGAGGTGAGGCAGAAAGGGCGGAGTCTGGAGTTGGCGGTGGTGGAGAAGGGTACTGAGAGGAGGGATTTGTCCTGTGAGCGGAGGTTAAGGGTAGGAGCGTAAGGGGAGATGAGGGTAGAGAGGTAATGAGGGGCTGCAGATTGAGTACATTTGTAGGTTAGTAAGAGAAGCTTGAACTGTATGCGGTATCTGATTGGAAGCCAGTGAAGTGACTTGAGGAGAGGGGTGATATGAGCATATTGGTCTAGGCGGAAGATAAGACGCGCAGCAGAGTTCTGAACGGACTGAAGGGGGGATAGATGGCTAAATGGGAGGCCAGTGAGGAGTAGGTTGCAGTAGTCAAGGCGAGAGGTAAAGAGAGAATGGATGAGAGTTCGGGTGGTGTGCTCAGAGAGGAAAGGGCGAATTTTGCTGATGTTATAGAGAAAGAAGCGATAGGTCTTGGCTGTCTGCTGGATATGGGCAGAGAAGGAGAAGAAGGAGTCGAAAATGACTCCGAGGTTGCGGGCAGATGAGACGGGGAGAATGAGGGTGTTATCGACTGAAATAGAGAGTGGAGGGAGAGGAGAAGTGGGTTTGGGTGGAAAGACAATGAGCTCGGTCTTGGCCATGTTCAGTTTCAGGTGGCGGTTGGACATCCAGGCACCAATGTCGGATAAGCATGCCGATATTTTGGCCTGGGTTTCCGCAGTGATGTCTGGTGTGGAGAGATAAAGCTGGGTGTTGTCAGCATAAAGATAATATTGGAAACCATGAGATGAGATCAGCGAGCCCAGGGAAGAGGTGTAGATTGAAAAACGAAGGGGTCCAATGACAGATCCCTGAGGAACTCCAACAGAGAGCGGGATGGGGGTGGAGGAAGATCCATGAGAATGTACTCTGAAGGTACAGTGGGAGAGATAAGAGGAGAACCAGGAGAGGACAGAGCCCTGGAACCCAAATATAGTGTAGCAAGAAGTAAATTATGATTGACAGTGTCAAAAGCGGCGGATAGGTCGAGGAGGATGAGGATGGAGTAGTGACCTTTGGATTTGGCAAGGAACAGATCATTACAGACTTTAGTGAGTGCCGTTTCTGTCGAGTGTAGAGGGCAAAAACCGGATTGAAGCGGATCGAGGTTGGCATGAGAGGAGAGAAAATCAAGGCAGCGTCTGTGAACGGCGCGTTCAAGTATCTTGGAGAGGAAGGGTAGGAGGGAGATGGGGCGGTAGTTGGAAGGGCAGGTAAGGTCTAGTGATGGTTTTTTGAGGAGTGGTGTGACTACAGCATGCTTGAAGGAGTCAGGGACAGTTGCAGTGGAGAGAGAGAGGTTGAGGATATGGCAGATGGTGTTAAGTAAGTTAGTGGGGATGGGATCAGAGGGACAGGTGGTGCATTTCGAGGAGGAAAGATGGTGGGCAGTTTCATCCTCAGTGATATCAGAAAAAGAGGAGAAGGAGGCCTGGGTTAGTTGGTTGAGGGAGAGGGTTAAAGGGTGAAGAGGAAGAGGTGGCTTGGTAGTGAATTTGAGGTTGATCTTCTGCACCTTGTCGCGGAAGTAGTCAGCCAGTGATTGAGGAGAGAGTGAGGGGGGGGGGGGGGTGGGAGTGGAGGGCACTTTGAGGAGAGAGTTAAGGGTGGCGATATCCATTCAATTCATGGATATCAGGCGAATCGGACCTCATAGCACTTCCATGCGTCCACACCCCAGCTAAAATACGCTGGCCCATGTGTATGGAGTGCTTGAATTCTCAGCGGTTTATAACCCATTGAAACCCCACCCCCTCAAACATTCAGCCACTCCACCTCCTTATTCAATCCAGCAGGAGTGATGGTATTCCACGCAAATATCATGCACTGTTCTTTACGTAGGAGCATTAAAGAGATATTCCCCTCCCCTATTGTTGTAACACTGGCGTAACACTACAAACCTTAAATCCTGAATTGCGTATCCTGCAATCCCCCAGTGTGAAACTAAAGGAGCTTCTTGTTTTGATAGGCGAATGTTACTATCGGTATGCTATTTCTTAACCGGAGTGGATGATGGCTGCGGTAATGCAAAAGTGCATTATGATCCGTATGCTTACGGTAAGACCGCATAACAAACTTGCCCTGATGATAGGAAATGTTGACATCCAAAAGCTTTATTGTGTCATCCCCTATATGGTGATCAAAATGTATATTCGAATCCTGCTTTTTCGAGTATGTCAAAAATTGTGCCAACTGATCCTCATCACCTCTCCAAAGCAGCAGGACATCATTGATGTACCGCAGCCATCCCACCAAACTTGCAAAAAACAGTGACCGATACACAAAATCCTGCAATAGGGCAGTTTCTCCGAATTCGGAGACTATGCACTTCTTGGGACACTTTTAAGGAGCAAGCACAAGGGATGGTAGAATGGTTCAGACAGCGTGGGTACCCTCCAAGTTCCAGGCCCCCGCCCTTCCTCCTTCCCTCTCCTCTGAGTTCCAGGCCCCCTTCCGCCCTCTCTCTCCTCCGAGTTCCAGGCCCCCTTCCCACCCTCCCTCCCTCTCCTCCGAGTTCCAGGCCCCCTCCCTCCCCCGAGTTCCTGGCCCCCCTCTCCGAGTTCCAGCCTGGCCCCCTCCCTCCCCCCTCTCATCAGAGTTCCAGGCCCTCCTCCCTCTCCTCTGAGTTCCAGGACCCCCTCTCTTCCAAGTTCAAGGCCTCCCTCCCTCCGTCTCTCTCTCTCTCTCCTCCGACTTCCAGGCCTCCTCCCTCCCTCTCCCTCCCCCTCCCTCCGAGTTCCTGTCCCCCCTCTCCTCTATGTTCCAGCCTGGCCTCCTCCCTCCCCCCCCCCTCATCCGAGTTCCAGGCCCCCCTCCCTCCCTCTCCGAGTGCTAGCCCGACCTGCGCTGGCCGCCCTTTTCTCCCAGTCCTCCGCCTGCCCCTCGCCTTCCTGCGTGCCACCCAGAATTTAAAAGTTCTTACCTCGGGGTCCAGCAACAGCAGTGAAAGGCAAACAGGCTTGGCGCTTCAGCCTGCCTTCCCTTTCTGTCAGCTCTGCCTCTGGTCCCGCCCTCATTTCCTGTTTCCGCAAGGGCGGGACCAGAGGCAGAGCTGACAGAGAAGGGAAGGCAGGCTGAAGCGCCAAGCCTGTTCACCTTTCACTGCTGCCACCGGACCCCGAGGTAAGAACTTTTTAAATTCTGGGCGGCACGCAGGAAGGCGAGGAGCAGGCAAAGGACTGGGAGAAGAGGGCAGGCAGCGCAGGTCGGGCTAGCACTCAGAGGAGAGGGAGGGGGGCCTGGAACTCAGGGGAGAGGGGGGCCTGGAACTCGGAGGAGAGGGGGAGGGAGGGGGCGATTCTCCCGCGATTTTCTCCCCTCGATTTGTACCTGAACGTTCTCTGGCTGGCTGGCTGGCTGGCGCTGGCTTCCCTTCCCTTTCAATGTTCCACCCAATGATGTCATTACGTTTTGACGCGAGGGCAGGGCAATGAGTGGTTATGAATGTTACGAACCCAGGCATCCAGACGTAGAATGTTGAAGGTGCAAATTATTATATAGGATATGGGAAGCTGTCCAATAAGTAAAAAACAAACCAAAACACCCTCCACCTTTTAAGGCACTGCCTATCCAACCAGGGGCGTAGCTACGGGTGGGCACAGGCCCACCCAATCTCGGCTCAGGCCCACCCAGTTTCAGTGACAAAAAGTGCACAGCCTTCAGCTGTCGCGGCTCAGCCACTTCTTTTAGGCAGTCGGCGGCGCTGGGTGGCTCTTCCGGTCCTCCTCGGCTCCTCCTCCTACCTGTTAAATGTTTTCGTTTTTGATAGTCCAGCGCTGCATTGCCATCCCGCCCCACTCTCAGCTCTCACGCTAACTCCGTCCTGTCTCCTTCGGCACCGCGCTGGTTTACATTGCTTTGCTCCCCGTCCCCGCAGTGCGTAAGGCATGATGGTGCCGCAGTGCCACATGGGAAAGGCTGCCGGATTTGTTGCGGGCGGCGGGCGCGGCTCCTCCAAACTGTGCCTGCCGGCTGGGTCTGAAATTAGGAAGCGAGAGGATTCTGAAGAGCACCATAACCCCAGTAGGACTCTTTAACTGGAAGCAGCCCTGAAACCCATTCTCAACAGACTGGCCAGTGCTATTATTCCTATGTCCATTGAAACTCAATTGAGCTGTAGCAGGCCAAGGAAACAGTTGACTATCACAGGCCTCGTCTTCCAATGGACCTGGTGTGAATCATTAAATCTAGCCTTCTGCTGTATCTCCAAGCAAAAGGAAAAACCTGTCGCGTCTCTCGCGCTTGCCGCGCTCTCGGGGACCTTGGCATCCTTCAGGCTTCTTCCCCGGGAGCGCGGGGTTTGTGAGTCCATAGGCCACTACCGTGGAGCGGCAGTGGCAGGCAAAATCACCTTCCAGGTAGAGATGAAACAAGACTGGCCCGAAACCCCGGACTGGAGTTCTACACCGGAACACTCGGAACTGGAACGCACCGGACGGGTGCGCACTGGAGTGGGGCCCGCTGGACTGGACACACTGGAGTGGCCCCACTGGACTGGAACATACAGGAGTGAAGCCCGCTGGACTGGAACACACTGGAGCGGAACCCGCGGAACTGGAACACCCTGGACCTAGGCTTCACCTACACTTGACTGCCTTTCCCCGAGGGTTGAGCCCTCAGGTTCTGGCAGCCGGTAGGACTTACAGGAACAGCAGGAATGAAGATCCAGGAGTGCCCCCTGGCACCTAGGCGAAGGCAAGGCAGACAAGCAGGGACTGTCCGGGTTCTGGCAGTCGGCAGGATTCAACACAATGACTAGTAAACTGTACCCAGGCTAATAGGAACGCTATACCCAGGCAAACCAGTCATACACAGGAACATACACAGAGCAAACTCAGGAGACTTGGAAGGCTATACACCAGCTAACAACTAAGCTGTGCCCAAGCTAACAAGTCATGCACTGGAAACAAACGCAGAACACTAGCAAAGCTTTACACAGGCTACAAGCCAGACGGTGCCTAAGCTGGCTAGTCTGCACCAGGAACAAACACAGAGAACTAGCAGAGCTATGCACAGGCTACAAGCCAGACGGTGCCTAAGCTGGCTAGTCTACACTAGGAACAATCACAGTCTTGGGATAGTGGCTAGCAAGGGCGGCTAGTCTAACACTAGGAACAAACACAGAGAACTAGCAGAGCTATGCACAGGCTACAAGCCAGACGGTGCCTAAGCTGGCTAGTCTACACTAGGAACAATCACAGTCTTGGGATAGTGGCTAGCAAGGGCGGCTAGTCTAACACTAGGAACAAACACAGAGAACTAGCAGAGCTATGCACAGGCTACAAGCCAGACGGTGCCTAAGCTAACTAGTCATGCACTGGAAACAAACACAGAGAACTAGCAGAGCTATGCACAGGCTACAAGCCAGACGGTGCCTAAGCTAGCTAGTCATGCACTGGAAACAAACACAGAGCACTAGCAAAGCTATACACAGGCTACAAGCCAAACGGTGCCTAAGCTAGCTAGTCATGCACTGGAAACAAACACAGAGCACTAGCAGAGCTATGCACAGGCTACAAGCCAGACGGTGCCTAAGCTGGCTAGTCTACACTAGGAACAATCACAGTCTCGGGATAGTGACTAGCAAGGGCGGCTAGTCTAACGTTAGGAACAAACACAGTCTTGGGATAGTGGCTAGCAAGGGCGGCTAGTCTAACGTTAGGAACAAACACAGTCTTGGGATAGTGGCTAGCAAGGGCGGCTAGTCTAACGTTAGGAACAAACACAGTCTTGGGATAGTGGCTAGCAAGGGCGGCTAGTCTAACGTTAGGAACAAACACAGTCTTGGGATAGTGGCTAGCAAGGGCGGCTAGTCTAACGTTAGGAACAAACACAGTCTTGGGATAGTGGCTAGCAAGGGCGGCTAGTCTAACGTTAGGAACAAACACAGTCTTGGGATAGTGGCTAGCAAGGGCGGCTAGTCTAACGTTAGGAACAAACACAGTCTTGGGATAGTGACTAGCAAGGGCGGCTAGTCTAACGTTAGGAACAAACAGTCTTGGGATAGTGGCTAGCAAGGGCGGCTAGTCTAACGTTAGGAACAAACACAGTCTTGGGATAGTGGCTAGCAAGGGCGGCTAGTCTAACGTTAGGAACAAACACAGTCTTGGGATAGTGGCTAGCAAGGGCGGCTAGTCTAACCTTAGGAACAAACACAGTCTTGGGATAGTGGCTAGCAAGGGCGGCTAGTCTAACACTAGGAACAAGCACAGAGAACTAGCAGCGCTATGCATAGGCTACAAGCCAGACGGTGCCTAAGCTAGCTAGTCTACACAAACACAGAGCACTAGGAAAGCTATACACAGGCTACAAGCCACACGGTGCCTAAGCTGGCTAGTCAAGTATTAGGAACAAACTCAGGGAACTAGCAAAGCTATACACAGGCTACAAGCAACACGGTGCCTAAGCTGGCTAGTCTATCACTAGGAACAAACACAGAGAACTAGCAGAGCTATGCACAGGCTACAAGCCAGACGGTGCCTAAGCTGGCTAGTCTACACTAGGAACAATCACAGTCTCGGGATAGTGACTAGCAAGGGCGGCCAGTCTAACACTAGGAACAAACACAGTCTGGGGATAGTGACTAGCAAGGGCGGCCAGTCTAACACTAGGAACAAACACAGTCTCGGGATAGTGGCTAGCAAGGGCGGCTAGTCTAACACTAGGAACAAACACAGAGAACTAGCAGAGCTATGCACAGGCAACAAGCCAGACGGTGCCTAAGCT
This sequence comes from Microcaecilia unicolor, assembly GCF_901765095.1. Taxonomy (NCBI): domain Eukaryota; kingdom Metazoa; phylum Chordata; class Amphibia; order Gymnophiona; family Siphonopidae; genus Microcaecilia; species Microcaecilia unicolor. Next base: position 3,436,741 of record NW_021963345.1, read on the forward strand.
AACTAGTCATGCACTGGAGACAAACACAGAGAACTAGCAGAGCTATGCACAGGCTACAAGCCACACGGTGCCTAAGCTAGCTAGTCTAAACAAACATAGAAACTCACACAGAGCAAACACAAACTGTGTACAGAGCACTCTATACACCAGGACCTTTAGATGAGATGCAAAGGCCAGGACTGTAGTCTCCAAGTGATTAATAAAGCCCTTCAACACCAGAGCCACAGCTGCAGCAATCACCTTGCAACCAAACAGAGGCTTGACACACAGAGCAGTCAGCCCATAGGAAGGAACAGCGGGAGCCATCTTGGATACTGGCATAAGAGGAGTCGGCAGCCATCTTGGAAGAGGCATAGCCCACACAGGTGAGGTTCAGTAGGGCAATCAGCACACAGAGCCAGAGAGAACCTAAGACAGACACAGACACAGAGACAAGCAGAAGCCAGCACAGACACTGACTCCCAGAAACAGGGTAAGTCTGAGGGTTGTCACGGCCACGGACGGGACAAAACCAATAGAACTAGGGTTACCATATGGCTCCAGAAAAAGGAGGACGGATTGAGCCAGCCGGGTTTTACTTCCATTGCTTTCAATGGAAAGCAATTGCGCCAGCCGAGTTTTACTTCCATTGCTTTCAATGGAAAGCAATGGAAGTAAAACCTGGCTGGCTCAATCCGTCCTCCTTTTTCTGGAGCCATATGGTAACCCTAAATAGAACCAGGTTATTCTGTCATGACCCTCATTTTACCTCTCTCCTCCTCTAACTCAGCTGGAAGTAAACTAGTCCCTCATAGCATAAATATGAAGAGAAAGGAGTAAACTTATACTCCCTTGTGGGTATGTAGACAGGTCTCAGCCTAAGTAATGCAGAAAAGCTTGCACAAAGTTTGTCATCTCTGTATTTTCTTGCACCAGATTCCACTTTACCATAGCTTTAGACAGATGGACATGGTTTTATTTTTCTATTGTTATTATCCAAATTCTGCTATGGTACTGTATAATTATACTACAGCAAGAGGCCCTCACTGGATGCCCACCGAAAGGGTGGAAGGCCAGATTTTAGGACTCAGGCTGTAAAAATACCAGCTAGGTTTAAAAATCTATGACTGGCTGAGCATGGACTTGCTTTTCCTGCAAGTTAATATGTGTTCTACCCTAAGATCTATCCACTGGAATAGTGGCAGGCCAAACTACATAGCTTTGTGCAGCTGAAAAGCACTGACTAGGCCAGGTACAAATTGAATGTAGCACTTATTAAAATGGAGTTTGTCTTTCTATAAGATGAAACTTAGATCATAAGATAATAGAAAAAGGGGAAGTGAAACTGATATGCTAAGAATAAGATGTTCTGGCAGAAGAGAAAAACATGTTGACAAAAGAGGAAATTGCGAAATAACTTGCAATAGCTGGAACGGAAAGAGTTGGGTACAGAACAACAGATGGCAGGACACGACAGTTTAACCACAGAAATTGAGAAATAGTTGAAAAAAAACAGGTCCCAAAATAGGTCCAGCCATAGACTTCTATTGAGAGAAGAGAGTATAAAAGAAGGGTGATTTGGGCTTAATTTCGGAGTCGTCCCCAACACTTCTCAGACGGCAGAGCGCTGTGCCATTGAACCCAGAATCCATCCGATGTCTGTATTAATTTGAAACTTTGGTAAGAATAAATGCCTTCTATCTGAAACCTTTCTCTGTCTTCATTTTCAAGTATTCCTTACTTGTCACTTATTTTACTAACTAAACTAAACCCACACCAGACACTCATTTTGTGCACAAAATACTGATAGATTCAAATAGACTATATGTGGGAACATAAATGGCCCAGAATACACCTAGATCCAGAAAGGCAGAAAGCAGAGGTCATGGGGATCAGTTTTGAATTACGCCTTCTGATGCCTCCCCAGAACCAACCACCCTGGGATTGGAGGGAAACTATAAAGAATCTTCTGGATGAACTTAAGATGTTCCCCTCCCCATTTGGAAAAGTCCAGAAGGGGTCTAAAAGAGGTCAATTTAAAACAGTGGTGACCCCCGGTCGCTGAGCGTACTCGCTGACCTTCCTCCCCCCCATTTGTATTCCAGAGGGTATATTGACCCTCGCACGCTGTATTTTTACACGCTAATTTTTGAACCCAGAGGGGATACATCTATGTGTTCAAAAATTTCTTTCCTGTCTTTCCAGTTTCTTCTCTGTTCTTTTTCTGCCACTCTCTTCTGTCCATCCTTTTGATTCCTTTCCTACCTCTGTCCGAGCCTTCATTCACTGCTCACTGCAGTTCTTGGACAGTACACTCCATCTGCCCTCCTGTATGTCCTGCGCTCTCAACTAGGATATCTCTCTGTCCTGATTGCCCTCCCCTATTGCCCTGTTTTTATTACCCCCCTCCTTTTCGTCTCACTTGCCTATTCTGGCTCTCTTCGTACTTACTCTGATCCCTGTTCTCTCTCACTGCAGTTCTCTGACATCATTCCGGTCTGTGTCTTTTCTGCACTTAACTACTGACAGCCCCTTTTCCTGCCTATACACTGCTGTGATCTCCCTCTAAAAAGACCGGCGCTCTTTTTCTCAGCGCTGCACTTAAACCTCCGATTCTGCTTCTACCTTGTAAGAAATTGTCCCGCACTGTCTCTGTGAATTGCTGTATTATCTTTTCTTCTTCCCTTCCCCCGTTTTCAGGCACTTTGAACAGTTGAACTTAGAGACGGGTTTCGTTTTCCCTCTATAATTTTTTATGCTGCAAAACACAGACTGGTAGATCTTATCGTAACCCACAATGTGGTTCTGCATTTTTAACCTTGACTTTTCTGTATGACCACACATGGCTCGCTTAGCTTCCTTTCTCTCTCTATTTCCTCTCTGTTACAAAAACCCTTACATTTCAGATTCTGTCTTTTTACAGCTTTGCTCTGAAACCCTTTTGTTACTATTGCGGTACATCCTTTTGTAATATGATTTGGTTTCCTGCCATTACAGTTAAACTACATCTGTATAATGGTTTTTCTAATTACTTTTACTTATAGGATTAATTAAGGGAACATTTACCTAATAATCCGTACTTGCATGCGTGGCCCCCCCTTAGGTTTTTGTTCTGTTATGGTCCAGTCAAAAGAGGGTGGTTTTCACTCCGGTATTTGATTTTTACCATTGTCTTTATGTGACATGATTAATAGGCATACATTTCCTATACTTGTAGCATTTCCGGATGCAAGCTACATATGAAACCACAAAATTTGTTTTGCCGTTAAGAAGCTGGTGTTTTTAACCTTATGCCAGTTTAACCTATATCCCACTAACCTTTCTCCCTACTATAGTTTTCTGCATGTGCTATGCTGCTCATTTTTTTATTCCTGCTTTCCTAGCCATCCCTGTGTCATCTCCGTCTCTCCTTATTCTTTGTCCTCCTCTCAAGGCAACTGTCCCTGTGTTTTAGGGCCGTCCATTGTTTTTTTTTCCTGTTCTGCTTTCATGTCTATCTGTCTGTAGATCTTGCACTCAGTAAGACCCAGGATTTCCTCTCTAGTGTCTCACGCCACTGCTTTCTCACTGCTTTTGGGATTTATTTCTGCCCGAGTCACATTTTTCTATATCCTTAGCTTCTCCATTTATAAATGCGTGTAATGAATTCCTTCTTAGATTTTGATGGTCGCCAGACCTCTCTTAAGAGAAATGAAGCTGTCTCGAATGCCTTTCTTTCTCTCTACTTCCTCGCTTATATCTTTATGATTATGTCACAGTTTTCGTTCATCCCTTGACCTTTACTTTCTAACCCTTTGGATATAATGCTATAGTGTCTGCCCTTTTAATGCATTTTCCTTCTAAAAATGGGTTTTCAATTGTGCTAAGTTTGATTGTTCAGCTTCTATAACAGAGGAAGGCTCAAGAGAATGCCAAAACAAAATACTTCTTAGCACATAAATTCAGTTGTAATCGTCTAGGAAGCCTTAGTCCGGAAACTAAAAATTAACCCTTACTTTACAGAATCAAGTGATATACTGGTAGTAAGGAAATTTAGATTGCCGTTATTTTAAAGACACAGTAGAAGACATTAAAAATTTTTTTGCTTTGAAGGAGTTGCCGTATCAAGTGTAGAATTGACAGCTTTTATATGAACACAGAATGATTACGGCGGTCTATCTGAGCAAGTAAAATAGCAACGTAGTTAGATTTGTCATACTTCCTCACACATTAACTCCCTGCTTCCTTACATAATAGTTTCTAAGAACTTCTATATGTTTGATTTGATAAAATCCTATCCTGATTAATTATACCAGCATAAAGTTTTTATGTGCTGTTTAGTCCTATTTTCAGTAGCCGTAATGTCCGATGCTTGCAGTGAGCACTAAACTCAAATTAAGCACAGGAAGCACACTTCCCTTCTGGTTTTTATTTTCCTTTTCCTTTAACATCTGCATCAACATTAAATCCTTTTAACAATTTTCTGTAAACCCGTATATATCTTAACCACAATGTCTCCTCAGACTGTGCTGACTTCCTAGCCATGCTGAAACGGAATCTTATTCACAGATATGTGTTTTCTGCCTATGGATAGAACGGTAACTTTTCACCCCCCCTTCCCTCAAATGCTAAGCCTGTTCTGTTCGTCATCATTAAGCATTGTATTTGGACTGCTTGATTCAATATGTTATATACTGTAAACTTGAAGTTTATGATGAAAGAATGACACGTTTTAATTTGTTTTTCTAACCTGCTTTGCAACACCCTTTCTGTCAAACAGGAACATGCAAGTTTCTATTAGTAACTAAAACTGTTTTTATAACACAGCCTTATTAAGGAACCATATTCAGAGCTGTAAAAGCATTTCAGTACAAGGGCCGTACAGCTGGAAACGGACAGAACAATAACTTATGTGCTTTTTCCAAATGATTGCTAGTCTTGATCTGACTCTAAATAATTCTATAGCTACCGGAAACTACAGGAAACCACAGATAATTTATCTGACTTTGAATATAAGTGCATAGTTTCCCCGTAGCCACTTTTAGCTACACTTCCGGGTTTACTTTTCTCTGCATTAATCCCGTCTCTGCCACTTTCGACACCTTTCTGTCATACTCACTATATATGCAACTATTACTACGCTCTAAGTCTTCTACCTTTGTATTTTGTCTTTGCTAAAAGTCCTAAAAGTCCTGCACCGATCCTGACAGTAAGCTGCCGTTGTTACTGCTTCTCAGAGTGAATTTGTCACTTTTTCTGTACCCCCTCACTCCTGTCACAGCTTTGGCTGTAAGACTGTTAAACTTATCTCACTTCCACCTATACTTTCTCCTTGCAAAAGGTCTCTTGTCCATTATACAGCATTCTCCTGTCCCCTGTCTCTGTGACTTGTTTTTCTAAGCTATCTGGACTTCAGAAGCATGCTCTTCTCCTTCATGTACTGTCAGTACTTTATACTATAATTTATGGCTGGCTATCATAGTATACGGCCATCTTCCGGTTTGCATTACTCACTTTTTTATTGCTTTTGCGTGTTTAATCCACTGGGTGTCAAATAAAATATAACTAATGTTATTTCATAGTCGCTATTCTATTGCCTTGTCCTTGTTAATTGCTCCTGTATAGTTGCTACTGTGAAATGTATTCCTTTTTAATTTTCAGTTGTAATTTTAAATTTGTACTTGTCCTAGTAGTTGTTATCACACCCTTTTAATTCACAATTTGTTTTGGGACAATGTTATACTTTCAATTAATAATGCTTAAGGTTTGTCATTTATTTTCCTATCTGTTTGTATTATACTGCCCTAGATATGAGGGGATCTTATACACCCTTTAGATAATATTCTCATATGCTTTTGATCTCCGATACTCATATAGTTTTGGTTTCTTGTGCTCTGCTTTAATGGCGTATTTGTTTGAAAGAAATATCTGTTGGAGCCCCAGCACCGTGCTATCGTGTTAGTTCATGGTTTGACTTAAAACTGTACCACAAGCCTGCTTATCTTCAGGGAACATGGGTTTTTGAATCCTGCTTTTGACCAGTATTATAGATTGTTAGAAAAATTTATAAAAGTCTCTTTTTAAGGATGCTTTTTAATACTTTTTAATCATCGGTGAGCCTGACTATATTATAACGTTATCTACAGGAAATACTGCACTTCCTCGTTTGCGTTGTGGTTTTCGTCCTCCGAGTGCATACAGCCTGCACTGGCTTATTTTAAACATTTGCAGTAATGACTTATGTTATAATGTTTCCGGATGAATATTTCCACGTCCTGAGAATGACAATCGCTTTTAAATAATATGGTTCTATAAAGAGTTAAATTGTGTAAGTCTTTATAACAAGTTTGATATGAACTAGGATGCAACACAGAAAGTCACATGAAATTACAATGGATTATTGTTACATTAACAGTTAGATAACCCCTTGTATAACTTATATGATAGTGGAAGTATTCTGAACTATAGAGAAACATTTCTTTGCTTTTACATTAACAGATATGCATATAAAATATGTTTTACCTTTCCGGTTGAGAAGATGATGGCTGCGTACCAGGAGAATACAGCGTTGCTTAACTTCTTCAGTTATTTCCTGTTGGTTCTTTATAACCCAACCTTCTCTTTCCTTCTAATGCTGCAGCTGTTCTGTTTGTCATCATTTAGACATAACATTTCAGTCACTGACTAGTATGTATGTTTTATGCCGTATCATTGGAAGTTCTTGATGTAAGAATCACATGTTTTAATTTGTTCTTTTTCCCCTTTCACCTGTTTAGCCACAAAAGCTTCCTGCCATTGCATTCGGGTTTATTTTATTTTTATGTCCCTTTTCTGAGTGTATATTTATGGGTATGAGCTTGTCATCTTTACACCACGATTCTGGTGTCCTGTTTCAAAATTTATTGATTTATATGCTTCTCTTATATTTAATATGTCTTTGTTAATATACATTTTCTTGCCTTTTGTTGAAATCGGTGTTTCCTTTCACTGGCTTGTTGGATGGAAAATTCTATTTTCCATTGCTGCATGACAAGTGATGTCTTTGGCATTTTTAGTTCTGGCTAATGTGTTCCAACTAATGACTTTTTTGTGACTGTGCCTTCCCCGAAGAGCTTACATTTGTTTTGTTTTGCCTTGGAATATTTCGTTTTTCTCTCTATTTTTCTACCACTTCTATAGTAATTTTCAGAGGCTTTTCCCTGGAACATACTATACTTTCTTATATACCAGTGTCACGCTATAACTATTGGGTTTGATATCGATGCCTGGGGCTTACATCCATCGAAGGTGGATGACGGTATCGCAATTATTAGATTTTAAGCAGAACCCCATTCTATTTTTGGAATGGCCTGCATTCACTGAATTGGACTATTGCCCATATAGAAGTTACCGGTACAGATGCGCGCTGGGGATATACAGAGACGTCTAAAATCCTTTAGTTGCAAATTTAGACAGGTTGACTGGGGCCCTAAATTTTTGTTCTCTTCTAGACGAATATTTAAGCATCTATTGGGGGTTAGCGACAAAATGGCGAGTGTATTCCCATATATGGCGAGTGTATTCCCATATTTCTAACCGGCGAAAACCAATTAGATCGCTGCCCTTTAATTTTAGAGAACTTATTTTCGCTGTTCGCTAAAATCTTTTTTTGGAGTTTTTGCTTCCCCCACTTTTGGGGTTTTCAATATGGCGAGTGTTATCCCATATCCAAATTCATGGCGAGTGTTATCCCATGTGCGATCCCAGGCGAGTGTAGTCCCATCACATGGCGAGTGTTATCCCATGTCAAAATTCATGGCGAGTGTTATCCCATGGTCAATTTCTATAGAAGCATACTCTGGAGGGCAGTATTTTTAGAGTAGGTTATATATAGTAAGTGACACAACTGACTCCTGCACTATTCTCATGTTCATGGCTATCATTTCTTTGTTAAATATAACCTGCGGCAAAAGCATTGAGCTTTCCGCCAATTAGTAATTTATGTTTTAGGTTCCGCCAATGGGACGCTCTTGAAGACGCGTGAGTATAAGTGTTTTTGTTATACGCATGATGCATGTTCTTTTGTTTAGATAATTTTCCCGTGCATGGTTTTGTTTAGTTGCCCCTGTTATAGACCTCAGCATTTTGATTTGAACCATCTCACTTGTAGATATTGCATTATATTGAATACACTCTTCTATGAGTTCCTATGTGAATTGTCTTCCCCCTATTTCTGATCCCACTATGCCCACTTCCTCGTCCCCTACTCCCTTGGAAAGAGTCCTTAATTTCTTTCCCGCTGATAGAAAAGAACTTACCCGGTTATGTCAAACCTGGCATACCGCTTGGTCCGCTAAGGATCAAGGACTGGAATGGCCATCAAGGGGCTCATTTGATCAGGGCAAACTCCAAGCCTTGGTCTGCTATAATGAATCCAACAAAACAGGAAAATCTAGGGATAAGCATTTAGCTGCTATTAATAAATTTATACTTATTGCACAAAACCAGCATGACAGAGCCCTAGCGAAGTCTGATTGCGATCAAGCCCCTTACCAAGAGGCAATAACACCTACTGCCCCACCACCCTATGATGCTGCTACCGCTGCAGGTACTACCAAGCTTCTACCATGTGCAGTGGGATATACACCAATACCCCCAGGATATTGTGATAAACCTCAGCTACAGATTTCTCAGGGATCTCAGACACAGACCCCCTTATCTCAAGGATCTCAGACAGTGATACCCTCGCTGCCTGCGGTACCTCTAGCTCCTATGATATTTGACCCACCTACTACCGTACACATTGCCGGGGTAGTTGATCTATCTCTTCCCTCATCACCAAAGGACCCAATTCCAATATCTCAGGGGTCAGTACAAACTCAGACGCCTTTAACCCCTTCAACAATCCCAGTGGCCCAACCAGTAGCCCTGATTTCGGCCCAATTACCCACTGTTACCTCTGCTCCAACGATGCAAGCAACAACCCAGACGCTAACCCCACCACCGCCTCATGTATATCGTACTCTTGGAGGCTATGAGATGGAGATACCCCCTCCCATTATTGAGCAATATCCTTGTGTCCCGAACCCATCAGTTCCGGCCACCGTCCAGTACCCTGCTATCAGTCAAATTGACGTAGCTGCCCAGACCTCCACCTACCCTAGCCTAGGATCAGGATTGACCTCACACATGACCACCCAAACGACTACCTACCCACATATGGGACACACAACTCAGACATCACCTCCACCACTACCTTTGGACTCTTCTGTCCAAACTGGTCCCTTGCCAGCTGAATCCCTACAGTCTATCCTGTCTCAATTACGACAGATGGGTTTCATTCCATGTAGTCCTGCTACACAGACACGGGCTATTTGTCAGGAACTCTATGATCGGGGTTTCATTAAACCACCCCCTGCTCCAGTGAACCCTTCAATGCCCATTCTAGAACCTCAGTGTTCTATTCCTCCTAGATGGGACACGTTAGGTGCACGGCCAATGCGTCCCTTGGTACTCCCAGCCAAACCAGTTAATAAGGAGCGACCGAAGGTTAGACTCTCCCCATTAGACGAAGCATGGGAAGTTTTAAAACAACAACTCCCCACAAAATCGGACATAGAGGATATTCGAAACGAGCCTCCTCCGATGTTCCATTTCTCCTCTTTTTCAGATAGTGAAGTAATCCCTTCCCTTGCAGACGATTCACCTCGTTTCACGTTACCTAATACCCCAGTCCCCTCGGAAGAACAATACGATCACACATTGGCTAGTATGGGAGATGGCCTCGCGTTTGTTTCAGAAGGACTTCGTTCCTTACACAAGTCCCTGACAACGCAACCGCACCCTGATACCCCGGACACCGTGGTATCTGTTGCACCAAAATCTGAGTTTCCTCAACAACATGATGTTATTTCTCATCATACTAGACAGCGCCATCCTCACAGTTATCTTACTGATGAAGGATCTAGCCGCTGCCTTGCGGTTATTGACAATTCCCCACACCCTACAAGTTTGAATATCAGTACAGAACCCATCCTATCTGGTCCACCTAACACACCTGCCCAATATGTGGCTTTGCATGAGAATTCATGGCATTATGTCCAACCATGGGTTGATAACCTTGCAGGATGGTCTGAGGCGCTCCAGCCCCAGTCCGCCCTCTTCCCACGTGAAGGATCTTTACGATCAGACAAGCTTTCACTTGTAAGAGATCTTATTTATGATCACCCCGACCCCCATTGGGATCAGAAAACAACCCTTTATCTAATCCAAGGTCTTCAGGTTTGGAAAAAGTATGAGAATCAGTTTCCCCCAACCACCTCGATTGATCTCCTTAAATCAGTGAAACTTTTTCCCCTGCTGAATAAAATGTCAGGTGGTGTCCCTCATACGGAATACACCCCACTTTCAGCTGTTGAATTGAATAGCCTCATACTACAGCTCCCGGATATTGCACAGGGAGGTAACCGCTGGTTAAAGAAATTACAGGACATAACCCTGGGGACTACTCTATCAGTAGGTGATATGAAAGCGCTCCTGGGCAGAACCCCACACGCTAGTATCACTGACATATTCACTCAATCGGGCTATGCAAAATTTGCCACCGATACTCAGTATGATGGCAACCCTTTGACAGAAATTCAGACCAAAGTATTCCAGGAAATCCGGACCATGTATCCGACCCTTAAAGACTTTTCGGTTATCACTTCCCAAAGATGGGAAATGGATTCAGAGCCTATTGAGGCCTATTTACTCAGACTCCAAGACCTCTATAAGGAAGAAACAGAGGAAAAATTTGACTCTGATAATGCCCTCCCAGTATTCTACCATTTACTGAAGGGAACCTTACCTTCAGAAATTAAACTTAAGTTAGAGAACACCGTGGGTCTCCAATTAGAAAAATGGCCTAAAATTCGTGAACACATCCTTCATCATTGCAGACGACTTATTAAAAGCAAGCAAAATGAAGCCCAACATCGTAAGACAGTACACACTAACTTGGAGGTGCTACAGACTGAAGATCTCAAAGAGAAAAGAGCCTCTAAGAGCTCTGACACCAATACCAATACTCCTAACACTTCTCCCCCTGTTATTGTTATGTATGCTGATCAACGCTATGACAATAACACCCGAAATCAGGGCCCACGGCCCTACCGCCCAGACCGTAGAATTGATTACCCTGAAGAAAGAGGTCGTCGCTCTCAACCCCAGCGAGGTCCCCCAAGGGGCCCTCTTGGAGATACTAGGCGAAAACGAGACTATCGTTCCTGGCCTAGCCCTGATCGCTATCCTGATGTGCTCTGTTATCGCTGCCAACAATACGGTCATTATGCTGCTGAATGTCTTCAGACACAGCCATATAGATTTAGAAAATCGCAGATCCGTCAAAATCCCCCTGAACGGCAGTCATTCCCTTTATGGAACCCGGATCAACACCGTCCGCAGTGACCACAGATTTAGGGATCAATATTACCCACCCCATAATGACTAGGCGTAATCCGAACACGATTTGATTTTGTTGCTCTCAGTTACTCAAAACTACTCGGCTCCTCATTTAGTATCCGGTAACCATTTCTCTGTATATGTGTTGGTTTGATGTTTCTGTTTCCATTACAGGTAACATGTCTTTATTTTATATTCCTCTAGGTTTAATAGCAAGTGTATATTTATGGTACCATACAAATGACCTAACTAAGTCAGCAAGTTATTTATTTGTTTCTATGCATACCTTCCCTGGGGAGTTCTTATCAACTGCAGGGATGAGCGATCCCCAGAGGATATTCATTTTATGTTTTTTTATATATACCTGAACTGACTTATTTATGCCATTTTACTTTATACGGGATCCCTTTTAAATAAAAGCTGTGTATTGCTCATTGTTAAAATGTTTTCTGCTTTAACTGTTACGCTGTTTACATTCACTTCTTTAGTTTTTTCATGAATATAAAGCCTTCATTTTTGAAATCTCTCTATGGTATGTGTGATATCTGAAAGCTTTTCATTATTTCCTTGTCTAAGAAAGAAGCAATATTTAATAACCATTATCCGTTTTATGGAATAAATGCGAGAAATATTCCCTTGAACTGGCCATTTGGGGGAACATTTTGCGCTGATCATAGATTTTGTAGTATTCTTGAATTGAGAATTGGTGAAGCTTTCAGTCATGAATAAGGAAAATTATGCATTCAACTTTCTGATTCCTTTCTATTTAAAACAGTATGCTTTGTGTATTTAACTAACACCTTGCTTCAACTAACTCTTGCCACGTGGTGATTTTGTCTTGAAGCGATATGCTTCTTCCTACTTCTTTGTCTGATTGAAAAAGGGTTACTTAAACTCTATGTGAAGGTCAATAACTTTTGAATGTTTTTTTTTTCATTTGTCTTTTTAAAGGAACCTTTTTCTGGCATTGCCTTCTGAATATGCCTTGCTGCAATTCAGATGTATCATATTTGGTTTTATTTTTATTTTTTTTATTAAGCCTATTTTTATCTTACACCCTTCAGAGTGTTTTTTTTTTTTTCCATTTTTTAATTTTTTTTTAATTTTTTTTTAATTTTTCATTTTCGATACTTTTCTGTTTTGGGGACACACCATAGTAGGGATACACCTCACGGCCCTCCTCTCTGATGCTGACGTCCCTCACCGAGGAGACGACTGCTAGCAAAGAAGAGCTACCCGATAATGTGTCTGATCTGAAGGCTATGTTGCAGCAAAGAATCGCTACATTAAAGGACAGATGCACAGACCCCAACATTACCCGGTGTGAGATACGAGACATTATTGAGTGTGAGTTTCAACAGATACATCGATTGGTCCATGAGCGAAAGAGATAGGCTCTCCACTTACTGGAGTTGCAAGAAGCTTTGGCCTCTACCCTTCTTTCTGAATCGTCTAGCTCGTAAGTCCTGCTGGCCTCCTGCAGCTGAGGGCTCAACCCTTGGTGAATGTTAGTCATCGCAGGTGAAGATTCCATATCTATTGGCGATAGATGGCAACACATTGCCCTCCATACATCAATAACTTGAACATTTACCATCATCTCTAAATTTTTATTGTTAGTTTTTGTACTTATTTTGTTCCATATACTTAACCATTGTTATTTTGATCATGTGTTCGTTAAAATTACCAATCTGTCTCGCACGTTATGCAAGCCAGAAGTGGGGATATATTATGCACATCCCAATTTCTAGTATTAAGAGGGTTGCAATTGACCCCTACCAAACAGGAGATATAATTTTATATATACTATTGCTATTAATGAAAATTGGCTTTTCATTATTTAACCCTTATGGTTTCCCTTTTGTTTTTGCACTTAATTAGCACTGATTTCTCCATGTTTACATTGTCTTTCATTTCTCTTGACATTTATATATTATTTTTGCTTATTCAATTCACACTGATTATGCCCACCAAGATATAGCGATGTATCATTCAGGCATACAGTTATTTTGCTTATTCCTTTGCCAGCCTCTGACTCTTGATGGACTAATAATGATGGTGCATGCCTAGAATAAAGACATGGAAAGATCCAAGTTTGTACACCACAAGTACGTCTTCACGATCTATCCAGGCCCAAATGATGTTAGATCCCCTAAGGTTGTGGCAATGATCTTTACACCTTGCAAACTACTGGACCACAAGTCTTGGGTCCATGTGAAAGATATACGTGTTTACTCAGCCGCAGAACCAGATGTTACCAGCCTAACCATCTCAAGACCAGCCACTCCCTTCAGCAGGCCAGTCTGAAAATCCAGTCCTGTTAGATCTTCCAGATCTCCGTCCAGATTCTTCAGCGCTTCCACCGTCTCAACCATGATCGATGAAAGAGACTTTAGAACTGATACTTAACTTGAGATTTCCTGTTGCTGTTTATGGACATTATAGATTCATGTTTTGTCTTATTTTTAGTTTAGCAGTAATACTGTCTATATATTGAAAAGGTTTTATTTTTATTTTCCTATTATTTCCTTTATTGTTCTAAATGTTTTTCTAAGAGTTTCCCCGTTATTTCTGTTGATGTAATTTAACTTGAAGTTGATATTCTCCGATACAAGGGTAACATCAAACCCTAATACTGGCTCTGATATCATAATGTAGGTGTAAACCCTGTTAGTATCAACCTGTTATGCAATTGTTTAACTTTGGTGTAGGCTTACTTAGGCTTACTTAAGCTGCATGTCTTTCTGTAGGTTTGACTAAGCTCCAAGTGGGGTAACGGATATATAAAATGCTTCCCATACTTCCAGGTCATTATGCATATGTCAATATCCATGCATGACCTTTGTTAATATAAATTTTCCTAGGATTGACCCTTTTTGCTGGATATGACAACCTCATACTTGTTTAAGGATTCTGAATACCTACAACCTAAAACAGCCTGCAATCTGAGTACTAACCATATATTTGTTGAGCCACCATAACAATGCTTAATCAAAACCACTGTTCCTTCCGAGGACCACTGAAATAGATACATTAGATTATCTCCCCATGTACTATGCAACAGATGCAATAGAAGTCATAGAAAGACCTGAAAGTGTTTATTAGTACGATCCACCTTAAATTGCTATTACCCACATACCTATACTTCATGAGATTTTGCAGATGAACTCATGGATTTGTCCCATTCATAAAACCTCTCTCACTACAGGTTTGAGTTAGCCTCAAGAGGGGTAACATCAAGATTAAGGCCCAAGGGATTGGGTAATATAAAGGGAATTCCATATGCCCAAATAATATAGCACCTGAGAATGAAGTTTCCTATCTTGCACCATACCTTCTAACAATTAGTAAGACCAAAACTCCCCCTCTCGTTTGATAGCTTACCACCTTCTGGAATGGATGATGACAAGCTTGACGAGCTTTGTGTCACCCCTCTCCAGAGGGGGTGACAAGTGGGGAATGTATAATTATACTACAGCAAGAGGCCCTCACTGGATGCCCACCGAAAGGGTGGAAGGCCAGATTTTAGGACTCAGGCTGTAAAAATACCAGCTAGGTTTAAAAATCTATGACTGGCTGAGCATGGACTTGCTTTTCCTGCAAGTTAATATGTGTTCTACCCTAAGATCTATCCACTGGAATAGTGGCAGGCCAAACTACATAGCTTTGTGCAGCTGAAAAGCACTGACTAGGCCAGGTACAAATTGAATGTAGCACTTATTAAAATGGAGTTTGTCTTTCTATAAGATGAAACTTAGATCATAAGATAATAGAAAAAGGGGAAGTGAAACTGATATGCTAAGAATAAGATGTTCTGGCAGAAGAGAAAAACATGTTGACAAAAGAGGAAATTGCGAAATAACTTGCAATAGCTGGAACGGAAAGAGTTGGGTACAGAACAACAGATGGCAGGACACGACAGTTTAACCACAGAAATTGAGAAATAGTTGAAAAAAAACAGGTCCCAAAATAGGTCCAGCCATAGACTTCTATTGAGAGAAGAGAGTATAAAAGAAGGGTGATTTGGGCTTAATTTCGGAGTCGTCCCCAACACTTCTCAGACGGCAGAGCGCTGTGCCATTGAACCCAGAATCCATCCGATGTCTGTATTAATTTGAAACTTTGGTAAGAATAAATGCCTTCTATCTGAAACCTTTCTCTGTCTTCATTTTCAAGTATTCCTTACTTGTCACTTATTTTACTAACTAAACTAAACCCACACCAGACACTCATTTTGTGCACAAAATACTGATAGATTCAAATAGACTATATGTGGGAACATAAATGGCCCAGAATACACCTAGATCCAGAAAGGCAGAAAGCAGAGGTCATGGGGATCAGTTTTGAATTACGCCTTCTGATGCCTCCCCAGAACCAACCACCCTGGGATTGGAGGGAAACTATAAAGAATCTTCTGGATGAACTTAAGATGTTCCCCTCCCCATTTGGAAAAGTCCAGAAGGGGTCTAAAAGAGGTCAATTTAAAACAGTACCTTCCACAAATGAGAACTGTGGCCAGGGGTGTGCTGGTAAATTTTTAACAACGGGCTCTCTCTCTCTCTCCGGGCATAGCCGGCTCTGAAATTTTTTTTTTTTTTTTTTTTTTGGGGGGGGGGGGGGAATACATGCCTCTCTCTCCCCTCCCGTGTGCGGGCATGCTAGGCATATGTTTGCCGAGCCCCACCAGCCAATAAATGGACTGCCAACATTCTCTGCTGCTTGTTTCTGGCTCTGAGCAGCAGGATGGAACCTTCTTGCGCTCGCATGAAAAGTCCCAGCCTGATGCTCAGAGCCAGAAACAAGGAGCAGGGAGCAGCAGCAGTCTATTTACTTGGCTAGTGGGGCCAGCATCACTGTCAGCAAAGTAAAAGAGAATTCAGGAGGGGGCCCAAGCCCAAAGGGAGTCAGTTGTTAAAGTAGCCATGGAGGACCCTACTTTAACAACCGGCTCCCAAAATTCTTAAAAACTTAACAAACGGCTCTCGCGAGCCTGTGAGAGCCCGCTCCAGCACACCACTGACTGTGGCTGATGAGAGAGGTGGGTCTTCTAGACCAGTTTAACTGGTACCTTATGAAGAAGATTAAAGGTAAAAACTAAATTATCCCAGATGCTTCTTCCTCAGTGAGGAAGAATGCAGAGCAAGATAATTCTTGTGCCAGAACTAATATTAGGCTTCACCTCACGAAACACAAACAGCAGCTGAGCAGCACTCCCCGCGGCCCCACACAACAGGTACAGGAGCCAGCATAGTGCTCTGCACCAGCAAGCAGCAGCCCAGGTAAAATAAAAATACATCTATTTTTAAAATTTTAATGTGTACAGAGTGACTCAGAGTGTAATCAAAATGCTGGCTGGTGATGGGCTTCTGGGTGGGGTCAGCACTTCACTGCCTAGAGCAAAAAAGATATATTTAATCATTAATAATGATGGCTCTGGTGGTAGGCTTCTGGGTGGGGGGTGGACTTCACTGCCTAGGGCAAAAAAAAAAAAAGGTATATTTAATCACTAAATATACCTGTTTTGCCCTAGCAGTGAAGAGCCCACCCCCACTCAGAAACTCACCAGCAATACATTTTAATAGTGACCAGGTTCATTTTAAAAAGGTTGTCTATTTTTCATGTTGGTGGTGGGTTTTTGGAAGTGGATGGTCTCTGCAGTGCCTAGGTTAAAATTTGTTTAAAAGTGTGGGTGGTCTTCTTTGGGTGGAGGTGGGATCTGCAGTTCCCAGAACATTAAAAAAAAGTCTTATATTTAATGTAATGGGGGGTGGGTTGGGAGTACTAGGCTACAAGGAGGGGTGGGGTGGTAAGATAGGGCTAATACTTAACTATGGGATGGATGGTGGGGAAGGGAAGGATAGATACTGGGCTACAGGGATGGATGGGGGGTAAAGTAGAGAAGAGACGGGCTGATTCTGGGCTACAGGGATGGATGGGGGTAAAGTAGAGAAGAGACGGGCTGATTCTGGGCTATGGGATTGGATGGGGGGTAAAGTAGAGAAGAGACGGGCTGATTCTGGGCTATGGGATTGGATGGGGGGTAAAGTAGAGAAGAGATGGGCTGATTCTGGGCTACAGGGATGGATGGGGGTAAAGTAGAGAAGAGACGGGCTGATTCTGGGCTATGGGATTGGATGGGGGGTAAAGTAGAGAAGAGACGGGCTGATTCTGGGCTACAGGGATGGATGGGGGTAAAGTAGAGAAGAGATGGGCTGATTCTGGGCTATGGGATTGGATGGGGGGGTAGGGAAGGGAAAAGCTGATGTTGGATTACTTGGATGAATGGGGGGGCGTAAGGGAAAGGAAAGATCTTTGTTTTATGTTTTTGTGATATGTTTTAAAGCTATGTGTGTTGAATTGTGATCCGCTTAGAATTGCAGAGATAGTGTGGTATAGAAATTTAGAAAATAAATATTTCTAATTTTTGGTCTTTTATTCTGTAATTGACGAGGGTTGGTCTGTGGGTCTGCATGTGACTGAGCAGGTGAAGGATATGTGCCAAACTGTGGCAATTTTATTTTGTCAGCATCAGAATTGAGAGAAAACAGTAGAGCCAAAGGAAGGGAAAAAGACTTCAAAGATATTTTACCTGTTTTGCTTAATCAGGCATTTACATTTGTTATAAAGCAAAGTTTGAAGGATATAGGCAAACGTATCAACACACATAACAGAATCCTGCAATATAATTACAGCAATGGCAATTATAGAAGACTTATATCTGGTCAAGTTTGATATGGCATAATGTAATTATATTTAAAAATATTGTTGTTTTTTTTTTCATTTCCATTATGTATGTATGTGGTTTATGATGATACAGGGCAACTGTTGGGCAAGCTACTTAGAAATCCATCATCAAGTGCATTCTAAGGCATTATTTTGTAGTATCCCAAGAAACACTACTCATACTTATATACATAGCGCCCACCCATATTAGATCTGGGCCCACCCAAAATGTCAGGTCTGGCTACGCCACTGTATCCAACTGAAACAGCTTTAGACTTGTTACAGATGGACCAAGAATTTTAAAAAAACGAGAATGTGGATTGCTTTGTTTTGAGTGAATGGGGATGACGGCTGTGCTGGTAAGGGGAAACTTAGATTGTCCTAATTGGCTTCCTTGCTTTCAGTGGACTAGACAGGCTCACTTCCACTCCTGTCTATTAAACCTCCTTGCAGCAGATAATAGGTTTGCTTGATGTGATTTGAGTGTATGGCAATGACGGCTGCATGGGGGAGTGGAAACAGAGATTAACCAAATTGGCTTCCTTGCTTACAGTGGACTAGACAGGCTCACTTCCACTCCTGTCTATTAAACCTCCTTGCAGCAGATAATAGGTTTGCTTGATGTGATTTGAGTGTATGGCAATGACGGCTGCATGGGGGAGTGGAAACAGAGATTAACCAAATTGGCTTCCTTGCTTACAGTGGACTAGACAGGCTCACTTCCACTCCTGTCTATTAAACCTTGCAGCAGATAATAGGTTTGCTTGATGTGATTTGAGTGTATGGCAATGACGGCTGCATGGGGGAGTGGAAACAGAGATTAACCAAATTGGCTTCCTTGCTTACAGTGGACTAGACAGGCTCACTTCCACTCCTGTCTATTAAACCTCCTTGCAGCAGATAATAGGTTTGCTTGATGTGATTTGAGTGTATGGCAATGACGGCTGCATGGGGGAGTGGAAACAGAGATTAACCAAATTGGCTTCCTTGCTTACAGTGGACTAGACAGGCTCACTTCCACTCCTGTCTATTAAACCTTGCAGCAGATAATAGGTTTGCTTGATGTGATTTGAGTGTATGGCAATGTCGGCTGCATGGGGGAGTGGAAACAGAGATTAACCAAATTGGCTTCCTTGCTTACAGTGGACTAGACAGGCTCACTTCCACTCCTGTCTATTAAACCTCCTTGCAGCAGATAATAAGTTTGCTTGATGTGATTTGAGTGTATGGCAATGACGGCTGCATGGGGGAGTGGAAACAGAGATTAACCAAATTGGCTTCCTTGCTTACAGTGGACTAGACAGGCTCACTTCCACTCCTGTCTATTAAACCTTGCAGCAGATAATAGGTTTGCTTGATGTGATTTGAGTGTATGGCAATGTCGGCTGCATGGGGGAGTGGAAACAGAGATTAACCAAATTGGCTTCCTTGCTTACAGTGGACTAGACAGGCTCACTTCCACTCCTGTCTATTAAACCTCCTTGCAGCAGATAATAGGTTTGCTTGATGTGATTTGAGTGTATGGCAATGACGGCTGCATGGGGGAGTGGAAACAGAGATTAACCAAATTGGCTTCCTTGCTTACAGTGGACTAGACAGGCTCACTTCCACTCCTGTCTATTAAACCTCCTTGCAGCAGATAATAGGTTTGCTTGATGTGATTTGAGTGTATGGCAATGACGGCTGCATGGGGGAGTGGAAACAGAGATTAACCAAATTGGCTTCCTTGCTTACAGTGGACTAGACAGGCTCACTTCCACTCCTGTCTATTAAACCTCCTTGCAGCAGATAATAGGTTTGCTTGATGTGATTTGAGTGTATGGCAATGACGGCTGCATGGGGGAGTGGAAACAGAGATTAACCAAATTGGCTTCCTTGCTTACAGTGGACTAGACAGGCTCACTTCCACTCCTGTCTATTAAACCTCCTTGCAGCAGATAATAGGTTTGCTTGATGTGATTTGAGTGTATGGCAATGACGGCTGCATGGGGGAGTGGAAACAGAGATTAACCAAATTGGCTTCCTTGCTTACAGTGGACTAGACAGGCTCACTTCCACTCCTGTCTATTAAACCTCCTTGCAGCAGATAATAGGTTTGCTTGATGTGATTTGAGTGTATGGCAATGACGGCTGCATGGGGGAGTGGAAACAGAGATTAACCAAATTGGCTTCCTTGCTTACAGTGGACTAGACAGGCTCACTTCCACTCCTGTCTATTAAACCTCCTTGCAGCAGATAATAGGTTTGCTTGATGTGATTTGAGTGTATGGCAATGACGGCTGCATGGGGGAGTGGAAACAGAGATTAACCAAATTGGCTTCCTTGCTTACAGTGGACTAGACAGGCTCACTTCCACTCCTGTCTATTAAACCTCCTTGCAGCAGATAATAGGTTTGCTTGATGTGATTTGAGTGTATGGCAATGACGGCTGCATGGGGGAGTGGAAACAGAGATTAACCAAATTGGCTTCCTTGCTTACAGTGGACTAGACAGGCTCACTTCCACTCCTGTCTATTAAACCTCCTTGCAGCAGATAATAGGTTTGCTTGATGTGATTTGAGTGTATGGCAATGACGGCTGCATGGGGGAGTGGAAACAGAGATTAACCAAATTGGCTTCCTTGCTTACAGTGGACTAGACAGGCTCACTTCCACTCCTGTCTATTAAACCTCCTTGCAGCAGATAATAGGTTTGCTTGATGTGATTTGAGTGTATGGCAATGACGGCTGCATGGGGGAGTGGAAACAGAGATTAACCAAATTGGCTTCCTTGCTTACAGTGGACTAGACAGGCTCACTTCCACTCCTGTCTATTAAACCTCCTTGCAGCAGATAATAGGTTTGCTTGATGTGATTTGAGTGTATGGCAATGACGGCTGCATGGGGGAGTGGAAACAGAGATTAACCAAATTGGCTTCCTTGCTTACAGTGGACTAGACAGGCTCACTTCCACTCCTGTCTATTAAACCTCCTTGCAGCAGATAATAAGTTTGCTTGATGTGATTTGAGTGTATGGCAATGACGGCTGCATGGGGGAGTGGAAACAGAGATTAACCAAATTGGCTTCCTTGCTTACAGTGGACTAGACAGGCTCACTTCCACTCCTGTCTATTAAACCTCCTTGCAGCAGATAATAGGTTTGCTTGATGTGATTTGAGTGTATGGCAATGACGGCTGCATGGGGGAGTGGAAACAGAGATTAACCAAATTGGCTTCCTTGCTTACAGTGGACTAGACAGGCTCACTTCCACTCCTGTCTATTAAACCTCCTTGCAGCAGATAATAGGTTTGCTTGATGTGATTTGAGTGTATGGCAATGACGGCTGCATGGGGGAGTGGAAACAGAGATTAACCAAATTGGCTTCCTTGCTTACAGTGGACTAGACAGGCTCACTTCCACTCCTGTCTATTAAACCTCCTTGCAGCAGATAATAGGTTTGCTTGATGTGATTTGAGTGTATGGCAATGACGGCTGCATGGGGGAGTGGAAACAGAGATTAACCAAATTGGCTTCCTTGCTTACAGTGGACTAGACAGGCTCACTTCCACTCCTGTCTATTAAACCTCCTTGCGGCAGATAATAGGTTTGCTTGATGTGATTTGAGTGTATGGCAATGACGGCTGCATGGGGGAGTGGAAACAGAGATTAACCAAATTGGCTTCCTTGCTTACAGTGGACTAGACAGGCTCACTTCCACTCCTGTCTATTAAACCTCCTTGCGGCAGATAATAGGTTTGCTTGATGTGATTTGAGTGTATGGCAATGACGGCTGCATGGGGGAGTGGAAACAGAGATTAACCAAATTGGCTTCCTTGCTTACAGTGGACTAGACAGGCTCACTTCCACTCCTGTCTATTAAACCTCCTTGCGGCAGATAATAGGTTTGCTTGATGTGATTTGAGTGTATGGCAATGACGGCTGCATGGGGGAGTGGAAACAGAGATTAACCAAATTGGCTTCCTTGCTTACAGTGGACTAGACAGGCTCACTTCCACTCCTGTCTATTAAACCTCCTTGCAGCAGGTAATAGGTTTGCTTGATGTGATTTGAGTGTATGGCAATGACGGCTGCATGGGGGAGTGGAAACAGAGATTAACCAAATTGGCTTCCTTGCTTACAGTGGACTAGACAGGCTCACTTCCACTCCTGTCTATTAAACCTTGCAGCAGATAATAGGTTTGCTTGATGTGATTTGAGTGTATGGCAATGTCGGCTGCATGGGGGAGTGGAAACAGAGATTAACCAAATTGGCTTCCTTGCTTACAGTGGACTAGACAGGCTCACTTCCACTCCTGTCTTTTAAACCTCCTTGCAGCAGATAATAAGTTTGCTTGATGTGATTTGAGTGTATGGCAATGACGGCTGCATGGGGGGGGGGGGTGGAAACAGAGATTAACCAAATTGGCTTCCTTGCTTACAGTGGACTAGACAGGCTCACTTCCACTCCTGTCTATTAAACCTCCTTGCAGCAGATAATAGGTTTGCTTGATGTGATTTGAGTGTATGGCAATGACGGCTGCATGGGGGAGTGGAAACAGAGATTAACCAAATTGGCTTCCTTGCTTACAGTGGACTAGACAGGCTCACTTCCACTCCTGTCTATTAAACCTCCTTGCAGCAGATAATAGGTTTGCTTGATGTGATTTGAGTGTATGGCAATGTCGGCTGCACGGGGTAGTAGAAACAGAGATTAACCAAATTGGCTTCCTTGCTTACAGTGGACTAGACAGGCTCACTTCCACTCCTGTCTATTAACCTCCTTGCAGCAGATAATAGGTTTGCTTGATGTGATTTGAGTGTATGGCAATGACGGCTGCATGGGGGAGTGGAAACAGAGATTAACCAAATTGGCTTCCTTGCTTACAGTGGACTAGACAGGCTCACTTCCACTCCTGTCTATTAAACCTCCTTGCAGCAGATAATAAGTTTGCTTGATGTGATTTGAGTGTATGGCAATGACGGCTGCATGGGGGAGTGGAAACAGAGATTAACCAACTTGGCTTCCTTGCTTACAGTGGACTAGACAGGCTCTCTTCACCCACTACTACTACTTAACATTTCTAAGGCGCTACTAGGGTTCTCAGTTGGGGGGAGGGGGTAAGGGGCACTCAGATGGGAGAAGGGTGTGGGATGGGGGTTCTCAGTTGGGGGAAGGGGGACTCAGATGGGAGAAGGGTGTGGGATGGGGGTTCTCAGTTGGGGGAAGGGGGACTCAGATGGGAGAAGGGTGTGGGATGGGGGTTCTCAGTTGGGGGAAGGGGGACTCAGATGGGAGAAGGGTGTGGGATGGGGGTTCTCAGTTGGGGGAAGGGGGACTCAGATGGGAGAAGGGTGTGGGATGGGGGTTCTCAGTTGGGGGAAGGGGGACTCAGATGGGAGAAGGGTGTGGGATGGGGGTTCTCAGTTGGGGGAAGGGGGACTCAGATGGGAGAAGGGTGTGGGATGGGGGTTCTCAGTTGGGGGAAGGGGGACTCAGATGGGAGAAGGGTGTGGGATGGGGGTTCTCAGTTGGGGGAAGGGGGACTCAGATGGGAGAAGGGTGTGGGATGGGGGTTCTCAGTTGGGAGAAGGGGGCTGGAACTGGGGTTTGAGAAGGGGCCATATGGGAAATGGGGCATGCGTGGATCAGGTGGGAGAATGGTTCTGGGGCTGAAAAGCGGGGCTCTAATACAAGGCATATGGATGAAGGGGGCTGAAAAGGAGGGTAGGTGGGATAAGGGGACTAGTACTGGGACTGGAGGCTGAAAAGGGGCAGGGGCTGAAACTGTGGGTACTGGGGGCTGAAAAGGAGATAGGGAGAAGTGGCTGGGGCTGAAGCTTGGGACTGGTGGGAGAAAAGGGCTGGGGCTGAAACGGGGGACTGGTGGGATAGTGGGGCTGAAAAAAAGGGGCAGAGAGAGGGGCAGATCCTGGATGGAAGGGGGAGCGAGAGGGAGGGCAGACCCGGATGGATGGGAGAGGGAGGGCAAATGGTGGATTGAAGGGGCAGAGAGAAAGGGCAGACAGTGGATGGAAGGTATAGAAAGGGCAGACAGTGAATGGAAGGGGCAGAGATAGAGGGCAGATGTGCACGGAAGGGGCAGGGAGAGAGGGCAGACATTGGATGGAGGGGACAGCAGAGAGGGCAGACACTGGATGGCAGAGAGAGAGCGAAGACAGATGCTGGATGGAAGGAAGACAGTGAAAAGAAGATGAGGAAAGCAGAAACCAGAGACGACAAACTGTAAATAAAATATATATTTTTATTTTTTTGCTTTAGGCTATAGTATTGTAGCTGTGTTAATAAATGTTTATAATAAGGTAATCTTTGTATTGGACTAATTTTAATACATTTTGTCAAACTTTCGGAGAACAAAGCCCCCTTCCTCAGGTCAGGATAGGATACTGTAACAGCTCTATACTGTATTGACCTGAGGACGGAGGTTTTGGCCTCTGAAAGCTAAATGTATTAGTCCAATAAAATGGTATTATTTTATTTTCTATATTTGTTTTGTTTCTATTTGTTAATTTGTAAAGTGGTGATTGGTATTTGTTAGTTTTTTTTCAAATTTACATCTGTTGTCTTTATATTTTGCACAGTACTAGGGGACATTTTCTGTTTCTGTGGTGTTGTATGCAGAGTCTGGCATCTTGGGGGTTCAGTTTAATTTTTGTCTAAATAGAAAGTTTAAATATTACTACTTATTCTATAGTGGATTAGAGTGTATCAGTGTTTGTGAAAAAGACATGGTTTTCAGTTGGCATTGACTGTGCAGGATCGACAAGCCCTGGAGCTGGGGGCCTTGGAGCTCGGAGGGAGGGGTGGCCGGCTCTGGAGCTAGGGTGGGGGTGGAGCTAGGGTGGGGCGGAGTTAGGGTGGGGGCGGGGCTAGGGTGGGGCCCCGTCAAATTGGTCTGCATAGGGCCCCGCACTTGCTAAGACCGGCCCTGAATGGAAGTAAAACCAGGCTGGCTCAATCCGTCCTCCTTTTTCTGGAGCCATATGGTAACACTAAAGAGGTGGGCTTTGAGCAAGGATTTGAAGATGGACAGGGAGGGGGCTTGGCGAATGGGCTCAAGGAGTTTATTCCAAGCATGGGGTGAGGTGAGGCAGAAGGGACGGAGCATGGAGTTGGCGGTGGTGGAGAAGGGTACTGAAAGGAGGGATTTGTCTTGAGAGCGGAGGTTACAGGTAGGAACATAGGGGGAGATGAGGGTAGAGAGGTAGGGAGGGGCTGCAGATCGAGTGCATTTGTAGGTTAGTAGGAGAAGCTTGAACTGTATGCGGTACCTAATCGGAAGCCAGTGCAGTGACTTGAGGAGAGGGGTGATATGAGTATATCGGTCCAGACGGAAGATAAGACGTGCAGCAGAGTTCTGAACGGACTGAAGGGGGGATAGATGGCTAAGTGGGAGGCCAGTGAGGAGTAGGTTGCAGTAGTCAAGGCGAGAGGTAATGAGAGAGTGGATGAGAGTTCGGGTGGTGTGCTCAGAGAGGAAAGGGCGAATTTTGCTAATGTTATAGAGGAAGAAGCGACAGGTCTTGGCTATCTGCTGGATATGCACAGAGAAGGAGAGAGAGGAGTCGAAGATGACTCCAAGGTTGCGGGCAGATGAGACGGGGAGGATGAGGGTGTTATCAACTGAGATAGAGAGTGGAGGGAGAGGAGAAGTGGGTTTGGGTGGGAAGACAATAAGTTCGGTCTTGGCCATGTTCAGTTTCAGGTGGCGGTTGGACATCCAGGCAGCAATGTCGGATAAGCAGGCCTATACCTTGGCCTGGGTATTGCGAAGAAAAGAGCGGGGCGAAGCCTGGGGAGAAGAGAAGCACAATTTCAGGGCAGGCACTGACAGGTAACGCTGATCGCTGCCTCCCGGACGGCCGTTCCCCGAAGCCGCGGGAGAAAAGGCAGCGACAGCAATGAAGGATTTGGATGGGCGGGCCTGGAGGGAAAGTGGGTGGGCCTGGGCCCGTCCAGGCCCACCCGTGGCTACGCCCCTGCCTGGGAGGAGCTGGGTTATTTGCAATGATAAGTATGGCGTATTGTGATGTCCTAGTTACCCAGCGCCACACTGCTCTTAAGGTCCTCAACATAGGAAAGACTTTCAATACATTAGGCAGGCAACCCACTGGATTTTATTTATTTATTTATTTATTGCATTTGTACCCCACCTTTTCCCACCTATTTGTAGGCTCAAAGTGGCTTACAGAGTGTGGTTATGACATAATTATTTCGTGATAACAGGTACAATTCTTATAGTTTGAATGTTGGTAAGAGAAAATAAGCATAGTCGTTTCATGATAACAAGTACAATTATTACTGTTTAAAGATTGGGTAAGGGAGGATAGACGGGAAGGTAAGTTAGAGGTGAGCTGTGGTGATTGTGTGATTTGATGGAGTAGTTTGTAGGCTATGTATTTTCCTTGTAGGTCTTTTGGAAGAGATGAGTTTTCAGAGATTTGCGGAAGTTAGTTAACTCGTCAATAGCTTTCAGGTCTGTAAGTAGAGCATTCCACAGCTGCGTGCTCAAGTAGGAGAAGGTGGTGGCGTGTGTCAGTTTGTATTTCAGTCCTTTGCAGCTGGGAAAGTGCAGATTGAGATATTTGCGGGATGATCTTACAGTGTTTCTGGGAGGCAAGTCCACAAGGTTTAGCATGTAGATTGGGGCGTCTGCGTGTATAATTTTGTGTACTATCGTGCAGATCTTGAACTCAACACTTTCTTTGAGTGGGAGCCAGTGGAGTTTCTCTCTTAGGGGTTTAGCACTTTCATATTTATTTTTTCCAAATATGAGTCTGGCGGCTGTATTCTGGGCTGTTTGGAGTTTTTTGATAGCTTGTTCTTTGCAGCCGGCGTATAGTGCATTACAGTAGTCCAGGTGACTTATTACCATTGACTGTACCAGGGTGCGGAAGATATGTCTTGGGAAGAAAGGTTTTACTCTTTTGAGTTTCCACATTGAGTGGAACATTCTCTTCATTGTATTCTTCACATGAGTATCAAGTGTGAGGTTTCGGTCGATAGTCACTTCAAGAATGTTTAGGTTTTGCGCGACGGGAAGAGAACAGTATGGTGTGGTTATTTTGGAGTAGGTGTTTTTGCTGTGTTGTGAGGTTAGTACAAGACATTGTGTTTTCTCTGCGTTGAGTTTCAGTTTGAACGCATTAGCCCAGGAGTGCATAGTTTGGAGGCTTTGATTGATCTCGTTGGTGATTTCGTTTAGATCCTGCTTGAATGGGATGTAGATCGTGACATCGTCTGCTTATATATAGGGATTGAAGTTTTGATTGGCTAGAAGTTTGGCTAGTGGTATCATCATTAGGTTGAAGAGAGTTGGTGATAGGGGGGATCCTTGGGGAAGTCCGCATTCAGGTGTCCATGGGGATGATGTGTGCGCGTTGATTGTACTTGGTATGATCTTGTGGTCAGGAATCCTTTGAACCATTTGAGAAGTGTGCCTCCTACTCCGAAGTATTCTAGTTTATGTAATAGTATTTCATGGTTGACCATGTCGAAGGCGCTGGACATGTCAAATTGTAGGAGGAGTATGTTGTTGCCAGTTGCAATTGCTTGTTTGAAAGCGTTCATTGCCGATACTAGTACTGTAGGGGTATTTCCCTGTGATCTAGCCTATGCTGGTCTGGGCCTATACAAGCCTATGACATCTTGGTATAATAAGATGGCTGCTGCAACATCTCTGTGTCAGCAAGATCCAGCTTCAGCTTGTGGAAAATCACTGACAGGCTTGCTAAAGCCAAGGACAGTCTGTGTTCTAAACACCCCCTTCTATCACCCTGAGAACGGAGTAGGGAGGCAGACATGGCTCCAGAAGTTACCATTCTCCAAGGTCACAAAACAAAGAACTCTTCTTGCCATGTACTGAACTGGACAAGATCATGATTGGTTCCTACCGTCACCTGACCGAGAGGTACGGGGAAAGCGGGAACAGAAGAAAGAAGTGAGTCGGAGACCCTTGGAAGAGGGGCAACTGGTAAGAGGACCTGAGAGATCCAGCAAGGCTCGGGGGGAGCCAGAGACTTTGTATGATACCAACATCGTGACCTGCATCCTGGTGCAAATACCTGTGGCAGAGATATTGGCTCTGATAACCAAAGGAGTGACGGGAACCTAAGTGGGCTAATAAAGACCTGCACTACAAAAGACACAGACAGCTAAAATAGCGTCTGGGGAGATTCTGCTCCGGTCTTATCTGAAGCCGTCATCACGACAGCGTGGTAAGATCACAGTGATATATTTCCTGGTCTGGGGTTAGGCAGTGGTTTTATCTAAGTACGACTGGTTTATGTCAGCTCTTGGTCAGAGAAAGCAGCTAATGTGTATTTTGCATAAGATGTGATAAGTTTCATAAGGATTATTAGGTTATCATTTGTACTGTTCTAATCATTACCGTACTTAGTCTCAGGATAATCAGAGTGTAGTTTAGACAATATATTTTCGGTAGTGCTCATATCAGTAAGGGATATTTTTATTGCATAAGCTAGCGCAGAGTATTTCTATTTTCTTATCCATAATAAAGCTAATATATATATCTATCAGCTGTGTCTTTCTTTTTCACTCTACACACCAAAACACCTGGAGAGGTGCCAGAAGCAAGATTCCTGTATCTCACCCTAGACAGAGCTAGTGAGTCTGTTAGGCAGACTTATGCATCAGGGAATCTTGGTATAAGTAATCTGTGGGTACTTGTTGCCCTAGGTATTATTTATCTCACCCTACAAATGGGAGCTCGTGGCGGGATCTCAAAGAGCTGAGGAAAGAATCCGTTTGTTTTTTTTCTGTAGAAAGAAAGAAATCCTAGCTGTATAGTTCTGAACTTTAAATTTCTCTCTCTGTGTGTGCACTGGAAAGTGTCTGTGAAGCGTGCTATAGACACTGGTAGTCGTAAATCTGCTGCTTCTGCCAGCTTTACGACCTAGCAGTGAGATAAGGTTTTTTTTTTCAGTACTAGTTGTGTTACTTGCTAGCAGCTTTCAGTTCTTCAGTATGACGTCACCTAGCAATATGCTCTCCGCGCTAGAAGTCACTGTTTTTGAAGTTTTAATTAGTGCAAGACAGTCTAATAAGGCAGTACCGGAGTATTCTATAAACTCTCTGTTGAAATTGTTTAGGAAAAACTCGCCTGAAAGTCACAAGGCATATGATTTTGTATTGCATTCAGTGTTGAAGGTTAAAAATAGATTGACCGTGGCAGCACTAGTGGAGCTCGGCTGTACCCTACTAGCTAAGAACGAAAGTGCAGCTTGTAGTACCTTTGACCTCCAAACTGAACTCCAACAACTGCGTGATGAAGTTAATGCTCTGAAAACAGAACGATTGGATTTACAATTGAGGTTAGAGAGCATCACTTCTCAGGCAACGGCTGGAGGAGGGGAGGGTGCTGCAGGTCCACAGGGAAATGTTCCATGTTCCGCTTGTGCAGTGTTGAAAGGAAAGTGTGCCGCCCTAGAGAAAGATAAAGAGCATTGGGAACTGACTGCCCAGTCCTTGGAGAAGGATATGAGGCAGAAAAACGATTCCCTTGCTTCTAAATCTTATCAATTGGAGGAGATGATGCAGACTTTAAGTTTGCGAAAGAAAGAAGCTGATCACTTTCACTCCCGGCAAGAGCAAGTGAGAGAAACATATGAGGATAGGATTACGGCCTTGAGTAGGGAGTTGAAACAGGAAAAAGGGAGTGTCAGCTCTGCCCGGCAGGCTTGGCACAAGGCAGAAGAAGGACAGGTGGAGTTATGGGAGAAGAATAATATGCTTTCACTACAGTTGTCACAGGCTCGGCAGGACAGAGAGATGTGTGTAAAGGCATTAACCCGGTATAGGACAGAACTAGATACGGTCCAGCAGGAGGTATACGACTCTATGGAAGAGGCTACTGCTACACCCATGGAATCACAGAATAGGGCTGACTCTAGGTCGCCCAGTCCTATGCTAGAACAGTTCAAACTGCCTGAATGGTCCCCGAGAAATGAAGTAGAGCTGGAGTCTAAGCCTTGTCAGTTGACAGCCCCACCCCGGTACAGCAGCCTAGTTCCCGAGACCTTCGACAGCATGCAGGAGCCTAGGCTCCGCCCAGTAAGGCCACAGAACACTGTGCAAATTGATGATGTTAACAGGACAGTTGCACCTAGGCCCCGCCCAGGAAGGTCACAGCTTATTGTGACACCTGAGGAGGGCACCGGTACAATTGGGCCTATGCTCCGCCCAGGAAGGGCGCAGCTCACGGCACCTCTTGATGACATCAGCAGCACCACAGCACCACTGTTTAAGTCCCCTACTGGAGAGCAGCGGAACTCCACTCAAACACACAAAGTCATTCCTTTATCTAGGGACCAGTATTCACAAGTAATGAAAACACTTCGGGCGATGATTACACCTTTTAAAGAGTCTTCTGAGGTGACAATCTACGCACATCTGGATAGCGTGCATGACCTTTTCAATTTCTTACAGGTTCAGGCCGACGCAGATAAAAGAGCTTTACTGCAGTGGACGTTTGCGACTGAGTGCCAAACGTATTTAAAGGCAATTTTGGCTGAGAGTAATGATTTCTCCACCGTGGAACAAGCGTTGAAAAAGCGGTATGGACTGTTTGCGGACCCCACCGAGGCCAAAAGGGCAGCATATAATATGCGCTGCAGGCCAAATGAGAGTCCACATGAATGGTCCTATCGCCTGAGGCGCGCATTTTTCGATGGGGGGGCGGACCCAGAGGCCAAAGAAC
Source organism: Microcaecilia unicolor (assembly GCF_901765095.1). NCBI lineage: Eukaryota > Metazoa > Chordata > Amphibia > Gymnophiona > Siphonopidae > Microcaecilia > Microcaecilia unicolor. Next base: position 3,467,559 of record NW_021963345.1, read on the forward strand.
TTGAGTTTGGGGAATTTAGGAATCTTTTTGTGAAAGGTCTGCCCAATCAAGTGAAAATGTCTCTAGCAGGAAAAAAAAGTGAACCTTTTTCCCTTCTGCTAAAGCGGGCGGAGGAGCTTTTTGATATGTGTCGCGAACAGCCTGATGCGGCGACCACCCAAGTAGTTCCTAAGAATCGAAGCAAAGTGGCTCCACCTAGTGTTTGTGCTGTTACATCCACGCTTTCTCTGGAAAACAAGATGTCAAGTCCTTCTACACCCGCCCGGGTTGGCAATACCCAATCTTACCAGCAAAAGGGCACCACGCCTCCGACTGCGCCGGAGGGCCAACAACAGGACCCGAAAAGGAAGCGTTTTAACAAGAGACAGTGGGCAGCGGAAAAGATCCGGACCCAACAAGCACAGATTGAGCAACTGATGGCGCAACTTCAACGAACAAATCCTGCAGCCGCACCCCACCCATCCTCGTCACCGAACAAAGGAGGCAACTTTCAGAAGCCCAAAGAGAAATCTTCCGGGCCAATTACAGGGCCTAGGCCGAGTGTCAAGTCCGTTGAATTACTGGAAGATCCGGTTTCTTGTGAGGAAGACCTGGCATGACTAGACTCGGACCCTCCTTCACCAACCATCATGTCCACAGTTCATGTGAATGCTTTGTCGTCCAACAGTGAGGAGTCCTCCATGACCGATGCTGATGCCCAGCCCTCTAACCCGAAAGGGCCTCTCTTACAGGACTCGAATGAGGAAAACAGGTATTTTCTTGGTAAACTTATTCCTAAAGGGTACAGATATACCTTAGCTCTGTTGATTCAACAGAAATTTTCCTGTCAGGGTCTACTGGATACCGCCTCAGAGGTGACGTTGATCACCCAGGGCATGTTTCAGAAACTTGAGGCTTTTCTGGGGGGAGGTGGAGAGGCGCTGCGTGTCACCCCGTGTGACTTGTCACTGGTGGCCTATGGCAATCAAAGCATCGGTACTGTGGGACGGGTTTGGCTTTCCTTGCAGTTCGGCGAGTTGTTTGTCAAACACCCTGCTATCATTACTACTGGTGCTGGTGAAGAATTCTTAATTGGGAACGATCTTCTGAAGAGATTGCAGACTGATCTGGATTATCGCCATGAAGTCATCTGGGCCCAAGTCGCAAGTCCCCTCCCATATGGGAAAGTAAAGCATATGAGCAGAGTCAGTGGTTCCAGCTCCGTGGGGCTTAGGGATTCCCCAATTCTAATGAATTTCCGGAAGTCAGAAGACCCTCACACCTGGGAGCTCCAGTTGTGTGGTGCACCAGGGGGGGATGAACAGCGTGGTGAAGTTATCCGCATCCAAACGGACCGGATAGCTGACATTGTTCTCCAGGATGACAATTTGGAAATTGTTTTGACTGACTCGACTCATACCGGTGACTCCCCAGATGCTGCTGCCGAGATAGCCCACGAGGCCTCTGTTTCCACTTCCAGTCCAGACTCACCGCATCCTCGCAAGTTGATGGACATTCAACAGAAGGATGATGCTTACACCATTCCTGTCCAGATAGCTGACATCCAAACACTCCAGTCCACGTTGCTGTTGCCTAGTGACGTTTCCTTCATCAGTGACACTCTGTTTTATTGTCTTCGCAAGTCTGTGCAACTTCACTTCAGTAAGTGTTCGCCCACTTCTGTGCAGGTACCTGGACAAGGTGCCAAGACGCTCGTGGGACTGTGTAGCCTTCCTTTGACTGTAGGACAGAAGTCGTTCACCCACCACTTCTCTGTTGTGAGAGACCTACCACAGCCCTTATATCTGGGCTCCGATTGCCTTGTGCGACTGGGAGTTTATGTGGATCTGGTGAACCTGGTCTTGTGGAGTAGACTTGATGGCAGCCCAGTGGAATCTGAAGTAACGCCTGTTAGCTTGAAGTCTGGACAGACCATACCCCAGGTCTGTGAAGTAGTCTGTGATACAAATGTGACCATTCCAGCTAGAGTGAGGGACTTTTCCATCAAGCTCCGTCTTGCTCAGGGACAGCGTCTGTTGGACAAAGTGGTGTTCTTCAACCCTCATGCTCATTTTCGTGACCTAGGGCTGTCCACCGGCGTTCTGCCATGGTTAGAGGTAATTGGTGAGACTTTTCACCTGTTAGTCACCAATCCACAGTTTGATGAAGTAGAAGTGTCTGCAGGAGACCCTTTTGGATTTCTAGTGGGAGACTCTTTTCCTGATGTCGAGGTAAGTTTGCCCATTGTTGGCAGGCTGCCTTCCTCTTGGAACACCTGCCAGGGGGGGGAGACACCTGAATGTCTGTTCACCTCTCCCAGAGGCCTCATCTCGCTGGAGTTTGTTTGGCCATATGATGCAACGGGTTCGCAAGTGCAGATGGAAGACGACTACTTGATTTTGTCCAGAAAGATGTCTTTACCCCAGAAGTCTAGAGTGGTGAATGCGGTTGAAACTTCATCTCTGCAGGAGGACATTGAAGAGCAGGTGGAAATTCCAACCAACCAGCCTTTCTCAGAGTTTGACGCGATGGTGAAAGACCAAGTGGAACAGGCTGATGCTTGTGCTACTGACACAGAGAAGATGCAGTTGACTGAGTTGCTGTACAAATACAAGGAACTTTTTGCTGTGGACTCATATGACTGTGGCCTTACAGACCTACACGTCACCAGAGTGCCTACGGAACCAAGTAGTAAGCCTGTCTTTGTGCGCCAGTATAAGATCCCATTAGCTTCCTATGAGTCCGTGCAAGAGATTCTCAATACCTTGGAGGCCAGGGGCATCATTAGGCAATGCAACAGCACATACAACTCCCCTCTGTGGCCCATCTTGAAAAAGAACAACAGCTGGAGAATTGCCCTGGACTACCGTCAGCTGAATAAGCGAGTACCGCTGTCCAGGTGGCCAATGGCTCCACTGGATCAGAGTCTTGCTACCATCAAAGGGGCTAAGTATTTCACCAGCCTAGACTTAGCATCAGGGTTTTGGACCGTACCGGTACATCCACATGACCAATATAAACTGGCCTTCACGTTTGGGAAGAAACAGTATACGTGGAACAGAACTCCCTTTGGTTTTCTCAACTCCCCGGCTGAATTCAACATCTTCCTACACAAAGCACTTCCAGATGCTGAAGCTCGAGGGACTGTGGTCTATGTGGATGATATTCTGATCAAAAGCTCTACTTTTCAAGATCACTTGGCAGAGATTGAGCATGTCTTCACACAGTTGACAGATGCTGGAGCTAAATTGACCCTAGCCAAAGGACAATGGTGCAAGAAATCTCTGAATTACCTAGGGTATGAAATTTCTGCTGATGGTCTGCGACCTCAGAAGAAGCGAGTTCAGGCCTTACAACAGCTGAAACATCCCACCAATCTCACAGAACTTCGTTCCTTTCTGGGAATATGCAATTATTCCAGACAGTTCATAGACGAGTATGCGGAGATCACCCGACCCTTGGTCAAGCTATTGAAGAAAGATACACCCTGGACGTGGGGTCCACAGCAGGAATCTGCTATGCAGGAGCTGAAGGATCAGCTTAGCCGCTTTCCATGCCTCGCGTACCCTGAGGGGGGTCGCGAATTCTACGTTGACCTGGGATACTCCAATCATTCCATGAGTGCTGTCCTGTATCAGAAATATGACTCTGATAAGCGGGTTGTGGCCTATGCTAGCAAAGGCCTATCGGATGTGGAAAAGAAGTATTCTGACTGTGAGAAATCCTTGTGGACCACGGTATGGGCTCTGCAACATTTCCGGAGTTACATCCAAGGGGAGAAGCTAATCGTAGAAACTTGTCATCAAATCGTTAGTTTCCTGGGTAGCGACCGAATCAAATCCGGTCGAGTGTCCAACAGTAGGATAGTCTCCTGGACATTGGCTCTTCAAGGATGGCCTTTAGAGGTAAGGTATGCCCAGAAACATCGTAATGTAGTAGCCCAAGGTATGGCTGAGCTGCATGACTGTGCAGGACATGATGCCCTTGCAGGTATTTCTGAAACAGAGGTTCCCGAGCAGGAGAAAGAACCTCATCGGCACCATCTGTATGATGAGAAGATCTGTGAAACCTTGCCTAAGGTCTATGTGGATGGATGCGCCTACCGCCACGACACAGACCATGAGTTGGTCGCAGGTGTGGGAGTGGTATGGAACCCAAACCTTCCTGAAGAGACTTTGAAGCACAGCTTGGGTTCACAAACAAACCAGTATGCTGAGATAGTGGCAGCCTTGGTGGCGGTACAGTCTGCAGTTCAGAAAGGAATTAGGGAATTGGTCATATGCACTGACTCAGATTATGTGAGGCAGAATTTTGTCTCTCATCTACCCAACTGGAAGCAGAACAACATGCTAAACTCGAAAGGAAAACCGGTACATCATGGAAATTTGATTCTGGCCCTGGATCAACTGGTACAGGACCATGACATGACCATCTATTGGAAGAAGGTAAAGGGTCATGCAAAGGTTGACAGTCCTGACAAGATAGGGAACGATCTGGCAGATCTACTCGCGAAGGAAGGTGCGCTCACAGGAGAACTATGGCGGTTCACAGAACCTGATACCTTGGAAGTTCATGCTGTTACCCGACGGCAAACAAAACAGCTCTGTGAGACTCCAGTGGTACAGTGGAGCAGTGAAGTCCCATCCTTTGATCTTGTCACGGCTCAGAAATCAGATCCGGTGGTTGGAAGATTTTATGAGTACATCCAGAATCCGCAAGAACATCCATTGACAGAAGAGGAGTGTCAAGCTGAGGAACTGAGGGTACTCTACACCTCCAGAGAGAAGTTCCAGATCCGCCAGGACCTGCTTATTCGGACGAGTAAGCATGGCATTGAGCAATGGGTTGTGCCTCAGACGTATCGTGGCATCATGTTGCAACATGCTCATGATGAACCATGTGCAGGACATAGAGGAGAAGGCATTACCTATGAGACCTTGAAGCAAGTGGCTTATTGGCCCCATATGCGTCAGGATGTGAAGCTGTATACTCGAGGTTGTCTGACCTGTTGTCGTTTCCAGCCATCTTCACCATCCCATCGGGCACCCCTCAGGAAGAAGGGTATTGCTATGCCCTGGTCAGATATTCAGATTGATTGGGTTGGACCTGTGGTTCGATCCACCCGAGGCAACAAGTACATGCTTACTGTCACCTGCATGTTCACCAAGTGGGTGGAGTGCCTACCTGCACCCAATTGCACCGCCGAGACTACGGCTACCTTACTACTGAATCATGTGTTCAGCCGGTGGGGTTTGCCCATGCGAGTGGACTCAGACCAAGGATCTCAGTTTACCGCAGAGGTGATCCAACACATGTGGAAGATGCTAGGCGTGAAGAGTAAACTGCACATTGCCTACCGACCTCAGTCCTCAGGACAAGTGGAAAGAGCTAATCGGACCATCATCACCATTCTGAAGAAGTACGTGTCATCCTCAGGTAAGGATTGGGACATGAAGTTACCATTGGTCCTCATGGCCATACGTGCCACACCCCATCGGTCTACAGGAGTGTCGCCTTTTGAGATGATGACAGGTAGGGAAATGATGTTACCAATTCATTTGCTTTACAGGACTAATGATGTGAACTTGTCCAGTGCTACTTCCTCTCATGAGTATGTCACCCATTTGCGTCAACATTTGCAAAGTGCCTTTGCCTTTGCCCAGAAGAACTTGGAAAGTAGCGCTAGAGGTAGAAAAGCCTACTATGATCAAGGGACTACCTCCAAAGAGTACCAAATTGGCGACAAGGTATTCTATTTCAATTTTGCCAGAAACAAGGTTAAAGAAAAGAAGTTTCTACCCAGTTGGCATGGTCCTTTCCCTATAGTGGAAAAAGCTTCACCTGTGGCTTACCAAATTCGCCTCAGGAAAAATTCTCAAGGTGAAGATAACCTTAAGTGGGTCCACATCAATCAGTTGAGACCATGTCATCCCAGTCACTTGGTTCCAGATACATGCATTGTTGAAATGACACAAACTAACCATGAAGCAGAATAGCTTCGTCTTCTTTTGTTTTTCAGCTACAAAGAAAAAAAACAAAACCTTGAAGATCCGGTGCAGTTGCCTAACAGATTGATCCTGTTTCCGTTCCTGATGTCGTTCTTCACGATGTTCCTGACGCCCTGCTTCCTAATCCATTGGTGGTTTTCAACATTCCTTCCCCTTGTTCCTCATGATTTCCATTGTTTAGTCATGACTGTTGGAGTTTTTCTTTGGCCAAGAATCATTCTTCTTGTTGGGGGGGAATTTGTTTGGTTTTATTTTTATTTCAACCGATCCAGTGTTCCTGACAGTGAAGTTTTGGATGTGTGTTTGTTTGTTTTTGGGACATTTCATTGACTTTCTTTTTGAACTGTGTCCAATGCTTATGTTTGAAGACTTTCTTCATCATCACCATTACGTGGACCATTTTGTTCCTGTTTGATGTCTTCTTGATGTGAGAAGTTGTCCATTCACACCTCATTATTCATCACGGTCCACCCTATTGACTATGGTTTGGACATTATGTCGTTTTACAGTCTAAAGACTCTCATATCATTGACTTTGTTAGACTTTGTGGAGGTCACCCATGAGTAATTCTCCACGATGCAACAGTTTTAGTCTACTATCATATTAAGGACTGATTTGCTTATGCTTTGCCATGCATTTTATAATAGTATGATAATTGATTTTTGATTATGTTTTCATGTGGTAGGACATAACTGCTAACACCCTATGTTTGTTCTAGTATCAGTGATTTGCTATTTAGTTTTGCTATACTTTTGAACATTGCTATGATTTCATAAAGTATTTGAATTATTTGCTTCCAGTTATCATTACCAGAGTGTTAGTTTTGAGTTACTGACATTTACAGTTCTTAATTTTTGGTCCTGACCATGAGTCTTGATGTCAACCCGTCTAGCTGTATTATTAGTTAGGTTGGAGAAGGCTTTTACTCCTTTGTAGTAACTTCCATCTCCAAGGGGGGGAATCTGTAGGGGTATTTCCCTGTGATCTAGCCTATGCTGGTCTGGGCCTATACAAGCCTATGACATCTTGGTATAATAAGATGGCTGCTGCAACATCTCTGTGTCAGCAAGATCCAGCTTCAGCTTGTGGAAAATCACTGACAGGCTTGCTAAAGCCAAGGACAGTCTGTGTTCTAAACACCCCCTTCTATCACCCTGAGAACGGAGTAGGGAGGCAGACATGGCTCCAGAAGTTACCATTCTCCAAGGTCACAAAACAAAGAACTCTTCTTGCCATGTACTGAACTGGACAAGATCATGATTGGTTCCTACCGTCACCTGACCGAGAGGTACGGGGAAAGCGGGAACAGAAGAAAGAAGTGAGTCGGAGACCCTTGGAAGAGGGGCAACTGGTAAGAGGACCTGAGAGATCCAGCAAGGCTCGGGGGGAGCCAGAGACTTTGTATGATACCAACATCGTGACCTGCATCCTGGTGCAAATACCTGTGGCAGAGATATTGGCTCTGATAACCAAAGGAGTGACGGGAACCTAAGTGGGCTAATAAAGACCTGCACTACAAAAGACACAGACAGCTAAAATAGCGTCTGGGGAGATTCTGCTCCGGTCTTATCTGAAGCCGTCATCACGACAGCGTGGTAAGATCACAGTGATATATTTCCTGGTCTGGGGTTAGGCAGTGGTTTTATCTAAGTACGACTGGTTTATGTCAGCTCTTGGTCAGAGAAAGCAGCTAATGTGTATTTTGCATAAGATGTGATAAGTTTCATAAGGATTATTAGGTTATCATTTGTACTGTTCTAATCATTACCGTACTTAGTCTCAGGATAATCAGAGTGTAGTTTAGACAATATATTTTCGGTAGTGCTCATATCAGTAAGGGATATTTTTATTGCATAAGCTAGCGCAGAGTATTTCTATTTTCTTATCCATAATAAAGCTAATATATATATCTATCAGCTGTGTCTTTCTTTTTCACTCTACACACCAAAACACCTGGAGAGGTGCCAGAAGCAAGATTCCTGTATCTCACCCTAGACAGAGCTAGTGAGTCTGTTAGGCAGACTTATGCATCAGGGAATCTTGGTATAAGTAATCTGTGGGTACTTGTTGCCCTAGGTATTATTTATCTCACCCTACAGTACCGTTTCAGTACTGTGATTTGTCCGGAATCCTGACTGTGATTCGTGCAGAATTGAATGTTCGGTTAGGTAATCAGAGAGTTGTTTCGTCACTATGCCCTCCATGAGTTTAGTTATGAGCGGGATGGATGCTACTGGGCGATAGTTAGTTAGGTCCATTGTGCTTTTCTTTGCATCTTTTGGCAGTGGGGTAAGTAGGATGTTTCCTTTCTCCGTGGGAAAGAGGCCATTTTGAAGCCTGTAGTTTATGTGCCTCGTAAGGTCTTTTTTGAATTGTTTGGGAGCTGATTTTATTAGGCTATTGGGGCAAACGTTCAATTTGCATTGTGACGTAGCGTATTTTCCGAGCCATTTTGAGAATTCATCAGAAGATATCGTGTCAAACTTGGTCCATGATCGATCTGCTGGGCATTCCCCTAGTTTTGAGTCTAGGCATTCAAGGATGCTTGTGTACTCAGTTTTATTAGTAGGTATCATGAGTTGTAGCTTTGTGATTTTTTCGTTGAAGTACTTTGCAAGATTGGTTGCAGATGGGGTGTCTGTGTTGTTAGAGGTGACCGGTGTGGTGTTTAGGAGTTTGTTTACAAGTGTGAAGAGTTTGTGTGTGTCCTTGTAATTTGGTCCTATAGTGGTTTTGTAGTATGTTCTTTTAGTTAGTGTATTTGTATTTCCTTTGTAGTTTTTTCCAGTCATTGAGTGTATGTTCGTCTTTTTTCTTGATCCATGCTCGTTCTAATCTTCTGACTTGTGTTTTTAGTTCTTTCAATTCTTCACTGAACCATGGTATGGAATTTATTCTATGTGAGGTTCTGGTTTGTATTGGTGCTATGCTATTTAGTGTTGTTTTGCATCTGTTGTCCCATTCTTGGAGAAATTGGGAGGAGTCTGTGGGAGTTGTCCATTCGTCTGTAAAGAATTGTTGCCAGAATGTTTGCGGGTCAATTTTACCTCTCCTACTATATGTTTTAATCACTTGTTTTTGTTGTGTCTTTTTTGTTTTCCAACGTAAGGAGAGGTTTGCTTTGTAGTGATCGGTCCATGGCGTGGCTGTCCATTTTGTATCTGGAAGTGTGAGGTTGGATTCTGATGGGAATTTGTAGGTGATAATATCTAAGGTGTGTCCTTTTTTGTGGGTGGGTTGCATTTCTGGCCAGTGGAGTTCCCATAGTTGGAGGATCTATGGCGTATGTGACTAAAATGTACCCCCGGGATCAAAGTGGTCTCAATGTGAGTGAGAGAAAATTGTTCTGTGCCCCTAAACCAGTCATTAATATGACGCATTCCGCTGACCACTGTGAGATATCCAATATTCAGAAGTCCCATTCCTCTATGAGGCTTGGGGGTTTATATCAGGGCCAGTGTCAATCTGAGTCTTTGTCCTTTCCACAAATAGTGTTGTAGAAGTTTATGGAGCACATTCTCTTCCTTTACCCTTAAATACAAAGGTAGCTGTTGAAAAACATAAAGTCACTTAAGGGCAAAGAGCATGTTGAACAAGTGAATACAACTCCAGAGTGAAAGTGGATATACCTGCCAGTTAGTTTGATTTTTGTTTACTGTCAACCATGGAATATTACTACATATCCTAGAATACTTTGGAGTGAGAGGCAACGTTCTTAACTGGTTTAGAGGATTCCTGACCTCAAGATCACACCAAGTAACATCTAACGAGAAAATATCCAAACCCATTGGCCACCCAAATGTGGAGTTCCCCAAGGATCCCCCCTCTCACCAACCCTCTTCAACCTAATGATGATACCTCTAGCCAAGCTACTAGCCAATCAAAACCTCAACCCATACATACTGTATATGCAGATGATGTCACGATCTACATCCCATTCAAACATGGTCTAAAGGATATCTCCAATGAGATTAACCAAAGCTTCCAAATAATGCACTCCTGGGTAGATGCATTCCAGTTAAAACTCAACGCAGAAAAAACGCAATGTCTCATACTCACCTGACAACATAACACAAGTAAATTCACTACAATAACCACACCAAATATTTCCCTTCCCGTCTCAAACACACTGAAAATTCTCGGAATCACCATTGATCGAAACCTCACACTTGAAAACCACGTGAAGAATACAACTAAGAAGATGTTTCACGCCATGTGGAAACTCAAAAGAGTAAAACCTTTCTTCCCTAGATCCATCTTTCGCAACCTGGTACAATCAATGGTACTAAGCCACCTGGACTATTGCAACGCACTTTACGCTGGCTGCAAAGAAACTATCAAGAAACTTCAAACAGCCCAGAACACCGCAGCCAGACTCGTATTCGGAAAAACAAAATATAAAAGTGCAAAACCCCTAAGAAAGAAACTGCACTGGCTCAAAGAACGAACCACGTTCAAGATATGCACGATTGTTCATAAAAACATTCACGGAGACGCCCCGACCTACATGCTAGACCTCATTGACCTACCTCCTAGAAATGCTAAAAGATCTGCCCGCACATTTCTTAACCTACACTTCCCCAGCTGCAAAAGATTAAAATACAAACTAACACATGCGACCAGCTTTTCATACATGAGCACACAACTGTGGAATGCACTACCAACAAAATTGAAAACAATTAATGAAATAACTAACTTTCGCAAATCTCTTCAACAAGGCCTACCACGAGAATCCGTAGCTTAACTATAACACTTCATCACCCCACCCTGACTCTAAAGGACGTCTTTCTCTAAATGTTTGCTTAGCTCTTCTCAGTCATCCTTGACTTCTTTGTAACACCAATTGTATCTTTTACCCTGAATTGGCGATGCCATAACAGGTCTTTGTAAGCCACATTGAGCCTGCAAATAGGTGGGAAAATGTGGGCTACAAGTGCAATAAATAATAACAAAATACATGAAATGTTTTTTTCCTGGGGCTCTGTGGGGAGGCTGTTCCAGGGTATTGGTGGCTGGTGCTGACTGGAAAGGATTTAAAGTTAGTTTGGGAATTGTTAATAGAGTTAGGTGAAGAAAGTGTGAGATGTTTCTTAAATATGTTTTTGTTTCTTGTTTTTTTTTTTTTTTACAAAAGAATAACCCATGATTAGGTAGGGAGTGTTAGACTTAAACACGTGCTATAGACGTAATCTACTTAGATTTTAGCAAAGCTTTTGACACGGTTCCCCACAGGAGGCTCTTCAAGAAACTAGATGGGCTGAAGATAGGTCCCGAAGTGGTGAACTAGATTAGGAACTGGTTGACGGACAGGCGACAGAGGGTGGTGGTAAATGGAGTTCGCTCGGAGGAGGGAAAGGTGAGTAGTGGAGTGCCTCAGGGATCGGTGCTGGGGCCGATTCTGTTCAATATATTTGTGAGTGACATTGCCGAAGAGTTAGAAGGTAAAGTTTGCCTATTTGTGGATAATACTAAGATTTGGAACAGAGTGGACACCCGGGAGGGAGTGGAAAACATGAAAAGGGATCTGAGGAAGATAGAAGAATGGTCTAAGGTTTGGCAATTAAAATTCAATGCGGAGAAATGCAAAGTGATGCATTTAGGGAGTAGAAACCCACGAGAGACTTATGTGTTAGGCGGGGAGAGTCTGGTAGGTACTGAGGGGGAGGGGGATATTGGGGTGATAGTATCCGAGGATCTGAAGGCGACGAAACAGTGTGACAAGGCAGTGGCCGTAGCGAGAAGGTTGCTAGGCTGTATAGAGAGAGGTGTGATCAGCAGAAGAAAGGAAGTGTTGATGCCCCTGTACAAGTCGTTGGTGAGGCCCCACCTGGAGTATTGTGTTCAGTTTTGGAGGCCGTACCTTGCGAAGGATGTTAAAAAAAATGGAAGCGGTGCAAAGAAAAGCTACGAGAATGGTATGGGATTTGCGTTCCAAGACGTATGAGCAAAGACTTGCTGACCTGAACATGTATACCCTGGAGGAAAGGAGGAACAGGGGTGATATGATACAGACGTTCAAATACTTGAAAGGTATTAATCCGCAAACAAATCTTTTCCGGAGATGGGAAGGCGGTAGAACGAGAGGACATGAAATGAGATTGAAGGGGGGCAGACTCAAAAACGATGTCAGGAAGTATTTCTTCATGGAGAGGGTGGTGGATGCTTGGAATGCCCTCCCGCGGGAGGTGGTGGAGATGAAAACGGTAACGGAATTCAAACATGCGTGGGATATGCATAAAGGAATCCTGTGCAGTAGGAATGGATCCTCAGAAGCTTAACCGAAATTGGGTGGCGGAGCAGGTGGGGGAAGAGAGGTTGGTGGTTGGGAGGCGAGGATAGTGGAGGGCAGACTTATACGGTCTGTGCCAGAGCCGGTGATGGGAGGCGGGACTGGTGGTTGGGAGGTGGGAAATACTGCTCGGCAGACTTATACGGTCTGTACCAGAGCCGGTGATGGGAGGCGGGAAATACTGCTGGGCAGACTTATACGGTCTGTGCCTGAGCCGGTGATGGGAGGCGGGACTGGTGGTTGGGAGGCGGGAAATACTGCTCGGCAGACTTATACGGTCTGTACCAGAGCCGGTGATGGGAGGTGGGAAATACTGCTGGGCAGACTTATACGGTCTGTGCCTGAGCCGGTGATGGGAGGCGGGACTGGTGGTTGGGAGGCGGGAAATACTGCTGGGCAGACTTATACGGTCTGTACCAGAGCCGGTGATGGGAGGCGGGAAATACTGCTGGGCAGACTTATACGGTCTGTGCCTGAGCCGGTGATGGGAGGCGGGACTGGTGGTTGGGAGGCGGGAAATACTGCTGGGCAGACTTGTACGGTCTGTGCCCTGAAAAAGGCAGGTACAAATCAAGGTAAGGTATACACATATGAGTTTATCTTGTTGGGCAGACTGGATGGACCATGCAGGTCTTTTTCTGCCGTCATCTACTATGTTACTATGTTACATCCTTCTCATGTCATGCCCAGTTGAGGAAGAAGCTGTTTTCTCTGCACAATGTAAGCCACATTGAGCCTGCAAATAGGTGGAAGAATGTGGGAAACAAATGCAATAAATAAACAAATAATTATCAGAGTCGGTTCAAAACTCTGCTGCCCGTCTCGTCTTCCGCCAGGGTCGCTTTACTCATACTACCCCTCTCCTCAAGACCCTTCACTGGCTCCCTATCCGTTTTCGCATCCTGTTCAAACTTCTTCTACTAACCTATAAATGTATTCACTCTGCTGCTCCCCAGTATCTCTCCACTCTCGTCCTTCCCTACACCCCTTCCCATGCACTCCGTTCCATGGATAAATCCTTCTTATCTGTTCCCTTCTCCACTACTGCCAACTCCAGACTTCGCGCCTTCTGTCTCGCTGCACCCTACGCCTGGAATAAACTTCCTGAGCCCCTACGTCTTGCCCCATCCTTGGCCACCTTTAAATCTAGACTGAAAGCCCACCTCTTTAACATTGCTTTTGACTCGTAACCACTTGTAACCACTCGCCTCCACCTACCCTCCTCTCTTCCTTCCCGTTCACATTAATTGATTTGATTTGCTTACTTTATTTATTTTTTGTCTATTAGATTGTAAGCTCTTTGAGCAGGGACTGTCTTTCTTCTATGTTTGTGCAGCGCTGCGTACGCCTTGTAGCGCCATAGAAATGCTAAATAGTAGTAGTAGTAGAGGAGTAGCCTATTGGTTAGTGCAGTGCAGCTCCTTGTGACTCTGGGTAAGTCACTTAACCCTCCATTGCCCCTGGTACAAAATAAGTACCTGAATATATGTAAACCGCTTTGAATGTAGTTGCAAAAACCTCAGAAAGACGGTATATCAAGTCCCATTTCACCTTTCCCCCTTTCCCTTATGACATCACAATATCAGAAGTGAGCCAAGTATCAGGCAATCAAGCCACTGTGACATCACTGATGAGGTTGGCTCTTATTGGTGGAATGAGCCTCCACCTACCCTCCTCTCTTCCTTCCCGTTCACATTAATTGATTTGATTTGCTTACTTTATTTTTTGTCTATTAGATTGTAAGCTCTTTGAGCAGGGACTGTCTTTCTTCTATGTTTGTGCAGCGCTGCGTACGCCTTGTAGCGCTATAGAAATGCTAAATAGTAGTAGTAGTAGTCTCTTGTAATCAGAGGTGATATTGTGATGTCATAATGCCTCAGGCCACCAATAAGAGCCAACCTCATCAGTGATGTCACAATGGCTTGATTGTCCTATACTTGGCTCACTTTTATTACATAGCTCTGAGCAGGGACTGTCTTTCTTCTATGTTTGTGCAGTGCTGCGTACGCCTTGTAGCGCTATAGAAATGCTAAATAGTAGTAGTAGTAGTAGTCTCTTGTAATCAGAGGTGATATTGTGATGTCATAATGCCTCAGGCCACCAATGAGCCAACCTCATCAGTGATGTCACAATGGCTTGATTGTCCTATACTTGGCTCACTTTTATTACATAGCTCTTTGAGCAGGGACTGTCTTTCTTCTATGTTTGTGCAGCGCTGCGTATGCCTTGTAGCGCTATAGAAATGCTAAATAGTAGTACTAGTAGTAGTAGTAGATATGACACAAAATATAAACATCTGGCTGGAGGGAGTAGTTCCTGTTTCAGGGTCAGGATGTGGCTTTAGTTTCCTCTCTCTGTGCTTAACATTTGCTAAAATATTCCAGGAAGTGACACAAAGACGTTATTACTAAAACCACCCATAGCTTTCAGTGATGATCAGTTCTCTGCTCCTTCCCTAATTCACTTCTCCGTCTTCCACCATTTAAAGAGAAGCCAAGTCTTGGCTCCAACTTAAAGCTGCCCCAGAAGTGTAGAGAGGACCAAGGGGGCCAGTACTGGAGATCGAGCTCTGGAGAAGGGCAGGAGGTTGGCTCTTGGGGTTTGTGCTGAGCAGGTAGGAGACTGGCAGGAGGTGGGCAGCAGGAGATGCAGTGCCAGGCAATGCCACACACACAGGAGAAATGAGCCTGGCACTGCTCAATCCATTCCCTGCTGTAGCCCCTCAGGCTCTTCTTCCTCATTCTCCTCCCCTCACTGGCAGGAGGTGGGCAGCAGGGGATGCAGTGCCAGGCAATGCCACACACACAAGAGAAATGAGCCTGGCACTGCTCAATCCATTCCCTGCTGTAGCCCCTCAGGCTCTTCTTCCTCATTCTCCTCCCCTCACTGGCAGGAGGTGGGCAGCAGGGGATGCAGTGCCAGGCAATGCCACACACACAGGAGAAATGAGCCTGGCACTGCTCAATCCATTCCCTGCTGTAGCCCCTCAGGCTCTTCTTCCTCTTTCTCCTCCTGCTTTACCAGTCTCTCACTTTCTGCTTTACATTCTCCCTCTGTCTCTGACTGTCACTTTCTGCTTCCTGACATCTCTTTACATTCTCTCTCGCTCTCCCTCTCCCTCTGACTGTCACTTTCTGCTTCCTGACATCTCTTTACATTCTCTCTCTCCCTCTGTCTCTGACTGTCACTTTCTGCTTCCTGACATCTCTTTACATTCTCTCTCGCTCTCTCTCTTTCCCTCTGACTGTCACTTTCTGCTTCCTGACATCTCTTTACATTCTCTCTTTCCCTCTGACTGTCACTTTCTGCTTCCTGACATCTCTTTACATTCTCTCATGGGGGATGTAGGCGGTGCAAAGAAAAGCTACCAGGATGGTATGGGATTTGCGTTCCAAAACGTATGAAGAGAGACTTGCTGACCTGAACATGTATACTCTGGAGGAAAGGAGGAACAGGGGTGATATGATACAGACGTTCAAATATTTGAAAGGTATTAATCCGCAAACGAATCTTTTCCGGAGATGGGAAGGCGGTAGAACGAGAGGACATGAAATGAGATTGAAGGGGGGCAGACTCAGAAAAGATGTCAGGAAGTATTTTTTCACGGAGAGGGTGGTGGATGCTTGGAATGCCCTCCTGCGGGAGGTGGTGGCGATGAAAACGGTAACGGAATTCAAACATGCGTGGGATGTGCATAAAGGAATCCTGTGCAGAAGGAATGGATCCTCAGAAGCTTAGCTACAATTGGGTGGCAGAGCAGGTGGGGGGAAGAGGGGTTGGTGGTTGGGAGGCGAGGATAGGGGAGGGCAGACTTTTATACGGTCTGTGCCAGAGCCGGTGATGGAAGGTGGGACAGGTGGTTGGGAGGCAGGAAAAACTGCTGGGCAGACTTATACGGTCTGTGCCCTGAGAAAGGCAGGTACAAATCAAGGTAAGGTATACACATGAGTTTATCTTGGGCAGACTGGATGGACCGTGCAGGTCTTTTTCTGCCGTCATCTACTATGTTACTCTCTCGCTCTCTCTCTCTCTCCCTCTGACTGTCACTTTCTGCTTCCTGGCATCTCTTTACATTCTCGCTCGCTCTCTCTGAGATAGATAAAGCTAAATTTTTAAAAAATCTGCATAGTTACATCCCCTAAAACAAAGGCAGGAGCTGACATCTAATGCATTTAATATCTTGCCCTCTACCTCCCCGACACTCACCACAAACAGAGGAGAAGGAGGAGAACATCTGTCGCCCTGCCTCTGAAGGCTGGATTTGAACCATGGAGGCCACCGTAGAGGCTCAGGGTTCAAATTCAGCAGCTGTCCTCTTCCTCCTCCACTTGTGGAGGGCATTGGGGAAGGAGGGAAATGGGTCAAGTCAAGGCGAAGGGAGGAGAGCTTGGGGAGTGAGAGAGGGGATGAAAAGGACAGTTTGGATAGGGAGAAGGAGGGTAAGCTGGGGGTGCTATGAGTGAAACCTGTGAATGCAGTAGCATGGCTGAATTTTGGGGATTGCATAGGTGGGGGGGGGGGGGGGGGGTAGGCGAATGTATGCACCGAGGGAGGGAGACAGAGAGCAGAGATATATTATCGGCGTTCAGAAAGAGATGCAGGGAGACTGCGTTGGTGGGGTGTGAGCTGAGGGTTGTGTAGTGTGTGGGGTATTCTGAGATAACTGTGGAACTATGTTTGCTGGGGGCAAGAGGGATTTCAGAAGGACAACTAGTGTATGTATGCAATGGAATAGATATTGCCTATTTGTGGATAATACTAAGATTTGCAACAGAGTGGACACCCGGGAGGGAGTGGAAAGCATGAAAAAGGATCTGAGGAAGCTAGAAGAATGGTCTAACGTTTGGCAATTAAAATTCAATGCGAAGAAATGCAAAGTGATGCACTTAGGGAGTAGAAATCCAAGGGAGACGTATGTGTTAGGCGGTGAGAGTCTGATAGGTACTGAGGGGGAGAGGGATCTTGGGGTGATAGTATCTGAGGATCTGAAGGCGATGAAACAGTGTGACAAGGCGGTGGCTGTACCTAGAAGGTTACTAGGCTGTATAGAGAGAGGTGTGACCAGCAGAAGAAAAGAGGTGTTGATGCCCCTGTATAAGTCGTTGGTGAGGCCCCACGTGGAGTATTGTGTTCAGTTTTGGAGGCCGTACCTTGCGAAGGAAGTTAAGAAAATGGAAGCGGTGCAAAGAAAAGCTACGAGGATGGTATGGGATTTGCGTTCCAAGACGTATGAGCAAAGACTTGCTGACCTGAACATGTATACCCTGGAGGAAAGGAGGAACAGGGGTGATATGATACAGACGTTCAAATACTTGAAAGGTATTAATCCGCAAAAACAAATCTTTTCCGGAGATGGGAAGGCGGTAGAACGAGAGGACGTGAAATGAGATTGAAGGGGGGCAGACTCAAAAAAGATGTCAGGAAGTATTTTTTCACGGAGAGGGTGGTAGATGCTTGGAATGCCCTCCCGCGGGAGGTGGTGGAGATGAAAACGATAACGGAATTCAAACATGCGTGGGATATGCATAAAGGAATCCTGTGCAGTAGGAATGGATCCTCAGAAGCTAAGCCAAAATTTGGGTGGCGGAGCAGGTGGGGGAAGAGAGGTTGGTGGTTGGGAGGCGAGGATAGTGGAGGGCAGACTTATACAGTCTGTGCCAGAGCCAGTGATGGGAGGCGGGAAATACTGCTGGGCAGACTTGTACGGTCTGTGCCCTGAAAAAGGCAGGTACAAATCAATGTAAGGTATACACATATGAGTTTATCTTGTTGGGCAGACTGGATGGACCATGCAGGTCTTTTTCTGCCGTTATCTACTATGTTACTATGTTACTATGATATGAGAGAGAGCTCTGAGTAACATTACTGTGTGTGTGTGGGGGGGGGGGCGGACACACTGATTGACAGACAGTCATGGGATGTGTGCGCACTGGGCGGAGTGGCGAAAGACCTGGCAGGGGAGGTGGGGATGATGGAATGAGGGAAAAGAGAAATAAAGCTGGGGGGCTTATCCTTCTTAGGGGAGGGGTTCATACTAGTTGGAAACTGAGAATGTGAGCCAAGTTTTTAGATAAAGCACTTTTTGTGTGTGGGGGGGGGGGGGGGGGGGAGGGGTCAGCCTTCTTAGGGAGGGGTTCATACTAGTTGGAGACTGAGATTACTGAGGGGATGGGGTAATCAAGCCTGAGCTAGGAGACAGCTTAGGCAGAGTCAGTCCTGGAGAACAGAAGAGCTGGGTGTTAATGTCGGGGGAATTCTACACAAAAAGATAGATAAAGCTGAATTTTTAAAACATCTGCAGTTACAACCCCCAGAACAAAGGCAGGAGCTGAAATCTAATGCATTCTGAGCACCTCCCCTTGTCCCTGACTGTGTTTCTGGTTTGTGTTTCAGATGCGGGTGACATTTGAGGACGTCTCTGTCTCTTTCTCCCAGGAGGAGTGGGAGTATTTAGATGAGGAGCAGAAGGAGCTTTGGAGGGAGGTGATGAAGGACAACTATGAGATCCTGATGTCTCTAGGTAAGGGTTTCCCGTTATTCTTAAAATCTCAGGCACATTAAGGAGTGACGGGCAGTGGGTGAGTCTCACTACAGGATGCCGGTGTGACTGATAATGAGTGATGGCGAGATGACATTAGTACCTGGGGTGGGCCTGTTTCTAAGATTCTTCTGTTTCATTGGAGTATTGTTTCGATTCCTGTCTGTAAAACCTTCAATAACTATGACTCTGGCATTCTTAGGGTTTCTATTGTTTTTCACAATTGCTCACTCGGCGGGACTTGGGGGTGATTGTGTCTGATTACCTTAAGGTAGCCAAACAGGTAGAAAATGCGACGGTCAAAGCCAGAAGGATGCTTGGGTGCGTAAGGAGAGGGATGCAATTCTGGAGACCACACCTACAGAAGGATAGAAACAGGATGAAGTCTGTCCAGAGGGCGGCTACAAAATTGGTATGTGATCTCCGTCATAAAACATAGAAAGACAGGCTTATGAACCTCAACATGTATAGATCTGAGACAACATGATTTTACCAGAGGGAAATCGTGCCAAACGAATCTCATTGAATTCTTTGATTGGGTAACTGGAGAATTGAATCATCGACGTGCTATAGACGTAATCTACTTAGATTTTAGCAAAGCTTTTGACACGGTTCCTCACAGGAGGCTCTTAAATAAACTAGATGGGCTGAAGATAGGTCCCGAAGTGGTGAACTGGATTATGAACTGGTTGACGGACAGACGACAGAGGGTGGTGGTGAATGGAATTCGCTCGGAGGAGGGAAAGGTGAGTAGTGGTGTGCCTCAGGGATCGGTGCTGGGGCCGATTCTGTTCAATATATTTGTGAGTGACATTGCCGAAGGGTTAGAAGGTAAAGTTTGCCTATTTGCGGATGATACTAAGATTTGCAACAGAGTGGTCGCCCGGGAGGGAGTGGAAAGCATGAAAAGGGTTCTGAGGAAGCTAGAAGAATGGTCTGAGGTTTGGCAATTAAAATTCAATGCGAAGAAATGCAAAGTGATGCATTTAGGGAGTAGAAACCCACGAGAGACGTATGTGTTAGGCGGGGAGAGTCTGATAGGTACTGAGGGGGAGAGGGATCTTGGGGTGATAGTATCCGAGGATCTGAAGGCGACGAAACAGTGTGACAAGGCGGTGGCCGTAGCGAGAAGGTTGCTAGGCTGTATAGAGAGAGGTGTGATCAGCAGAAGAAAGGAAGTGTTGATGCCCCTGTACAAGTCGTTGGTGAGGCCCCACCTGGAGTATTGTGTTCAGTTTTGGAGGCCGTACCTTGCGAAGGATGTTAAAAAAATGGAAGCGGTGCAAAGAAAAGCTAAGAGAATGGTATGGGATTTGCGTTCCAAGACATATGACCAAAGACTTGCTGACCTGAACATGTATACCCTGGAGGAAAGGAGGAACAGGGGTGATATGATACAGACATTCAAATACTTGAAAGGTATTAATCCGCAAAAAAATCTTTTCCGGAGATGGGAAGGCGGTAGAACGAGAGGACATGAAATGAGATTGAAGGGGGGCAGACTCAAAAAAGATGTCAGGAAGTATTTTTTCACAGAGAGGGTGGTGGATGCTTGGAATGCCCTCCCGCGGGAGGGGGTGGAGATGAAAACGGTAGCGGAATTCAAGCATGTGTGGGATAAACATAAAGGAATCCTGTGCAGAAGGAATGGATCCTCAGAAGCTTAGCTGAAATTGGGTGGCGGAGCAGGTGGGGGGAAGAGGGGTTGGTGGTTGGGAGGCTAGGATAGGGGAGGGCAGACTTATACGGTCTGTACCAGAGCCGGTGATGGGAGACGGGACTGGTGGTTGGGAGGCGGGAAATACTGCTGGGCAGACTTATACGGTCTGTGCCCTGAAAAAGACAGGTACAAATTCAAGATATGAGTTTATCTTGGGCAGACTAGATGGACCATGCAGGTCTTTTTCTGCCATCATCTACTATGTTACTATGTATACGCTGGAAGGGAGGCGGGAGAGAGGGGATATGATAGAGATGTTTAAATACCTCAGTGTCGTCAATATACAGGAGGCGGTGAGCTTTTTTCAAATGAAGGAAAACTCTGGAATGAGGGGGCATACAATGAAGTTAAAAGAAATAGGCTTAGGAGGAATCTACGAAAGTATTTGTTCATGGAAAGGGTGGTGGAGGCGTGGCATGGCCTCCTGGTGGAGGTCGTAGCAACGAAGACTGTCAATTTAAGAAAGCATGGGACAGGCACGTGGGATCTGTTAGGAAAAGGAGGAGTTAGTGGTTTCTCAGGAAAGGCAGACTGGATGGGCCATATGGCCCTTGTCTGCCATCATGATTCTATGTTTGGGGAGGGGAAGGGGAGGTAGAGGCTTTGCTGGGTCAGTGGTTGTTTTGTGTGGAGAAATCTTGCCTGACCAATTTACTTCAATTCTTTGAAGGAGTAAACAAACATGTGGACAAAGGGGAGCTGGTTGATATTGTGTATCTGGATTTTCAAAAGGCGTTTGACAAGGTACCTCATGAAAGGCTACAGAGGAAATTGGAGGGTCATGGGATAGGAGGAAATGTCCTATTGTGGATTAAAAACTGGTTGAAGGATAGGAAACAGAGAGTGGGGTTAAATGGGCAGTATTCACAATGGAGAAGGGTAGTTAGTGGGGTTCCTTAGGGGTCTGTGCTAGGACCGCTGCTTTTTACTACTACTACTTAACATTTCTAGAGCGCTACTAGGGTTACGCAGCGCTGTACAAAATAAACAAAGAAGGACGGTCCCTGCTCAAATGAGCTTACAATCTAAAGAACGAAATGTCAAGTTGGGCAGTCTAGATTTCCTGGGTAGAGGTATAGAGGTTAGGTGCCGAAGGCGACATTGAAGAGGTGGGCTTTAAGCAGAGATTTGAAGATGGGGAGGGAGGGGGCCTGATGTATGGGCTCGGGGAGTTTGTTCCACGCGTGGGGTGAGGCAAGGCAGAAAGGGCGGAGCCTGGAGTTGGCGGTGGTTGAGAAGGGTACTGAAAGGGGGGATTTGTCTTGAGAGCGGAGGTTACGGGTAGGAACGTAAGGGGAGATGAGGGTTGAGAGGTAAGGAGGGGCTGCAGATCGAGTACATTTGTAGGTTAGTAGCAGAAGCTTGAATTGAATGCGGTACCTGATCGGAAGCCAATGAAGTGACTTGAGGAGAGGGGTGATGTGAGTGTATCGGTTCAGGCGGAAGATAAGACGTGCAGCAGAGTTCTGAACGGACTGAAGGGGGGATAGGTGGCTAAGTGGGAGGCCAGTGAGGAGTAGGTTGCAGTAGTCAAGGCGAGAGGTAACGAGAGAGTGGATGAGAGTTCGGGTGGTGTGCTCAGAGAGGAAAGGGCGGATTTTGCTAATGTTATAGAGGAAGAAGCGACAGGTCTTGGCTATCTGCTGGATGTGCGCAGAGAAGGAGAGGGAGGAGTCGAAGATGACACCGAGGTTGCGGGCAGATGATACGGGGACGATGAGGGTGTTATCAACTGAGATAGAGAGTGGAGGTAGAGGAGAAGTGGGTTTGGGTGGGAAGAGAAGAAGTTCGGTCTTGGCCATGTTCAGTTTCAGGTGGCGGTTGGACATCCAGGCAGCAATGTCGGATAAGCAGGCCGATACTTTGGCCTGGGTTTCCGCAGTGATGTCAGGTGTGGAGAGATAAAGCTGGGTGTCGTCAGCATAAAGATGATACTGGAAGCCATGAGACGAGATCAGGGAGCCCAGGGAAGAGGTGTAGATAGAGAAAAGAAGGGGTCCAAGGACAGAACCCTGAATTCACTTCCAAGCCTTGAATTCACTTCCAAGCCTTCTTCTCTCTGTGACTTCTTAACCCACTCCCCCAACCAACCTAGCCTGGCCTCCTCCTCCTTCTCCTCCTTCCCTGAGATCACCGAAGAGGAAACTGCTCACCTTCTCTCTTCTTCTAAGTGCACCACCTGTTCCTCTGATCCCATTCCCACCAATCTGCTTAACCACATCTCTCCTACAGTCAACCCCTCAATCTGTCACATCCTCAACCTCTCTCTCTCCACTGCTACTGTCCCTGACACCTTCAAGCACGCTGTAGTCACACCACTTCTCAAAAAACCATCACTAGACCCCACCTGTCCCTCCAACTACCATCCCATCTCTCTTCTACCCTTCCTCTCCAAATTACTTGAACACGCTGTCCACAGCCGCTGCCTTGATTTCCTCTCCTCTCAGGCCGTCCTCAATCCGCTCCAATCCGGCTTTCGCCCACTACACTCGACAGAAACAGCACTCTCTAAAGTCTGTAATGACTTGTTCCTTGCCAAATCCAAAGGTCACTATTCCATCCTCATCCTCCTCGACCTATCTGCAGCCTTTGACACTGTCAATCATAATTTACTTCTTGACACACTGTCCTCATTCAGGTTCCAGGGCTCCTTCCTCTCCTGGTTCTCTTCGTATCTTTCCCATCGCACCTTCAGAGTATATTCTAATGGCTCTTCTTCCACCCCCATCCCGCTCTCTGTTGGGGTTCCTCAAGGTTCTGTCCTTGGACCACTTCTTTTCTCGATCTACACCTCTTCCCTGGGCTCGCTGATCTCATCACATGGTTTCCAGTACCATCTCTATGCTGATGACACCCAGCTTTATCTCTCCACTCCCGACATCACGGTCGAAACCCAGGCCAAAGTTTCGGCCTGCCTTTCAGACATCGCTGCCTGGATGTCCAACCGGCATCTGAAACTGAACATGGCAAAGACTGAGCTCCTTGTCTTTCCACCCAAACCCTCTTCTCCTCTTCCCCCACTTTCCGTCTCTGTTGACAACACCCTCATCTTCCCCGTCGCTTCAGCCCACAATCTCGGAGTCATCTTCGACTCCTCCCTCTCCTTCTCTGCCCATATCCAGCAGACAGCTAAGACCTGTCGCTTCTTCCTCTATAATATTAGCAAAATTCGCCCATTCCTCTCTGAACAGACCACCCGAACCCTCGTCCACTCACTCGTCACCTCTCGTCTTGACTATTGCAACCTTCTTCTCACTGGCCTCCCGCTTAACCATCTATCCCCCCTTCAATCTGTCCAAAATTCTGCCGCACGTCTTATCTACCGCGTGAACCGATACTCTCATATCACCCCTCTCCTCAAGTCACTTCACTGGCTCCCGATCCGCTACCGTATACAGTTCAAGCTTCTCCTTTTAACCTTCAAATGCACTCAATCTGCAGCCCCCCAGTACCTCTCTACACTCCTCTCCCCGTATGTTCCCACCCGTAACCTCCGCTCTCAGGACAAATCACTCCTATCTGTACCCTTCTCCACCACCGCTAACTCCAGACTCCGCCCCTTCTGCCTCGCATCACCATATGCCTGGAACAGCCTTCCCGAGCCCATACGTCATGCGCCCTCCCTGCCCATCTTCAAGTCCTTACTCAAAGCCCATCTCTTCTCCCTTGCTTTTGGCGCATAACCACCTTCCCCACTCATGATACCTACACTGACTACATAGTTTGTAACCTTTAGATTGTAAGCTCTTTTGAGCAGGGATGGTCCTTCCCCATGTTAAACTTGTACAGCGCTGCGTAACCCTGGCAGCGCTATAGAAATGCTAAGTAGAAGTAGTAGTAGTAGTAGAGAGTGGGATAGGGGTGGAGGAAGAGCCATGAGAGTGTACTCTGAAGGTACGATGGGAGAGATAAGAGGAGAACCAGGAGAGGACAGAGCCCTGGAACCCAAAAGAGGACAGTGTGTCAAGAAGTAAGTTGTGATTGACAGTGTCAAAAGTGGCGGATAAGTACATAAGTACATAAGTAGTGCCATACTGGGAAAGACCAAAGGTCCATCTAGCCCAGCATCCTGTCACCGACAGTGGCCAATCCAGGTCAAGGGCACCTGGCACGCTCCCCAAACGTAAAAACATTCCAGACAAGTTATACCTAAAAATGAGGAATTTTTCCAGTCCATTTAATAGCGGTCTATGGACTTGTCCTTTAGGAATCTATCTAACCCCTTTTTAAACTCCGTCAAGCTAACCGCCCGTACCACGTTCTCCGGCAATGAATTCCAGAGTCTAATTACACGTTGGGTGAAGAAAAACTTTCTCCGATTCGTTTTAAATTTACCACACTGTAGCTTCAACTCATGCCCTCTAGTCCTAGTATTTTTGGATAGCGTGAACAGTCGCTTCACATCCACCCGATCCATTCCACTCATTATTTTATACACTTCTATCATATCTCCCCTCAGCCGTCTCTTCTCCAAGCTGAAAAGCCCTAGCCTTCTCAGCCTCTCTTCATAGGAAAGTCGTCCCATCCCCACTATCATTTTCGTGGAATAATGACCTTTGGATTTGGCGCGGAACAGGTCATTACAGACTTTGGATAATGCCGTTTCTGTCGAGTGAAGTGGGCGAAAGCCAGATTGAAGCGGATCGAGGATGGTATGAGAGGCGAGATAATGCAACGGCTGTGAACGGCGCGTTCAAGTATTTTGGAGAGGAAGGGTAGGAGGGAGATGGGGCGGTAGTTGGAGGGACAGGTAGGGTCAAGTGAAGGTTTTTTGAGGAGAGGTGTCACAACAGCAGGCTTGAAGGTGTCAGGGACAGTTGCGGTGGAGAGAGAGAGGTTGAGGATATGACAGATGGGAGGGGTGATAGTAGAGAGATGGTGATAAGTACTGTAAGTTGGTGGGGATGGGGTCTGAGGAACAGGTGGTGCATTTCGAGGAGGAGAGAAGATGGGCGGTTTCCTCTTCGGTGATATCAGGAAAAGTGGAGAAGGAGGCCTGGGTTGATTGATTGAGGGAGTGGATGATAGGATGAAGAGGAGGAGAAGGTTTAGTGGTGAATTCGAGGTTGATCTTCTGGACCTTGTCACGGAAGTAGTCAGCCAGTGATTGAGGAGAGTGTGAGGGGGGGGTGGGAGCGGAGGGCACTTTGAGGAGGGAGTTGAGGGTGGCGAAGAGACGACGAGGGTTAGAGCTGAGGGAGTTAGTCAAGTGAGTGTAGTAGTCCTGTTTGGCGAGGAATAGGGAGGACTGGAAGGAGGATAGTATGAATTTGTAGTTAATGAAGTCAGTATGGGTGCGAGATTTCCTCCATAGGCTTTCAGCCGATCGGGAGCAGGAGCAAAGGTAATGGGTGCAAGGGTTAAGCCAGGGCTGGGGATTAGTGCGTCTTGTGGGATGGGAAACAGACAGTGCAAGGGTGTCTAGGGCGGAGGAGAGAGTGGCATTGTACTTGGAAACAGCCTTGTCGACAGACTCGGAGGACGTGATGGACAGGAGGAGATTGGAGATACTAGCGGATAAGGTGGGGGGGTCAACACCCTGGAGATTCCTGGAGGTAGTGGTTAGTGTTGGGCGGGATTGAGGGGGAGAGTGATGAAGTGTGAATGTGATCAGGTGATGGTCAGAAATGGGAAGAGCAGAGACACAGAGATTAGAGGGCGAGCAGGTAGAGGAGAGGACGAGATCAAGACAGTGACCAGATTTGTGAGTAGGGGTGGTGGAGCTCAGTTGGAGGTTGAAGGAGGAAGTTAGGGTGAGGAATTGAGAAGCGTATGAGTCGGATGGGTTATCAATGTGTATGTTGAAGTCACCAAGAATGAGGGATGGGGATGAGGGCTCAAGAAAAACGGAGAGCCAGGCATCGAAATCAGACCGCTGCTTTTTAATATATTTATAAATGATTTAGAGATGGGAGTAACTCAAGGTAATTAAATTTGCTGATGACACTGATTATAATAATCTACTTCCTCTCCCTAACATACTACGCATGGACTATCCCTAACACAAACACCAATCTACCTTCAACACATACACCCTACAGACAATTCATATACAACCCACTAGAACAAAAGAACAGCAATCAACTAAAAGGAAAAACAAATATATATGGAAACAACCAACAGAAAGGGAAGAAAGGACACAACAAAACTAGACATCAGGAAAACAGGCAATTAATAAAAATCAAGACCTCAACACCCCTAACCGAATCTTACCATTCAATTCAAATTGGATACGTGAACGCCAGATCAGTAGTGACCAAGACAGAGGATATAACAGACTGGATCACTGCAGACAACCTGGACTTCCTCTTCATCACTGAAACCTGGATCCACAACCTCCAAGATCTTATAATCCTAGAACTATGCCCAGCAGGATATAAAATTACACACTGGACAAGAAATGGAAAAAAGGGAGGAGGAATAGCCATAATATACAGATCTGAGTTCAATATCACAAACATAGCTGAATCCATACTGCCACAACTTGAAATCGCTTCCATAAGAATCAATCACCCAAAACTGCAGGAACACCTTAATGCAGTTATATTTTACAGACCGCCAGGCAACTGGCGAGACTGCCAAATGCACTTCACAGACTTTATCTCGAATACCTGCATCTCTTTATCCAAGGAGATATTAACCTACACCTGGAAGATCTCACCACAACAAATACCCAAGACTGTAGAGAGTTCTTACAACTATGGGATCTACAAGGACAAAATACACAACCAACACACGAAAAAGGACACACATTAGACCTCATAACATACAAATTTGACCACGACGCAAACGGTATACTAACACACACAAAATGGTCATCTACACTGTGGTCAGACCATTATAAAGCACATATAACCCTCCAATGGAGAACGAAAGACTTACCTAACAAACAAATACGAAAAACCTACACCACAAGAGGAAAAATAGATCCGGTTAAATTCTGGCAACAGATCTACAACAAAGATTGGACAACAAAAACAGACACAACTCAATTTCTCTCAAATTGGGACAACAGATGTAAATTAACACTAGACATCATTGCCCCAATCCAAACAGAACATTGCACAGAAAGAACTCAATACCATGGTTCAACGAAGAACTGAAAAAACTCAAAACACAAGTTAGGAAACTAGAACGAGCTTGGAACAAAAAGAAAGACGATCCCACACTTAATGACTGGAAGCAACTCCGAAGGAAATACAAATATACCATAAGACAAACCAAAAGACAATACTACAAAACCGAAATTGGACCAAACTACAAAGACACACACAAACTCTTCCAAATTGTAAATAAATTATTAGACACCACTCCAGTCACCAACAACAGCAAAGACATACCGGAAGCTGACGACTTGGCAAAGTACTTCAAGGAGAAAATCATACAACTGCGACTTAAAATACCTGTCAGGCACACCGAATACAGCACACTCCTGGACTGCCTAGACCCAGACCCTGGAATATATCCAGCAGACAGAATCTGGACGGAATTCACAATGCTACCGGAAGATCTTATCTCACAAACTCTTAAAAGATTCGCCAAATCTCACTGCAAACTAGATATATGCCCAAACAACCTCATAAAACCGGCCCCTCAACAATTTATAAAAGACCTAACAAACCACATAAACTATATGCTACAAAATGGACTTTTCCCAAGGGAAAAAGGTAACATTTTACTCACCCCTATACCCAAGGATGCAAAGAAAAATGCAAATGAACTAACAAACTATAGACCAGTAGCATCCATGCCCTTAATTACCAAAATAACAGAAGGCATAGTGACCGAACAACTCACAGACTATCTAAACAAGTTCTCGATATTACACGATTCTCAATCAGGATTTCGCTCTATTCACAGTACTGAAACCGTACTAGTCACGCTCATGAACAAATTCAAACAATTGATACAAACGGCAACAACATTCTACTGCTACAATTCGACATGTCAAGTGCATTCGACATGGTTGACCATGGAATTTTACTACACATCCTCGAATACTTTGGAATTGGAGGCAACGTTCTCAATTGGTTTAAAGGGTTCCTCACTACACGCTCATATCAAGTGACTTCAAACTCACACAGCGACACTGAAACCTGAATGCGGAGTTCCACAGGGATCCCCCCTCTCACCGACCATATTCAACCTAATGATGACACCCTTGGCCAAATTACTATCGAATCAGAATCTAAACCCATATATATACGCTGACGATGTAACGATCTTCATCCCATTCCATGAAGATTTAAGGGAAATCTCCAATGAAATCAAGCAAAGCCTACATATTATGAATTCCTCAGCAGATGCATTTCAGCTGAAACTCAATGCTGAGAAAACCCAGTGCCTGGTACTCATCTCGCAATACAATAAGAATAAATTTACCACCATCAACACACCTAAACTAAATCTACCAGTTTCGGACACCCTGAAAATCCTCGGAGTCACCATTGATCGACATCTAACACTTGAGAACCATGCAAATAACATAACCAAAAAGATGTTTCATTCAATGTGGAAACTAAAAAGAGTTAGACCATTTTTTCCAAGGATTGTCTTCCGCAATCTGGTATAATCACTGGTACTCAGTCATCTGGACTATTGTAACTCACTCTACGCTGGCTGTAAAGAGCAAATACTCAAAAAACTCCAGACAGCTCAGAATACGGCAGCCAGACTAATATTTGGCACGCCAAAATACGAAAGCGCGAAACCCCTATGAGAAAAACTACACTGGCTCCCACTAAAAGAACGCATCTTGTTCAAACTTTGCACCTTAGTCCATAAAATCATCCATGGTAACGCCCCAGTCTACATGTCAGACCTAATAGAACTACCACCCAGGAACGCAAAAAAATCTTCCCGCACACATAAGTACATAAGTACATAAGTAGTGCCATACTGGGAAAGACCAAAGGTCCATCTAGCCCAGCATCCTGTCACCGACAGTGGCCAATCCAGGTCAAGGGCACCTGGCACGCTCCCCAAACGTAAAAACATTCCAGACAAGTTATACCTAAAAATGCGGAATTTTTCCAAGTCCATTTAATAGCGGTCTATGGACTTGTCCTTTAGGAATCTATCTAACCCCTTTTTAAACTCCGTCAAGCTAACCGCCCGTACCACGTTCTCCGGCAACGAATTCCAGAGTCTAATTACACGTTGGGTGAAGAAAAATTTTCTCCGATTCGTTTTAAATTTACCACACTGTAGCTTCAACTCATGCCCTCTAGTCCTAGTATTTTTGGATAGCGTGAACAGTCGCTTCACATCCACCCGATCCATTCCACTCATTATTTTATACACTTCTATCATATCTCCCCTCAGCCGTCTCTTCTCCAAGCTGAAAAGCCCTAGCCTTCTCAGCCTCTCTTCATAGGAAAGTCGTCCCATCCCCACTATCATTTTCGTCGCCCTTCGCTGTACCTTTTCCAATTCTACTATATCTTTTTTGAGATACGGAGACCAGTACTGAACACAATACTCCAGGTGCGGTCGCACCATGGAGCGATACAACGGCATTATAACATCCGCACACCTGGACTCCATACCCTTCCTAATAACACCCAACATTCTATTCTCTTTCCTAGCCGCAGCAGCACACTGAGCAGAAGGTTTCAGCGTATCATCGACGACGACACCCAGATCCCTTTCTTGATCCGTAACTCCTAACGTGGAACCTTGCAAGACGTAGCTATAATTCGGGTTCCTCTTACCCACATGCATCACTTTGCACTTGTCAACATTGAACTTCATCTGCCACTTGCACACCCATTCTCCCAGTCTCGCAAGGTCCTCCTGTAATCGTTCACATTCCTCCTGCGACTTGACGACCCTGAATAATTTTGTGTCATCGGCGAATTTAATTACCTCACTAGTTATTCCCATCTCTAGGTCATTTATAAATACATTAAAAAGCAACGGACCCAGCACAGACCCCTGCGGGACCCCACTAACTACCCTCCTCCACTGAGAATACTGGCCACGCAATCCTACTCTCTGCTTCCTATCTTTCAACCAGTTCTTAATCCATAATAATACCCTACCTCCGATTCCATGACTCTGCAATTTCTTCAGGAGTCTTTCGTGCGGCACTTTGTCAAACGCCTTCTGAAAATCCAGATATACAATATCAACCGGCTCCCCATTGTCCACATGTTTGCTTACCCCCTCAAAAAATGCATTAGATTGGTGAGGCAAGACTTCCCTTCACTAAATCCGTGCTGACTTTGTCTCATCAGTCCATGTTTTTGTATATGCTCTGCAATTTTATTCTTAATAATAGCCTCCACCATCTTGCCCGGCACCGACGTCAGACTCACCGGTCTATAATTTCCCGGATCTCCTCTGGAACCCTTCTTAAAAATCGGAGTAACATTGGCTACCCTCCAGTCTTCCGGTACTACACTCGATTTTAGGGACAGATTGCATATTTCTAACAGTAGCTCCGCAAGTTCATTTTTTAGTTCTATTAATACTCTGGGATGAATACCATCAGGTCCCGGTGATTTACTACTCTTCAGCTTGCTGAACTGACCCATTACATCCTCCAAGGTTACAGAGAATTTGTTTAGTTTCTCCGACTCCCCCGCTTCAAATATTCTTTCCGGCACCGGTGTCCCCCCCAAATCCTCCTCGGTGAAGACCGAAGCAAAGAATTCATTTAATTTCTCCGCTATGGCTTTGTCCTCCTTGATCGCCCCTTTAACACCATTTTCGTCCAGCGGCCCAACCGACTCTTTGGCCGGTTTCCTGCTTTTAATGTATCTAAAAAAATTTTTACTATGTATTTTTGCTTCCAACGCTAATTTCTTCTCAAAGTCCTTTTTTGCCCTCCTTATCTCCGCTTTGCATTTGGCTTGGCATTCCTTATGATCTATCCTGTTACTTTCAGTTGGTTCTCTTCTCCACTTTCTGAAGGATTGTTTTTTGGCTCTAATGATTTCCTTTATCTTACTGTTTAGCCACGCCGGCTGACGTTTAGTCTTTTTTCCCTTTTTTCTAATACGTGGAATATATTTGTCCTGAACCTCCAGGATGGTGTTTTTAAACAGCATCCACGCCTGATGCAAGTTTTTTACTCTGCGAGCTGCTCCTTTCAGTCTTTTTTTCACCATTTTTCTCATTTTGTCGTAATCACCTTTTCTATAGTTAAACGCTAGCGTACTTGATTTCCTAGTTTCACTTCCTTCAATGCCAATATCAAAACCGATCATATTATGATCACTGTTATCAAGCGGCCCTCGTATCGTTACCCCCTGCACTAGATCATGAGCACCACTAAGGACTAAGTCTAGTATTTTTCCTTCTCTTGTCGGCTCCTGAACTAGCTGTTCCATGAAGCTGTCCTTGATTTCATCAAGAAATCTTATGTCCCTTGCGTGTACAGATGTTACATTAACCCAGTCTATATGCGGGTAATTGAAATCCCCCATTATTATTGTGTTGCCCAGTTTGTTTGCGTCCCTGATTTCCTTTAACATTTCCGCATCCGTCTGTTCGTCCTGGCCAGGCGGACGGTAGTACACTCCTATCACTATCCTTTTCCCCTTTGCACATGGAATTTCAATCCACAGTGATTCCAAGGAGTTTTCTGTTTCCTGCAGAATTTTCAATCTATTTGATTCAAGGCTCTCGTTAATATACAATGCTACCCCTCCACCAATCCGATTCACCCTATCACTACGATATAATTTGTACCCCGGTATGACAGTGTCCCACTGGTTATCCTCCTTCCACCAGGTCTCATTCTTCATCCTCCCAAGTGTAAAGGTTTGAAATACAAATCAATGAATGCATCTACCTTTTCCTATACGAGCATGCAGCTCTGGAATGCGCTGCCACGTAACCTGAAACGGTCTATGAACTGACCAATTTCCGCAAACTATTAAAAACCTATCTCTTCGACAAGATATATCACAAAGATCAACATGTGTAACTGTATAATCCTTTGAACTTCTAGTACTGTCTTATAATGTCTTTTGCTTTAACACCATTATGTAATTTCACCACCATGTAACACAAACCCTCAGTAAACCTAATGTATATTCACTTCTATTTCCAGTACCCATGATGTATTGTAAGCCACATTGAGCCTGCAAAGAGGTGGGATAATGTGGGATACAAATGCAATAAATACATAAATAAATAAAATAAGACACAAAGTTATTCAAAGTCGTTAACTCGCGACAGGATTGTGAAAAATTACAGAAGGACCTTACGAGACTGGGAGACTGGGCGGCTAAATGGAAGATGACGTTTAATGTGAGCAAGTGCAAGGTGATGCATGTGGGAAAAAAGAACCCAAATTATAGCTACGTCATGCAAGGTTCCGCGTTAGGAGTTACGGACCAAGAAAGGGATCTGGGTGTTGTCGATAATACACTGAAACCTTCTGCTCAGTGTGCTGCTGCGGCTAGGAAAGCGAATAGAATGTTGGGTATTATTAGCAAAGGTATGGAAAACAGGTGTGAGGATGTTATAATGCAATTGTATGGCTTCACGGTGCGACCGCACCTTGAGTATTGTGTTCAATTCTGGTCGCCGCATGTCAAGAAAGATATAGTAGAATTGGAAAAGGTGCAGCGAAGGGCGACTAAAATGATAGCGGGAATGAGACGACTCCCCTATGAAGAAAGCCTAAGGAGGCTAGAGCTTTTCAACTTGGAGAAGAGACAGCTGAGGGGAGACATGATAGAGGTATATAAAATAATGAGTGGAGTGGAACAGGTGGATGTGAAGCGTCTGATCACGCTTTCCAAAAATACTAGGACTAGGGGGCATGCGATGAAACTACAGTGTAGTAAATTTAAAACAAATCGGAGAAAATGTTTCTTCACCCAATGCGTAATTAAACTCTGGAATTCGTTGCCGGAGAACGTGGTGAAGGCGGTTAGCTTAGCAGAGTTTAAAAAGGGGAGGGTCTACATGCGAGCACTCTGTGTAACTTCTAAAATTCCTGCCCTTCTCTCTGTGAAGCAGAGTCTCCCCAACTCTGTAATACATCAAGGTAAGGTCATCAGGATTTCATAGGCAGAATTCCAGCAGAAGTTCTTATCTAACATTCCACTTGCAAGCACAGCAACAGGGAGAGGTGAAGGAGGAGGTGAAACAGGCCCTATTGCTGTTGTGCAGATTTGTGGCTGTGGGTCGTGAGATTGGTTTTGCAGAAACAAATATAGCCAGATGTTGTTTATAGATAAGGGGGGCACCGCAGAGACGTGAGAATTGTCACGTACGCACAGTTAGATAAAAGAATAAAAGGAATGTTTTGTTACCTCAGAAACAGGAACTTTGCAGGCACTGAGAAGCGATTTGCTTCCAGGCTGGTCTAGTTCCTCTCACAGGAAGAAAGAGACTCTTTTTGCTTGTTTGTAGACTAGGCTGAGAAGTTGACCATGAAACAGTTCTATTTTACTTAAAGCAAGTTCTATTCTTTACCTTCTATGTTCAGGTTAATTTAGTAAGTATATTTTTATGTTTATTTTTTATTATGTACTTTTTCTCTTGCTAGGAGGAAAAGGCTCCTGATGTTCGGTATGCTTAATGACTTTCGCTTATCGCTATGTCAGATGCCGAACCAACTTCTTCTATAGGTTTTTAGTTTAATGAAGAAGTTGGTTCGGCATCTGACATAGTGATAAGCAGTAACTAAGCTTCTGTAACAAATGTATGATTGGCTAATGGTGAATCTCTTCCTGTGAACTTCAGGATAAGGTAACGCCCAAATTAGTTTATCTGGGGAACAAGCACCCTGAAGGTTTAGCCTTGCATCTTGCAGCCTGTCTGATAAAGAGCAGTTATAGGGCTAAACGATATCTATGTACAAAGACCAAAAGGTGCTTCTAAATATCAACTTGAATATAATCATATATTCTGTATTCATCCCTGGTAGTGATTAGCTTGGAAATGTATTCCCAACAGGGAGGGGGTGGAAAATTTTACAATTTAAAGATACAGATTTTTTTATTGAACTCGTTAAACTGCTGTTCTCCTACAGTACTATACAATGCTCTTTTTTTATTTATTTAGAAAAAGATGACCCTAAGAACAGTAATGCAGAGACACATAAATGGAAGCTCAGTGAGAAGCCTGAAGAGGAAAAGATGTTCTCAGAAAGAGAGAAAGAAGAGACTTCGTCCTGTTCTGACCGGGGAGAAAAGGGAAAAAATCAAAATAAACTAAAACCTTCAACAGGAAGCTCAGCTCCGTGTGAACATTGTACCAGTAATATCACACAAACAGTGGAAGAACAGACAAACCAGATGAGAGTTCAGAAATGTTTGTGTGATGGATGTGAGAAATTCCTTAATGATCATTTAACTCTGAAATCACATCAGAGATCCGATACTGAAGAGAGACCATATACAGGTACGGACTGTGGGAAAACCTTCAGTCAAAAGAGAGAACTACAGCAACAGCAGAAAACATGCATAAGAGAGACCCACTGTATAGGTTCTGAGTGTGGGAAAGATTTCAGTAGGAAGAAAGAGAAACACGAGAACAAAAATAAAGAAACTAGAGTGTGTACAACTACAGTAGATGAGAAAACCTTTATCAATAAAGGAAGCGTTACAAAACACCAGAAAAATGACACTGATGAGGGATTATCTGCATGTTCTAGTCGTGACAAAAGCTTCAGTCAGGAAGAAAATGTCATAAGAAATGCAAAATTCCACCCAGAAGAGATACTAGTTTCAAGTGCTGAATGTAAGAAAAAATTCAGCCATAGAGAAGAATTAACAGATCATAAAACACCTCAACCTGGTGAAGAATCAATGACTAAATCTGAAAAAGTTGTTTACAGAAAGACAGACCTCTCAAAGTACCAGAAAATTCAGAAAAATGAGAGCTTGTGTACTTCTGCTGACAGTGGTACAAGTGCTTGCTGGAAAAGAAACCTCCCTATGCAGAAGAGAAACCACAAAGGAATGAAACCACTTAACTGCACTGAGTGTAATAAAAGCTTCAGTGAGAAGGGAAACCTCACAAAACACCAGAGAATTCACACAGGAATGAAACCATTCATCTGCACTGAGTGTAATCAAAGCTTCAGTCAGAAGGGAAAACTCACAAATCACCAGAGAATCCACACAGGAATGAAACCATTTAACTGTACTGAGTGTAATAAAAGCTTCAGTCGGAAGGGACACCGCACACACCAGAGAATCCACACAGGAGTGAAACCGTTTATCTGCAGTGAGTGTAATAAAAGCTTCAGTCAGAAAACAAGCCTCACAGAACACCAGAGAATCCACACAGGAGTGAAACCGTTCATCTGCACTGAGTGTAATAAAAGCTTCAGTCGGAAAATAAGACTCACAGAACACCAGAGAATCCACACAGGAATTAAACCATTCATCTGTAGTGAGTGTAATAAAAACTTCAGTCGGAAGGGACACCTCACACAACACCAGAGAATTCACACAGGAGTGAAACCATTCATCTGTAGTGAGTGTAATAAAAGCTTCAGGCAGAAGGGAAACCTCACAAAACACCAGAGAATTCACACAGGAATGAAACCATTCACCTGCAGTGAGTGTAATAAAAGCTTCAGTCAAAAGGGACACTTCACAGAACACCAGAGAATTCACACAGGAATGAAACCATTCATTTGCACTGAGTGTAATAA
Organism: Microcaecilia unicolor; assembly: GCF_901765095.1. Lineage (NCBI taxonomy): Eukaryota > Metazoa > Chordata > Amphibia > Gymnophiona > Siphonopidae > Microcaecilia > Microcaecilia unicolor. Next base: position 3,503,721 of record NW_021963345.1, read on the forward strand.
AAGCTTCACTCATAAAATAAGCCTCACAATACACCAGACAATCCACACAGGAATGAAACCATTCATCTGCACTGAGTGTAATAAAAGCTTCAGTCAGAAAAAAAGCCTCATAGAACACCAGAGAATCCACACAGGAGTGAAACCATTCATCTGCACTGAGTGTAATAGACGCTTCAGTCAGAAGGGACACCTCACCGGACACCAGAGAATACACACAGGAGTGAAACCATTCATCTGCACTGAGTGTAATAAAAGCTTCACTCATAAAAGAAGCCTCACAAAACACCAGAGAATCCACACAGGAGTGAAACCGTTTATCTGCACTGAGTGTAATAAAAGCTTCAGTCGGAAGCAATACCTCACACAACACCAGAGAATCCACACAGGAATGAAACCATTTATCTGCACTGAGTGTAATAAAAGCTTCGGGCAGAAGGGATGCCTCAGAATACACCAGAGAATCCACACAGGCATCAAACCATTCATCTGCAGTGAATGTAATAAAAGCTTCAGTCGGAAGCAATACCTCACACAACACCAGAGAATCCACACAGGAATGAAACCATTCATCTGCACTTAGTGTAATAAAAGCTTCACTCATAAAACAAGCCTCACAATACACCAGAGAATCCACACAGGAGTGAAACCGTTTATCTGCACTGAGTGTAATAAAAGCTTCAAGCAGAAGAGAGAGCTCACAATACACCAGAGAATCCACACAGTAATGAAACCATTCATCTGCACTGAGTGTAATAAAAGCTTCAGTCAGAAAACAAGCCTCACAATACACCAGAGAATCCACACAGGAATGAAACCATTCTTCTGCACTGAGTGTATTAAAAGCTTCAGTCAGAAAACAAGCCTCACAATACACCAGAGAATCCACACAGGAGTGAAACCGTTTATCTGCACTGAGTGTAATAAAAGCTTCAAGCAGAAGGGAAAGCTCACAATACACCAGAGAATCCACACAGGAGTGAAACCGTTTATCTGCACTGAGTGTAATAAAAGCTTCAAGCAGAAGGGAAAGCTCACAATACACCAGAGAATCCACACAGGAATGAAACCATTTATCTGCACTGAGTGTAATAAAAGCTTCTGGCAGAAGGGATGCCTCAGAATACACCAGCGAATCCACACAGGCATCAACACATTCATCTGCAGTGAATGTAATAAAAGCTTCAGTCGGAAGCAATACCTCACACAACACCAGAGAATCCACACAGGAATGAAACCATTTATCTGCACTGAGTGTAATAAAAGCTTCGGGCAGAAGGGATGCCTCACAAAACACCAGAGAATCCACACAGGAATGAAATCATTCATTTGCACTGAGTGTAATAAAGGCTTCAGTCGGAAGCAATACCTCACAAAACACCAGAGAATTCACACAGGAATGAAACCATTTATTTGCACTGAGTGTAATAAAAGCTTCTGGCAGAAGGGATGCCTCAGAATTCACCAGAGAATCCACACAGGCATCAAACCATTCATCTGCAGTGAATGTAATAAAAGCTTCAGTCGGAAGCAATACCTCACACAACACCAGAGAATCCACACAGGAATGAAACCATTCATCTGCACTTAGTGTAATAAAAGCTTCACTCATAAAACAAGCCTCACAATACACCAGAGAATCCACACAGGAATGAAATCATTCATTTGCACTGAGTGTAATAAAGGCTTCAGTCGGAAGCAATACCTCACAAAACACCAGAGAATTCACACAGGAATGAAATCATTCATTTGCACTGAGTGTAATAAATGCTTCAGTCGGAAGCAATACCTCACACAACACCAGAGAATCCACACAGGAATGAAACCATTCATCTGCAGTGAGTGTAATAAAAGCTTCAGTCATAAAACAACCCTCAGAGAACATCAGAGAATCCACACAGGAGTGAAACCGTTTATCTGCACTGAGTGTAATAAGAGCTTCAAGCAGAAGGGAAAGCTCACAATACACCAGAGAATCCACACAGGAGTAAAACCATTCATCTGCACTGAGTGTAATAAGAGCTTCAAGCAGAAGAGAGAGCTCACAATACACCAGAGAATCCACACAGGAATGAATCCATTCATCTGCACTGAGTGTAATAAAAGCTTCAGTCAGAAAACAAGCCTCACAAAACACCAGAGAATCCACTCAGGAGTGAAACTGTTTATCTGCACTGAGTGTAATAAAAGCTTCAAGCAGAAGGGAAAGCTCACAATACACTGGAGAATCCATGCAGGAGTGAAACCATTTAGATGTTCTGAGTGTGGTAAAACCTTCACTGAGAAGGGACATCTGTCAAGGCACCACAGAGTTCACACAGGAGTGAAGCCATTTACATGCACTGAGTGTAATAAAAGCTTCTGTTAGAAGGTAAACATCAAGAACCTATAGAAATGATAAGTAGTAGTAGTAGAAACCACCGAATGATCCACACAGGAAGGTACATATAAATATCTAGGAGTGGAGGAAGAAACAACTAGAAAGCTGAAATGGCCGAGAGAAAAATTCAGTAATGACTGTTATAGGAGACTTCCTGCACTCTCATATTGTTTTGGTATTTCAGACTGGCCTCTTAAACACCTGCTAAAACTAGGGGGCCCTTTTACTAAGCTGCCTAGACGCCTACAAGAACCCAATGTGTGTCAATTTGGAGCCATCACCCGGCTACCGCGTTGCCTAGGCAATAATTTCGATTTTTACGTGTGTCCACTACGAGCATCAGAAAATTATTTCTATTTTTGGTGCATGGCGGAAACCAGGCAGTAATCGTCATTCTATGCATGTAGACCATTACCACCCGGTTAATACTTGAGATCCTACCACTAAGTCAATGGGTGGCGCTGAATAACAGTGTTCATAACACGATCAGATTTGATATTAGCTCTATAGTAAGTACACGCAGGAAATCCAATATGTTAGCATTTAACTTTCAAAAAGGAGACTATGAATAGAATGAGAAGAAGGGTGAAAAAAAAACTTAGATGAGCAGCTGCAAAGGTCAAAAAATTACGATGGCGGGGGACAGAGCAATATGGCTGAGAGGACACAGGAGAATCTGCTCTATCGTGCCTTCTAAGCATAAGGGTAAGGTGAGGTTTTATTCCCCTGAAGCCACCTCTACCTCTCTTGGTCAACTGAAGTTGGATTCATTTGTGCTCCCGCAGCGGGCAGGAAATGAGGGTGAGATCCCAGCTCAGCACTGGACGCAGGGAGAGTCCCAGCATTCGGTAGAGACATCTTTGTTCCCCTCAGACCAGGTTGCTCCACCACTTCGACAACAGCAGACTACAGAAGAAAGATGCTGCTGTGGGGGATTCTCCCTTTTTGCTGGATGGATATTTTGGTTTGTTCATCCACTGGCACCCTTGGATTGTAATCCAAAATTACAACCCATTGATCCCATTACAATCTGCTACTAAAGGATTGCTGGAAGTATCCTCATTTAGGTTTATTAAGCTTACCATCTATCGAGAGTCTCTCTTTAGAATTGCTGGACCAACTTTATGGAATGCTCTACCGGATTCAGTTTGCAATACATCATCTCATTTGGCTTCCAGAAAACTACTGAAAGCACATTATTTTGTACAAGTTTTCCCTAGATGAGGATGTTGCCAGTACGCTCATAGTATACTCAGATTTATATGTGATCAGATTTGATTTTTGATCTACAAAACTCTCCACTCTTCAGACTTCACTTACCTAAGAACCAAATGGTGGAACTCCTTAACACCCAAAATAAGAAATATACAGGAATATACTAGATTCCGCAAAATCCTCAAATCATTCCTATTCAAACAAACCTTCACAAAGAACGACCATATCTCAAACAATTAATTATTACTTGAAGTGGTTATCACTCTATTTACCATTAACTTTCTCTTTGCTTCATGTACAATTTCTCATTCATAAAAGATTTTCTAAATGTTAAACATCCATCGCTATCCCTGTTTGTTTATGATATTGTATTGTAAAATTGAATTTATGCATTATTCTTTGTTATGTATCTTATACAGTTTATTGTAAGCCACATCGAACTGAAACTTGTTTGGGAAAATGTGGGATATAAATGTCATCAATAAATAAATCCATAATTAGCTCTTTGGACTACAAAAATGAGTGAGATTCCTTTTACCTTCAGGTGGGTCTCCCTTCTGGATAACCTGTACTCGTATGTTTTAGGATCGGCTGAGACAAATTGTGTGATATGCTCACCCCTAGAGATCTCACTCTTTAATTCACTTAAATTGTCACCCAAAGGTGGATTCCACTTACCCTCCTTGCTCACAAAAATTAGAGTATCGTGATAAAGACAGCGCTCTTGTAAAGCGTGAAAAGCCCTGTATAGTTCTAACCTGCATGCGCAGTTGCAAAAGAGGCTATGAAGATGTTAGTATTACCTGGTGGTGAACAAAATTCCTTTGTGCCGTTCCAGGTGCCGCATGCCGCATTGTCGGCTATAAGATCGCAAGACGACATGGGTTTGTTCAGGGGGAAACAGGTACATATAGAGCTCATCGGGGTCTCTTGTGATGCTTGTGGCAGGTAGATTTCTTCTTTGGCCAAACTTCCCCCACAAAGAGTTTAAGAACGGTTTTGTTCACGGTTATCTGATCAGCACGTAAAAGTACACTTTCTTTCTATGTACCTGTTTTGTTTTGTTGTTCAGCATCAGTACACCGCTGAGGAAACCCCGATGCTTCCTGCTTTTGACACAGATGCATGCTTATGTATTCTCAAAGAGGTGTGTAGACACATGCAACACAACAGAAACATGAGTTTACCATGCAGCCTAACAGGAGGGAACAACTTGGCTTATACAAGCCCGAAATAATCAATAGGATATTCTTTAGTTTTATTGACAAAACATAGTGCAAGGCAGATCACCAGTCAACAGATTCTCTTTTTTAGAAGGTCTGCAGGTTATACAGACGTGGGAAAAGCACCCGTTAAATTCAAAGGCAGTTTGTTCGCCATTAATGACGGCATAACCGTCAAGAAAGTAGTCGCCCATCTGCATTTCACCACCCTTTAGATAGTGCCTGATCTTTCTGTGTTTTGTCCTTGGTGTATATTAGGCAGCGGATAGTGGCAGTTGAATATCTTTTGTTCTGCTGATGATAATCGTCAGTCAACGGCAGAGCTATGATTCTCAGTTGTAAGCACACCAACCTGAACATGGTCATACACACGGAACTGAATGTGATGATTGGAACGGGTCTATACAATTCCTTAGGGTCGTTGCCCCACCCCACGGTATTTCTTCTACTTCTATCTCCTCAGTTTTGTCAGTCATTTCCATAATTTCCTCTCTATACAGGACAGAGGCTTTTATAAAAATATAGACATCTTGCTTACATTAGAAGGCTAGAAGTCATAATCATGTTCTAGCTGTACTGTCATGTGAAAGGTTCTCTTTCATCGCGCATCATGCTCTCAGCAACGTCCTACTTTTCCTCAGGCATTTCCCCCACATAGTTTTGATTTTCCATGGTGTTAAAAAAGAGGACTATACCCTTTGCTACCTTCAAAGCCCATGGCTTGCGGGAGCTTGGTAAGCTTTATGGGCAGAAATTTTAGAGAATCTATGAATTGAATGACCAGCACATCAACTCTGATTTGTGAAAGCTTACCACATTGCGCTAACAAAACTCATATCCAACGTTTCCTGCAACAGCTGACTGATGATGAAATAACCATCGTAGCCTTTTGAATTCTGAGCTCTGAAAGTGTAGTCCTTGAACTACTTGTCAATGAAACAACTTACGATCTTGGGGTGATAGTATCTGAGGATCTGAAGGCGACGAAACAGTGTGACAAGGCAGTGGCCGTAGCTAGAAGGTTGTTAGGCTGTATAGAGAGAGGTGTGACCAGCAGAAGAAAAGAGGTTTTAATGCCCCTGTATTAGTGGTTGTTGAGGCCCCACCTGGAGTATTGTGTTCAGTTTTGGAGGCCGTATCTTGCTAAGGATGTAAAAAGAATTGAAGCGGTGCAAAGAAAAGCTACGAGAATGGTATGGAATTTGCGTTACAAGACGTATGAGGAAAGACTTGCTGACCTGAACATGTATACCCTGGAGGAAAGGAGAAAGAGGGGTGATATGATACGAACGTTCAAATATTTGAAAGGTATTAATCCGCAAACAAACCCTAGGGCTCCTCAGTGACTGAACATGAATACTCCCTGACTGCCTTTATCCCTGGCCCAGCCTCATCCATATCTTTAGTTTAATTGCAAAAGTTTCCTTTTTGATTTGATCTAATTTGTCCTTAATCTCTTCTCCATAAATGTGGACTAAAAACATTGTATTCTTTGGTTTTTATTTCTGGATCACAATTAACTTTTCTGTCTCTTTTTTTATAAATCGTCTACGGAGAAGCCCCGAGTTACAAGACAGACTTGATCGACTTACCAATTAGAAATACATCCGAATCAACACAATATTATCTAAATCTGCACTACCCAAGCTGCAAAGGACTTCAATATAAAACAACTTACGCATCTAGTTTTTCCTACATAAGCACACAACTGTGGAACCCATTACCAAAAGCCTTGAAAACGACGTACGACCACTTAAACTTCCGAAAATCACTAAAAGCCAACCTGTTAAAAAAGGCATACCCTACCGATCCAACTGAAATGCCTGATCTCTGCAACACAACCAAACTAAAGCACGTAATGGATATAACACAACTCTTCCATTCCCCGATTCTCTAATGTGGCTGTGCCACATGAACTTGATCTTACCACAACATCACCCTGTATTTGTTCACACCGGAGCCTGCAAAGGCCTCTCCGGTACTATGTAAGCCACATTGAGCCTACAAATATGTGGGAAAATGTGGGATACAAATGTAACAAATAAATAAATAAATAATGTGATTTCTTATATAATTCAAAGTGTATCAATAAATAGTTTAAAAAAATATATACAGACTTGAAATTCATCACACTTATATACAGCAAACTTTTGTCCCATGCAATGGGCCTAGCACTCTCTCCACCTGCTGTTAACTCTACCTGCGAGCTGTGCAATTCTGGTCACTAGATATCAAAAAAGATCTAGCTAAACTTTAAGGGTTCAGAGGAAGGCGATGAAAATGATAAAGGGGATGGGATGACTTCCCTGTGAGGAGATGCTAAAGCTGTGCATCTTTCAAAACAGGGGGGTAAATGTGGACAAATGCAAAGTGATGCACATTGAGAATAACAATCCAGATCATAGTTACCTGATGCTAGGTGTCATCTACGGCTGAGGAAGCGCTGTTTCTAGTCCTCAGTCAGAGGAATCACGGCTGGGGTTCCCTCATTCCACATTCATCGATCCTCTGCCCCGCGCCACGAGGTCAGGCCTGGCCTAGAAGTGTGCACCGGGTTGGAGGCAGTGCATTCGCTGAGGATTGGTGCGTCTGCCCGATATTCTTCAACCGCCACTTTCATCTGATAAGTCGCTAGAGCTACTGTCCATCATTGAAGGGATCACGATCCACCACCGCTTCTTTGATTCGAATGGCAACGATGGACACCCTAAGCATCAGGACCACATGTTAGTGTCCACTTGAGCGTGCTGCTGCCTTAACGGTGAGATTGAAACAGCGTGCGAATTAAAAAAAATCAAATCAGGGTCTCATAACGAGCATTGCTTTCACCACCAGTAAGACCACTACTAGTACTCCGATGATCATCACTCTTGACCATTGCAACAATCCTAACAAATTATGAACAGCTGTTTTTTGTAACAAAGGCCAAGTATAGATGGTGTTAGGTGGGTTGTAACTGCTGTGAAGAGACTCAAGATCTGCATTTTCTATTGACTAGATTTGTATATTGATTAATCAAATTTAGATGGTTTTGTATACTGTTTAGTCAAATCCAGATAGCTTGTAACTAAGTGGAGTGACTCAAGATCTGGATCCTACTACTGTCTAGTATATATTGCTCAGTTAAGGTCACATAGAGGCATTATATTGAACTGTATTAATTGACTCATTCTGTAGACTTCTGATCTTTATTGATACCTTTGCATCATATTGCCTTTCACTGAATTATTTTATTTTATTTTTATTATATCTGTACCCCACGCTTTCCCACTCGTAGCAGGCTCAATGCGGCTTACATATTATATACAGGTACTTATTTGTACCTGGGGCACTCTCTATCTCAGTTGATAACACCCTTATCGTCCCCGTCTCATCTGCCCGCAACTTCGGAGTCATCTTCGACTCCGCCCTCTCCTTCTCTGCACATATCCAGCAGATAGCCAAGACCTGTCGCTTCTTCCTCTATAACATTAGCAAAATTCGCCCTTTCCTCTCTGAGCACACCACTCAAACTCTCATCCACTCTCTCATTACCTCTCGCCTTCACTACTGCAACCTACTCCTCACTGGCCTCCCACTTAGCCATCTATCCCCCCTTCAGTCCGTTCAGAACTCTGCTGCACGTTTTATCTTCCGCATGAATCGATATACTCATATCACCCCTCTCCTCAAGTCACTTCACTGGCTTCCGATCAGGTACCGCATACAGTTCAAGCTTCTCCTACTAACCTACAAATGCACTCGATTTGCAGCCCCTCCTTACCTCTCTACCCTCATCTCCCCTTACGTTCCTACCCGTAACCTCCGCTCTCAAGACAAATCCATCCACTGCCAACTCCATGCTCCGCCCTTTCTGCCTCGCCTCACCCTATGCTTGGAATAGACTCCCTGAGCCCATACGCCAGGCCCCCTCCCTGCCCATCTTCAAATCCTTACTCAAATCCCACCTCTTCAATGTCGCCTTCGGCACCTAACCACGTTACCTCTATTCAGGAAACTAGACTGCCCCAATTTGTTTGACTGCACATTTTGTCCATTAGATTGTAAGCTCCTTTGAGCAGGGACTGTCCTTCTTTGTTAAACTGTACAGTGCTGCGTAACCCTAGTAGCGCTCTAGAAATGTTAAGTAGTAGTAGTAGTAAGTGACTTGCCCAGAGTCACAAGGAGCTGCCTGTGCCTGCAGTGGAAATCGAACCCAGTTCCCCAGGACCAAAGTCCACCACTCCTCCACATTACTAACTGTAATATCAAAAATTGAGTATTGCAACGCAATTGAAAAATCTTCTTCAAAAACTGTACAATGTGTACTTAAAAATTAATAACACAACTGAGAAAATCGATCTCAATAACCCCACAGTGTGTACTTCAACTACCGAACACTATCAATCAAACATCCCTTATGAAATAATACCAAGATGAATATTACTAAACTACTCTTCTCCATCTACTCACCCTAATTCGTCACATACTAACCACCCCTCTATCTGAAACTAATAGCATTCCCACAATACACCTGCCCCACCGACCAGCCAGACACAATACATACCACCATAACCACAATAATAAGCAAAATAATGGAATCATCACCTCACTTGAACAAAATCAAGATAAAAGGAAAAAAGGGACATAATAAACCTCCACCATCAGTAAATAGACATCGAAGAAAAATCAACATAATCTCAAACCTAACTGATCCCTTCCAAATAATCCGATTAGGGTATACAAATGTCAGATCTGCTGTTAATAAAACAACTACCATAACAGATTGGAGCACTGATGACAACCTAGATCTAGTAATCATCAATGAAACTTGGATTCACGATCAAAATGACCCAATATTACTGGATCTCTGCCCACCCGGCTACAAAATTACCCACTGGTCAAGAAAGGGAAAGAGAGGAGGAGGTATTGCATTAATTTACAAATCTTATCTCACAGCAACAACTAAAGCCGCATCCATAACACCACAACTCGAAATTGCCTCCATTAGTATAAACCATTCCACCTTGCTTGACCATTTAAATATTATTTTGTTTTACAGACCACCAGGAAATTGGCAAGAATGCCAACCACATTTCATGGACTTCATTTCTAATGCCCGTGTATCTAATTCTAATCTTCTAATATTAGGGGATATAAACTTGCACCTAGAAGACCATAACACAAAGAATACCCGAGAATGTAAGGACTTTCTCCACTTATGGGAATTTAATTGGATTAATACTCAAGCAACGCATATGTTAGAAAATAGACATTTAGTGTTATAGAAGAATCTTGGACAACATGATAATGAAAAAACATAATAGTATAACAAGAAGGATTTTGGGTAACTTGATAATGATATAACGTGATAGTAGTATAGTAAGCAGATATTATCAGACAGTTCTGGAAATATGTGGAGGAGCTGTGTATATTCACATTGGTTGATCTTTTTGTATGCCTTGTTAAAGAGATGGGTCTGAGATACCATGGTCAGACCACTTTAAATTAAACTTATCCATACAATGGCGAAGAAAAAATCTGGTCCAGTATTCAACGTACAGGGAGAGATGGAGATTTCTCCCCTTCTGATCATGAGAACAGTTATTGCTGGAAGCAATTCACTCTACCCCCCTCTTGACCACGACCCTCCCATAAGTGTGGACAGGCCTCAGGGAATTTGGGCGACAGAGTTCTTTTCCATGTCTTTTGTAGGGGGCCACTTCAAGGCAAGAGAGAATGACTTTTCTGTAACCGTGAGAGGAAATAACACCTGCAGAGACTTCTTTTTCTGTCTAGAACAATAGATCAAATATTGTATCTCACAAAAAGGAGAAACAGACCTCTGGAGCCAGGTAGCAATAGCTTTTATTACGTATTTCTTTGAACACAAGAGAATCTATGTTCTGACATGTCTCCAAACACAGGGTCTGGGCTGTCAGGAGAGAAATGTAACACCTCTAAAGGGAGCAGTTAAACTCTTGCCTCCTCTCTTTAGAATAAGGATAAGGAAAATACTGAGACAAAAGACCAAAAGTTCTGACAAATAGATTCTTTTGTGGGAAAACTGTAAATGTGACCAGAAGAGAGATAATGATCCAAAACATTTTGACAACAAATCCATCTTCTAAGGAAATGCAAACATATGCTATGTACTTCTTTGTTGATACTATAAACAAAGAGATCCTGACTGTACCTGCAAGATGCTAACTGGGGGGGGGGGGGGGGGACCTCCCCTCCCTCCCTCTTACTCATTTGTACTGTAAGGAAAAAAACCCTATATAAACTTTTCTGTAAGACAGGAAAGAGGTCAGCGTACATCTCTTTTGGCCCCACGCCAGGGAGACTGAAAGAATGTCCTGACCTTTTCCACTGAATTTCCATTTCTGTATACTGTACCTATAGAGTGTGCTTTTTCTAGCAAAAAAGGTGCCGGTACTCAAATGTTAGGCCACCCTTCAGGAGTGAGGTGATCAATGAAGGACCCAGCCCACAATAGCCAGGCCCCCTGCAACCAGTCACAGAATCTAGGACAAGGTGGAATTGGTGGGTAGAGCCTGAGATCTTTCATTAAAACTTGAGGACCATGGGCCAATTTTAGCAGACCATGGAAAAGGTGCCGGTACTCAGTACCCCCAAGTACCCCCTCAAAAAAGCCCTGTACAAGACTATTTTTTCCTAATTTTGGTAAAGGATAAACCTGTATTAACCCCAAGAAGCTTCTTTTGGTTCTTTTTGTTTCTAGTTGTTATTCTTTTAGTAGACTTTACCAGCTGACCAGGATTCTAAGATACCAGTTGGAGAATTTGTCTGTGTAAGTAGTGCTGGTTCTGTTGGGCTCTGGGACGCAGCACGAAAAGGCAGAAACAACAGAATAGCACCATCACAAACAAGAACATCACGTAGACACAGTTCACTACCTTGGTTTAATGATGACTTGAAAAAACGAAAAACCCAGGTGAGAAGACTTGAACGAACATGGAACAAAAGGAAAGATGACTGCTAAGACAATACAAATATACAATTAGACAAGATAAAAGATCATATTACAAATCCAAAATTGGGCCAGAATATAAGGATACACATAAGCTATTCCAATTTGTGCACAGTCTTCTTGACACCACTCCGGTTACCACAACCAATACAGATACCCCATCAGCAAATGAATTAGCTACTTCCACGAGAAAATAATCAAGCTATGATCCACCCTACCACTTAAACGATTATGAAAAATTCATCAACTGTTTGGACCCTACCACTAATGAATACCCAGCTGACCGAATCTGGACAAACTTTGACTTATTGAAGGAAGAAAACAATCACCCAAGTGATCAACAAATTTACCAAGTTCCATTGCAAATTAGATATATGCCCTAGTTACTTAATAAAAACTGCCCCTCAACGTTTTATAACAGACCTTACTTCCTACCTAAATTACATGCTTCCACACAGATTTTTTCCAATGGACAAAGGTAATATACTACTAACACCTAATCCCGCCTAGCAAGGACTACAGCTCCCAGAGTGCACTCTGAGCCACACAGTAATCCCTTGTAGGAAGGAATACAGCTCCCAGAGTACATTGTGACCCTCCCACACAGTAATCCCTCCTAGGAAGGACTACAGCTCCCAGAGTGCACTCTGACACTCCTACACAGTAATGCCTCCTAGGAAGGACTACAGCTCCCAGAGTCCACTATGACCCTTCCACAGAGTAATCCCTCGTAGGAAGGACTACAGATCCCAGAGTACATTGTGACCCTCCCACACAGTAATCCCTAGGAAGGACTACAGCTCCCAGAGTGCACTCTGACACTCCTACACAGTAATGCCTTCTAGGAAGGACTACAGCTCCCAGAGTCCACTATGACCCTACTAGGAAGGACTGCAGCTCCCAGACTGCACTGTGACACTCCCACACAGTAATCCCTCGTAGGAAGGACTACAGCTCCCAAAGTACACTGTGACCCTTCCACAGAGTAATCCCTCGTAGGAAGGACTACAGCTCCCAGAGTACATTGTGAACCTCCCACACAGTAATGCCTCCTAGGAAGGACTACAGCTCCCAGAGTGCACTCTGACACTCCTACACAGTAATGCCTTCGAGGAAGGACTACAGCTCCCAGAGTCCACTATGACCCTTCTAGGAAGGACTACAGCTCCCAGAGTGCACTCTGAGCCACTCAGTAATCCCTCGTAGGAAGGACTACAGCTCCCAGAGTGCAGTCTGACCCTCCCACACAGTAATGCCTCCTAGGAAGGAGTACATCTCCCAGAGAGCACTCTGACCCTCCCACACAGTAATGCCTCCTAGGAAGGACTACAGCTCCCAGAGTGCACTTTGACCCTCCCACACAGTAATGCCTCCTAGGAAGGAGTACAGCTCCCAGAGTGCACTCTGACCCTCCCACACAGTAATGCCTCCTAGGAAGGAGTACAGCTCTCAGAGTGCACTGTGACACTCCCACACAGTAATGCCTCCTAGGAAGGAGTACAGCTCCCAGAGTGCACTCTGACCCTCCCACACAGTAATGCCTCCTAGGAAGGACTACAGCTCCCAGAGTGCACTCTGACCCTCCCACACAGTAATGCCTCCTAGGAAGGACTACAGCTCCCAGAGTCCACTATGACCCTTCTAGGAAGGACTACAGCTCCGAGACTGCACTGTGACACTCCCACACAGTAATCCCTCGTAGGAAGGACTACAGCTCCCAGAGTCCACTGTGACCCTTCCACAGAGTAATCCCTCGTAGGAAGGACTACAGCTCCCAGAGTACATTGTGACCCTCCCACACAGTAATCCCTCCTAGGAAGGACTACAGCTCCCAGAGTGCACTCTGACACTCCTACATAGTAATGCCTTCGAGGAAGGGCTACAGCTCCCAGAGTCCACTATGACCCTTCTAGGAAGGACTACAGCTCCCAGAGTGCACTCTGAGCCACTCAGTAATCCCTCGTAGGAAGGACTACAGCTCCCAGAGTGCAGTCTGACTCTCCCACACAGTAATGCCTCCTAGGAAGGAGTACATCTCCCAGAGAGCACTCTGACCCTCCCACACAGTAATGCCTCCTAGGAAGGACTACAGCTCCCAGAGTGCACTTGAAACTCCTACACAGTAATCCTTCCTAGGAAGGACTACAGCTCCCAGAGTGCACTTTGACCCTCCCACACAGTAATGCCTCCTAGGAAGGACTACAGCTCCCAGAGTGCACTCTGACCCTCCCACACAGTAATCCCTGCTAGGAAGGACTACAGCTCCCAGAATGCATTATGACCCTTCTTGGAAGGAGTACAGCTCCCAGAGTGCACTGGTACACTCCCACACAGTAATCCCTCCTAGGAAGGACTACAGCTCCCAGAGGCCCTCATGATCAAAAGCCCCGCGCTGTTCCAAACAGCGCCCTAAAAATAGCGCCTGGACAGCGCAGGGCTTTTCTGCATCGATGATCAAAGATAATGCATGTTAATCTAAGCAGCGCTATTATTTCTGATTATCATGTTGAAGTGCGGGAGAATTGCGCCTGAGCATGCGCTCAGCACAATCCTCTCGCACTTGTTTGACAGGTCTGGGCTGTCAAAAGCCCAAACCTGTCAAACAGTTGTCTCCAGCCCCCCCTCAAACCCCCAGAAAACGTTGAGGCCGCCGCCGGCCAAACCCTCTCCCACCCTCCCATCCAGCGAAGGGGGGGGGCTGTAGGTCCAGCCCCCCAAACCCAAAGAAATTGTTGTGGCCGCCACCCTGTTATCCATCCACGGAGGGGGGTGGGGGCTGGAGGTCTGGTGGACCTCCAGCCCACCCCAACTCCTACCCTCCCCCGGCGTTCAGAATCCCTGGTGGTCCGTGGTCACCCACCCTCCCTGCCGGCCCCCCCGGCTGGCCCCCCTACCTTTTCTTGGAGGAGGGACGCAGCCTGCCTGCCTCCCTCCTCTTCCTGTCGACGCTGATGCAAACTGGCGGCTAGCCCCGCCTATTGCATCCTGGGATGCGCTGGGCGGGGCTACAGACCATGCACTGGGTCTGTCCCACATAGTAATGCATCCTAGGAAGGACTACAACTCCTAGAATGCACTATGACACTCTTGCACAGCAAGCCTATCTAGGAAGGACTACAGCTCCCAGAGTGCAGTGTGACACCCCCACACATTAAACCCTCGTAGGATGGACTACATCTCTCAGAGTGCACTGGGACTGTTCCACATAGTAATGCATCCTAGTAAGGACTACAACTCCCAGAATGCACTATGACAGTCTTGTACAGTAAACCTTTCTAGGAAGGACTACAGTTCCCAGAGTGCACTGTGACACTCCTACACAGTAATCCCTCCTAGGAAGGACTACAGCTCCCCGAGTGCACTCTGACCCTCCCACACAGTAATGCCTTCTAGGAAGGACTACAGCTCCCAGAGTGCAGTGTGACACCCCCACACATTAAACCCGTAGTAGGATGGACTACATCTCTCAGAGTGCACTGGGACTGTTCCACATAGTAATGCATCCTAGTAAGGACTACAACTCCCAGAATGCGCTATGACAGTCTTGTACAGTAAACCTTTCTAGGAAGGACTACAGCTCCCAGAGTGCACTCTGACCCTCCCACACAGTAATGCCTTCTAGGAAGGACTACAGCTCCCAGAGTGCAGTGTGACACCCCCACACATTAAACCCTTGTAGGATGGACTACATCTCTCAGAGTGCACTGGGACTGTTCCACATAGTAATGCATCCTAGGAAGGACTACAGCTCCCAGAGTGCACTCTGACCCTCCCACACAGTAATGCCTTCTAGGAAGGACTACAGCTCCCAGAGTGCACTCTGACCCTCCCACATAGTAATGCCTCCTAGAAAGGACTACAACTCCCAGAGTGCGATGTGACTAGGGGAGGGACAGTGTGTGAGATAGCCAATAGGAGCCAGGATCTGCTAAGAGGCACGAATTTGGACCAATGAGGTGGCAGGAGGCAGTCTGATCCTTAGATTGGCGCAAATTTTGAGCCAATCCAGGGGCAGGAAGAGTGGAACAAAGAAGAAAAAAAGTTTTACAGTGCAGCAGAGGCACAAGAAGGCAATGGGCAGACAATGGAGATTGCAAGCATGGCTTGAGGGGAGAAATCAGACTCATGCAGAGGGACATGCTCGGGCAGGCTGGATGAGAATAAGATCCAATCAAGACAAGAAGAGGCAGCTGATGAGCTCCAGATGAAGAGAGAGCTGGTGAGTCCTGAAGAAATACGGGCACTCAGGCAGAGAGAGCAGCAGAGGGGAAAGAGAAGGGGGTCTGGAGTGTGTTGGGAGCAGTGCAGAGCTGAAGAGAGAGACGGCAGCTTGGTGAGGTCCCTGAATCCCAGAAGTCCCCCCAGCAAGCCTATCTAGGAAGGACTACAGCTCCCAGAGTGCAGTGTAACACTCCCACACAGTAATCCCTCCTAGGAAGGACTACAGCTCCCAGAGTGCAGTGTGACACCCCCACACAGTAATCCCTCCTAGGAAGGACTACATCTCTCAGAGTGCACTGGGACTGTTCCACATAGTAATGCATCCTAGTAAGGACTACAACTCCCAGAATGCACTATGACAGTCTTGTACAGTAAACCTTTCTAGGAAGGACTACAGCTCCCAGAGTGCACTTTGACACTCCCACACAGTAATCCCTCCTAGGAAGGATTGCAGCTCCCAGAGTGCACTGGGACTGTTCCACATAGTAATGCATCCTAGTAAGGACTACAACTCCCAGAGTGCACTATGACAGTCTTGTACAGTAATACCTCCTAGGAAGGACTACAGCTCCCAGAGTGCACTTTGACACTCCCACACAGTAATCCCTCCTAGGAAGGATTGCAGCTCCCAGAGTGCACTATGACACTCTTGCACAGTAAACCTTTCTAGGAAGGACTACAACTCCCAGAGTGCAATGTGACACACCCACTCTGTCCTACACAAACTGAGTTTTCTTCTTCTGCCAGTCAGGGGTGAAAATGTGCAGCCCAGTTCACTAGCCTCTTCTGACTCCTCCTTGATCCTGTAAATGAATCATGAAATAACACAACATTAGCCCAGTCTCATTTGCAAACCCTTCACAGGGCTGGAGGGAGGTCTCTCAGTCTCAGTCTCGCTTCCTTTGTTCAATGCACAGACTTCCTGTTTCAGAAGCAAGTGCTAAAGAAGCTGATCACTGGCTTCCAGAGAAACCCATCCCTGCAGCCCAGGAGACATTCACAGAGGAGCTGGACAAGGGCAGGAGGATGGAGCAGGTAGGAGACTGGCAGGAGGTGGGCAGCAGGGGATGCAGTGCCAGGCAATGCCACACACACACAAGAAGAAATGAGCCTGGCACTGCACAATTCATTCCTGGGGCTCTTTATTCCCTCAGGCTCTTCTTCCTCATTCTTCTCCTCCTGCTTTACCAGACTCTCTGCATCTTGACATTTCTTTACATTCTCCTTCCTCTCTCCCTGTCCCCTTCACTTCTGGAGCTGGAGGTGTGGAGAAGTGCAGGAGAATGGTTTTTGGGGTTTGTGCTGAGCAGGTAGGAGGTGGGCAGCAGGGGATGCAGTGCCAGGCAATGCCACACACACACAAGTGAGCCTGGCACTGCTCAATCCATTCCCTGCTGTAGCCCCTCAGACTCTTCTTCCTTATTCTCCTCCCCTCCATCAACTCCATGCAAAAAACACACCTAACAGTATTGAAGAATAGCCATTTAACACAGATGCCAATGGTGACTCTGCAGAACTCATAAACTGAGCCCTTCTCACCCCCAACCCCAGTGTGCACCTGCCCTCCTGTGGCATCGCTCTCCTTGTTCCATTTCATTTCTTGCCCCCTATCTCCCTGGGGCTCATCATGGTATCAGGTGAGTTCCCATCAAGGACTCCCCCTCCTCTCCCCCCTCCCCGGTCATTTCCCCACCCTCTCTAGCCTTTCTGTGCACAGAGGACAGAATAACTTTTCATAGGTAGTCATTTGTTATAAATCGTAATCAGCGTGTCATTTTGAGGGGCTGAATTAGGTTGAAACCTAGTTTGGGGGCTCGGGGGGACTTTTGTTCCCCCCTCATGAACTGCATGTCTGGAAGGGGAAAGGATGTGTAATGTTGTGGGGGGGGGGGGGGGAATGTGAGAGGGTACGATCTGGAAGAGAGGGAGATTACTTGCCTTATGCGTTTTGTATTTTATGAGTTATGGGTGGGAATTGTCCACATGGGAATTGGTGGGTGGGAACGATCCGGTGGGAACTGACCTAGAATCCTCAGCGAGAGGGCAGGTGCATACTAGGGGTGGAAGGAGAGATTGGGGAGTGAGGAGAGCGAGAGAGAGGAGACGAAAAGGGCAAGCTGAGGAGGGGGTGCTGCAGGAGGGACAAAGAGGAAAAGCTGGGGCTGTCAGGGGTGAAACGTGGCTGAATTTTGGGGATTCCATAGGACGGGAGAAGTTCCGTATGGGAGGGAGGGAGACAGCTGGTGATATGTATTGGCAATATTCACAAATGGGCAGATGATCAAAAGCCCCGTGCTGTTCCAAACAGCGCTCTGAAAATAGTGCTGGAAGAGCAGGGGGCTTTACTGGACCTCTGAGCAGAGATAATTGCATGCAAATTTGAGCATGGGGTAGACAGTCCTCCCGCACTTGTTTGACAAGTCTGGGTTGTCAAAAGGTGGTCTCCCTCCTCTTCCATCCCAGCGCATCCCAGAGGAGGCCACCTCCCTCCTCCAACTGAAGGTAGGGGGGTAGGGAAGGGCCGCTAGACCACCAGATGGGGGGTGGGGATTGTCTCGTGACCTGCTGGGCCACCAGGAACATTTGAGGGATGCTGGAGACATGCTGGATCTCCAGCCCCCTGTTGCTGGGCAGGGGGTCGGGTCAAGGTTCCTGCGGGGGGCTGCTGCATTGGGGGGAATGGGGACCTGCTAGCATGCTGGACAGGGTTCACCATTCCTCCCCAATGGCGTAGGGTTTGCCACCAATCTTTAGCGTGCTGGTCGCTGATCATTGGGGATGAATAGGTTTAGCTAAGAGCCCTGTTTTGCATGCATTTGCATGCTAGTTGCGTTCAGAGCCAGCAAGCGCATTGTTTCACGCGCTCGGTTTCTGTTATCATGGGGTGGTAGCAGTCTCTAGCGCCTGCGTTTGCTTCTGATCATCAGCCCAAAAGAGCTGTGGGGAGAGTGTATATGCAGTGTGTGTGTGTGTGGGGGGGGGGGGGGGGGGTGATGGCTATGATGCTGTGAGTGCTGAGGATGTTCAGAGAACAGTGGAGGGTGTGGGTTGGGGGGTATTCTTAGAGAGCTGTGGAAGTATATGTGCTGGGAGCAAGATTACTGAGGGGATGGGATAATCAAGCCTGAGCTGGGAGACGGCTTAGGCGGAGTCAGTCCTGGAGAACAGAAGAGCTGGGTGTTAATGCCGGGTGGGGGGGGGGGGGGGAATTCTACACAAAAAGCTACTACTACTACTTAACATTTCTAGAGCGCTACTAGGGTTACGCAGCGCTGTACAATTTAACATAGAGGGACGGTCCCTGCTCAAGGAGCTTACAATCTAAGAGACAAGTGAAGGGACAGTCTGATAGGGCGGTCAAATTGGGGCGGTCTGGGTTTAGTGAACGGAAGAGTTAGGTGCCAAATGCAGCATTGAAGAGGTGGGTTTTAAGCAAAGACTTGAAGATGGGCAGGGAGGGGGCTTGGCGTAGGGGCTCAGGAAGGTTGTTCCAAGCATAGGGTGAGGCGAGGCAGAATGAGCGGAGCCTAGAGTTGGCGGTGTTGGAGAAGGGTACTGAGAGGAGGGATTTGTCCTGTGAACGGAGGTTACGGGCGGGAACATAGGTGGAGATGAGGGTAGAAAGATAGTGAGGGGCAGCAGACTGAATGCATTTGTAGGTAAGAAGGAGAAGCTTGAATTGAAGGCGGTATCTGATTGGAAGCCAGTGAAGTGACCGGAGGAGAGGGGTGATATGAGTAAATTGGTTTTGGCGGAATATGAGACGTGCCGCAGAGTTCTGGACAGATTGAAGGGGGGATAGATGGCTAAGTGGAAGGCCAGTGAGGAGTAAGTTGCAGTAGTCAAGGCGAGAGGTAATGAGAGCATGGACGAGAGTTCGGGTGGTGTGTTCAGAGAGGAAAGGGCGAATTTTGAAGCTGAATTAAAAAAAAAATCTGCACAGTTACAACCCCAAAAACAAAGGCAGGAGCTGAAATCTAATGCATTCTGAGCACCTCCCTGTGTCCCTGACTGTGTTTCTGGTTTGTGTTTCAGATGCAGGTGACATTTGAGGATGTCTCTGTCTCTTTCTCCCAGGAGGAGTGGGAGTATTTAGATGAGGAGCAGAAGGAGCTTTGGAGGGAGGTGATGAAGGAGAACTATGAGATCCTGATGTCTCTAGGTAAGGGTTTCCCGTTATTCTTAAAATCTCTTCTCAGGAGTGACTGGCAGTGGGTGAGTCTCACTACAGGATGCCGGTGTGACTGATAATGAGTGATGGCGAGATGACATTAGTACCTGGGGTGGGTCTGTTTCTAAGATTCTTCTGTTTTCATTGGAGTATTGTTTCGATTCCTGTCTGTAAAACCTTCAATAACTATGACTCTGGCATTCTTAGGGTATCCTATACTTTGTTTTTCACAATTTGTCACTCGGCGGGACTTGGGGGTGATTGTGTCTGATGACCTTAAGGTAGCCAAACAGGTAGAAAAGGTGACAGTCAAAGCCAGAAGGATGCTTGGGTGGATAAGGAGAGGGATGCAATTCTGGAGACCACACCTACAGAAGGATATAAACAGGATGGAGTCTGTCCAGAGGGCGGCTACAAAATTGGTAAGCAGTCTCCGTCATAAAACATAGAGAGACAGGCTCATGAACCTCAACTTCACCTGCATTTGACCGCCATTCCTCAGGAATTGAGCCCCTGGGTGCAGGTGGCCAGCAGGACTTACCGGACAGGGCAGGAAGGCAGAACTACAGGAAACAGCAGCCGGCAAACAGCAGGTCACTTCCAGAAAACACACTGGGGTTCCAGGCAGGCAGCAAGCAGCAGAAAAAAACAGAAAACAAGCCGGGTCTGGGCAGGCAGCAGACAGAAGAATAAATCAGGAGACAAGCAGGGTCAAAGCCACAATCAGGAAATAGCACAGCAGCACTGCAACTAACTCTCACCAAAGGAAACTCCCGTGACAGTACCTAAGTACATAAGTAGTGCCATACTGGGAAAGACCAAAGGTCCATCTAGCCCAGCATCCTGTCACCGACAGTGGCCAATCCAGGTCAAGGGCACCTGGCACGCTCCCCAAACGTAAAAACATTCCAGACAAGTTATACCTAAAAATGAGGAATTTTTCCAGTCCATTTAATAGCGGTCTATGGACTTGTCCTTTAGGAATCTATCTAACCCCTTTTTAAACTCCGTCAAGCTAACCGCCCGTACCACGTTCTCCGGCAATGAATTCCAGAGTCTAATTACACGTTGGGTGAAGAAAAATTTTCTCCGATTCGTTTTAAATTTACCACACTGTAGCTTCAACTCATGCCCTCTAGTCCTAGTATTTTTGGATAGCGTGAACAGTCGCTTCACATCCACCCGATCCATTCCACTCATTATTTTATACACTTCTATCATATCTCCCCTCAGCCGTCTCTTCTCCAAGCTGAAAAGCCCTAGCCTTCTCAGCCTCTCTTCATAGGAAAGTCGTCCCATCCCCACTACCTCTTCCTTAAGTCTTCCCTGGACTTCTCGGGAGGTCTGGATTTCTCTGGATCTTCTTGGTGGAATCTGCTGACAAGTTTAGGCGTGTCACCAACGTCCATATCATTAAGCGCAGGTCGTGAGATGGCCGGTTGAGGGCGAGGCTGGGCTTTGTCCACGGAGCTGGGTTGAGTGCCCGGCGCTGGAGTAGAGCTACAGGCCATGGTTTGCTGTGAGCTAGACTTCCGATTCTTAGATTTCCAGATCTCAGGATAGTCCTGAAGCTTAGGGCCTGGGGTCGGCTTTTTACGTAAGGTGCGGGACCACCGGCCCCAAGGAGTCGTCCTAGAACTCCTGTTGGCTGGACTCTGGGGGCTGGGCATATTACCGGATTCCGCTTGGCACTGGCTGATCTGGGGTAATGCACATGCGCAGGTCAGCCCCCTCGTAGAAGTCTTAGAGTCCTGGGAGTCACTAATATCCGTCCACGCATCTGAGTCTTGGTCCGGCTGTTCACCGACCACACTATCGGTGTCAGGGATAAAACAACGTTTTCTGCAAGACTCGACCCAGTCCAATATCTCACCCTTGCCCCAGTCCAGGACCAGATTGTGTCTCTGTAGCCATGGAAGACCCAATACAATGGGCTGCACTGCTGAGGGAAGGACATATAGACAGATGTCCTCCCTGTGATCGCCAATCCGTAAGCTCATGGGAACCGTTTGAGTGTTTACATATCCTTGAATGCTTCCATACACTGAAAAGAGCGGGATGGTCTTAGGTAATTCTTGTGTCGGAATGTTAAGCCAATGGACTAGAGACTCGGCTATAAAGCTTCCACCCGCCCCAGAGTCCAGAAAGACCTCAGTATGCTCCTGTCTGTGACCTAGGTCGAGCACTGCTGACATTAAGAATTGGGTACGCAGAAGGTTAGAAGATTGACTTATTACTGTGCCTGCAGTCAGACCTGGCCCCAAGGATCCAGGTTTCAGTGGACAGTTGACCGCGTAGTGTCC
Source organism: Microcaecilia unicolor (assembly GCF_901765095.1). Classification (NCBI taxonomy): domain Eukaryota; kingdom Metazoa; phylum Chordata; class Amphibia; order Gymnophiona; family Siphonopidae; genus Microcaecilia; species Microcaecilia unicolor. The sequence continues at coordinate 3,526,204 of NW_021963345.1, forward strand.
CGTATCACCACAATACAGGCAAAGATTGAGGGTCCGACGCCTCTGTTTCTCTTGAATCGTGAGAGGAGTATGACCTAGTTGCATGGGTTCTACTGGTGGTTGGGGGGGAACCTCCTGCGGACGAGGAGTCTGTGGTAAAACTTGATGGCTAGGTGTCTTAATACCTATCTTTTCTAAGGAATGCCGTTCTCGGCCACGCTCCTGGAATCAAATATCAATCATATTACAAAGCTTGATTAGATCATCCAACCTGGTGGGAAGTTCACGTCCTGCCAGCTCATCCTTAATTTGCGGTGCCAATCCCTGCCAAAAGGTCGCGATCAGACTTTCATTGATCCAGGCTAATTCAGAAGCCAAAGTGCGGAACCTGATCGCATAGAGGGGCATAATTGAACGCGAACTTCCATATCATCATGCTGATCAATCCATAGACTGGTGGGTTGTGTCCATCTACCAGCAGGTGGAGATAGAGAGCAATCCTTTTGCCTCCCTATATGTGGTCATGTGCTGCCGGAAACTCCTCAGTATGTTCTCTATCTCAGCAGGTGGTGGTCACACACAGCAGCAGCTCTGGCTAGGTCTCCAAGCCTAATTTTTAGGTTTTGTTGAGTACCTGGGGTTGAGGGCTCTTCTTGAGCAAGTGCAAACCTGGTGGTGCCAGGTCCCTCCTTTTCTCCCCCCTCCCGCTGGCTCCGTTAAAAAAAAAAAAAATTTTGGACGTCCTTAAGGGCGTTTATTTCGACGTTTATTTAAACGTTTATTGCAGCTACTCACTGGGACACCAGGTCGTTACAGCTCGGAGCGAGAAGCAGGTAATTTTTACCTTTTTATAGTGGGCAGGGGGTTCCCCGATCGATCTCCACGTGGCCTATGGCGTCGGAGGGCGAGAGCACGAAGAATCGCTCCCCGGACCGCGTGTGCGCTTCTAGCGGGGATGCGGGGGTTTTAAAGTCTGATTCGCCTTTGTTGGGTGTCAGTTTGGAGGCCGGTCAGTGTCCCGGGTCTTCCTCGGGGCGGCGGTTTTTCCCGCCATAAACGCCCATCCCCCGCTGCTCGCCTCCGCCATCTTGGCCGGCCACTCTGCTCGGACGGCTTCTTCTTGGGCCGCCCTTGAGCTGGGAGACGTTCATGCCATGGCCGCCCTTGATTTGGGCGACGGCAAAAAAGCGGCTAAAGTTAAGCGCCGTTCTTCCCGCGTGGCTCCTTCGCGGAGTGTCGCGCCGGACGCCATCTTGGATGCGCAGCATGTTTCTCCCCCGCTCTTGCGAGCGCCGGTTGAGGGTGCGTCTAGGGCTGTGGCCCAGGCTGCTGAAATACACAGTCTGGGGGGTTTCTCCCCCGAGTTTATTTTGCTGCTGCATCAGGCCTTCCTTATGCAAAACGCTGCCCCTGCTCCCTTGTCCGACAAAGGGGTTGAGGCCCCCGGAAGTAAACGCCCTCGGGTGGATTCCCAGGGCTTAGAGGACTCTGTCTCCTCTGATGTAGATGAGGGCAGCGTATCTGAGTTCTCCCAACGGTCCTTTGGGGATTCCTTGGAGGAGACGGATTCCCGCTCGGATGGAGCGGATGACCCCTCTGCAGCGCGGATCTTTCGCTCAGAGGATTTGCCCAACCTGTTAGTGCAGGCCATGAGCATTTTGAAGATTTCCTCTCCAGAGGACGTCTCTCCCTCAGCCCCTGTTGGCTCCGCCATTATGCTGGGGAAGAAGCGCCCGCCTAGAACCTTCCACGTGCATGATGCCATGCACACCTTAATTTCGGCTCAATGGGATGTCCCGGAAGCGAGCCTCAAAGTGGCTAGGGCTATGTCCCGCCTCTATCCTTTGCCTGAAAGTGAACGGGAGGCCTTTCTTTGGCCTACCGTGGATTCTTTAATCACTGCGGTGACTAAGAAAACGGCGTTGCCAGTGGAAGATGGCTCGGCCCTAAAGGACGCCCAAGACAGAAGATTGGAGGCGGCCTTAAGGTCGTCCTTCGAGGCGGCTGCCTTAAGTTTGCAGGCCTCAGTTTGGGCTCCTATGTGGCCAGGGCGTGCCTGACGATTGTGCAGCGGGCTTCCCCCTCGGATCCTTCCTTGAGGGCTGATTGCTGGCCCTGGAATCGGGCTTGGCTTATTTGGCAGACATACTATATGATGTCTTGAGAGCCTCAGCTAAAGGTATGGCTCAGACAGTCTCTGCGCGGCGGTGGCTTTGGCTGAAGCATTGGTCTGCTGACCACGCCTCTAAGTCCCGCCTGGCTAAGTTGCCTTTTAAAGGCAAGCTGCTCTTTGGGGTCGAGCTGGACAAAATTGTGACCGATCTCGGCACGTCTAAGGGCAAGAGGTTACCAGAGGTCAGGGCTCGGGCCAGTGCTCGCCCCGGTAACTCCAGAGGACGGTTTCAGGAAGCCCGTCGGTACCGCCCGGGCAAGTCGGGCTCCTCTGCCCCCTCTTCCTTCAAGAGGAACTTCTCCCCCAAGCAGCATTCCTTTCGCAGAGACCGCCGTCCCAGAGGTGCGCCCTCTGGTCCTCCCCCAGGGTCTCGTACCCAACGACGGGGTCCTGGTCCATGGCCCAGTGCAGATTGGAGGACGCCTGTCCTCGTTTCTGGGCGAGTGGACCAGGGTAACTTCAGACGCTTGGGTGCTGGAAGTCATCAGAGACGGCTACAAGCTAGAGTTCTGCCGCCCCTTAAGAGACAGGTTTGTACTCTCTCCCTGCAAGTCTCCGGTCAAGCTGTGGCAGTGCAGCAGACCTTGGACAATCTGATCCGCCTGGGTGCGGTCGTTCCGGTGCCAGAAAATCAGCTTGGCAAGGGACGTTACTCCATTTACTTTGTGGTACCAAAGAAAGGAGGTTCTGTACGGCCTATCCTCGACCTCAAAGGGGTCAATCGGGCCTTGAAAGTTCGGCACTTTCGCATGGAGACTCTCCGCTCTGTTATAGCGGCAGTGAAGGCAGGGGAGTTCCTGGCATCCTTGGACATCAAGGAAGCGTACTTGCATATTCCCATCTGGCCTCCTCATCAACGCTTTCTGCGTTTTGCAGTCCTGGGCCGACACTTCCAGTTCAGAGCCCTCCCGTTCGGGTTGGCTACTGCTCCGCGGACTTTCTCCAAAGTAATGGTGGTCATCGCGGCCTTCCTGAGATAGGAAGGAGTACAAGTCCATCCTTATCTGGACGACTGGTTGATCCGAGCCCCCTCTTATGCAGAGTGCGGCAAAGCTGTGGACCGGGTGATTGCTCTTTTGAGCTCCCTGGGGTGGATCATCAACTGGGAGAAAAGCCAGCTGCGCCCGACTCAGTCCCTGGAGTATCTGGGAGTTCGATTCGACACCCAAGTGGGCAGAGTGTTCCTGCCGGACAATCGGATTGTCAAACTTCAGGCTCAGGTGGACCAGTTCCTAAGTAGCCTCTCCGCTTCGGGCTTGGGACTATGTGCAGCTGTTGGGCTCTATGACGGCCACAATGGAAGTAGTGCCCTGGGCCAGGGCTCACATGAGACCACTACAACACTCTCTGCTGCAGCACTGGACTCCGGTGTCGGAGGATTATGCTGTGCGCCTTCCCTTGGACCCAGCAGTGCGCAAGGCGCTGAGCTGGTGGCTGAAGACAGACAAGTTGTCTGCAGGAATGCCTCTTGTGACCCCGGAGTGGATTGTCGTCACGATGGACGCCTCTTTGACGGGCTGGGGAGCCCACTGCTTGGGAAGGACAGCGCAGGGGCTCTGGTCTCCTGCAGAGGCAAAGTGGTCTATCAACCTCCTGGAACTCAGAGCCATTCGGTTGGCGCTATTGCAGTTCCTCCCGATACTGGCGTTGAAGCCAGTACGGGTCCTGTCGGACAATGCCACGGCTGTGGCCTATGTCAACCGCCAGGGAGGTACCAAGAGCGCCCCTCTAGCCAAGGAGGCCATGAATCTATGCCAGTGGGCGGAAGCGAGCCTGGAGCAGCTGTCAGCGACCCACATTGCCGGAGTCATGAATGTCAAGGCGGACTTTCTCAGTCGCCATACCTTGGATCCCGGAGAGTGGCAGTTATCGGCTCAGGCGTTCTTGGACATCACGAAGCGCTGGGGCCAGCCGAGCCTAGATCTGATGGCATCATCGGCCAATTGCCAAGTGCCGCGCTTTTTCAGCAGAGGACGGGACCCTCGATCCCTGGGAGTAGATGCTCTTCTCCAACAGTGGCCGACACAGGAGCTTCTCTATGTGTTCCCGCCCTGGCCCATGTTGGGCAGGGTGCTAGACCGGGTGGCAAAGCATCCGGGCCGGATAATCCTGGTGGGTCCGGACTGGCCCAGACGTCCCTGGTATGCGGACTTGATCAGGCTCTCAGTGGACGACCCTCTGCGACTGCCAGTGGAGCAGGGCCTGTTGCATCAGGGTCCCGTGGTGATGGAGGATCCCTCCCCCTTTGGTCTTACGGCCTGGCTATTGAGCAGCAGCGTCTGAGGAAGAAGGGCTTCTCAGACAAGGTCATCGCCACTATGCTGAGAGCGAGGAAGCGCTCTACTTCTACTGGTTACGCCAGGGTTTGGCGTACCTTTGCAGCGTGGTGTGAAGCAGGCTCACTTTCTCCCTTCACTGCTCCAATTTCTTCAGTGTTGGCGTTCCTGCAAGAAGGTCTGGAGAAAGGCCTGTCGCTCAGTTCCCTTAAAGTCCAGGTAGCGGCTCTGGCTTGCTTCAGGGGCCGCCTGAAGGGTGCTTCCCTGGCTTCGCAGCCAGATGTGGTGCGTTTTCTCAAGGGAGTTAATCACCTGCGCCCTCCTCTGCACTCAGTGGTGCCTGCGTGGAATCTCAACCTGGTGCTAAGAGCCTTGCAGAAGCCGCCTTTTGAACCCTTGTCGAGGGCATCTCTGAAAGACCTGACGTTGAAAGCAGTCTTTTTGGTGGCTATCACTTCAGCCAGAAGAGTTTCTGAGCTCCAGGCACTCTCATGTTGAGAGCCTTTTCTGCAGTTCACTGAGGCAGGAGTGACTATTCGCACAGTGCCTTCCTTCCTGCCCAAGATTGGTTCTCGCTTCCATGTGAATTAGCAGCTCTGTCTCCCTTCCTTTCGTAGGGAGGACTACCCAGAGGAATACTCTGCTCTCAAATATCTGGATGTGAGACGAGTCATCTTCAGATACTTGGAAGTGACCAATGATTTCCGGAAGTCGGATCATCTGTTTGTCCTGTTTGCAGGTCCTCTTAAGGGTCTGCAGGCTGCTAACCCTACAGTGGCAAGATGGGTCAAGGAAGCCATTTCAGCGGCTTATGTGGCCGCGGGGAAGGTGCCACCTATCCAGCTGAAGGCTCACTCCACTAGAGCTCAGGTGGCCTCGATGGCAGAGGCCAGGTCCGTCTCCTTGGAAGAGATATGCAAGGCGGCAACTTGGGCATCGGCCCATACCTTCTCCAGGCATTACCGCTTGACTGTGGCTGCTCGGGCGGAGGCCCGGTTTGGAGCTTCAGTGTTGCGGTCAGGGATTTCAATGTCCCGCCCTGGGTGAGTACTGCTTCGGTACATCCCACCAGTCTATGGATTGATCAGCATGATGATATGGAAGGTAAAATTATGTATCATACCTGATAATTTTCTTTCCATTAATCATAGCTGATCAATCCATAGCCCCTCCCAGATATCTGTATTGTTTATATTCTGGTTGCATTTCAGGTTCAAGTTTAGTCTTCAGTTCCTGTTCAGGAGGACTTCGTGTTCAAGTTTTTTCAATTGGATTCTTCCATATCATCAAGCTGATCAATCCATAGACTGGTGGGTTGTGTCCATCTACCAGCAGGTGGAGATAGAGAGCAAACTTTTGCCTCCCTATATGTGGTCATGTGCTGCCGGAAACTCCTCAGTATGTTCTCTATCTCAGCAGGTGGTGGTCACACACAGCAGCAGCTCTGGCTAGGCCTCCAAGCCTAATCCTTAGGTTTTGTTGAGGCCTGGGGTTGAGGGCTCTTTTGAGCAAGTGCAAACCTGGTGGTGCCAGGTCCCTCCTTTTCTCCCCCCTCCCGCTGGCTCCGTTTAAAAAAAAAAAAAAAAAAAAAAAAAAATTTTTTTAAACGTCTTTAAAGGCGTTTAATTCGACGTTTCTTTAAACGTTCATTGCAGCTACTCACTGGGACACCAGTTCGTTACAGCTCGGAGCGGCAAGCAGGTAATTTTACCTTTTTATAGCGGGCAGGGGGTTCCCCGATTCTTCTCCTCGTGGCAATGGCGTCGGAGGGCGAGGGCGCAAAGGGTCGCTCCCCGGATCGCTGGAGCGCTTCTAGAGGGGATGCGGGGGTTTTACAACCTGATTCGCCCTTGATGGGTGATAGTTTAGTGACCGATGAATGTCCCGGTCGTTCCTCCGGCGTGGCGGTTTTTTCCCGCCATAAACGCCCATCCCCCGCTCCTCGCCTCCGCCATCTTGGCCGGCCACGCGGCTCGGACGGCTTCTTCGGGGCCGCCCTTGAGGTTGGAGACATTAATGCCATGAACGCCCTTAATTTGGGCGACGGCACAAAAGCGGCTAAAGTTAAGCGCCGTTCTTCCCGCGCGGCTCCTTCACGGAGTTCGCGCCGGACGCCATTTTGGATGCGCAGCATGTCTCTCCCCCGCTATTGCGAGAGCCGGTTGAGAGTGCGTCTAGGGCTGTTGCCCAGGCTGCGGAAGTGCACAGTCTGGGGGGTTTCTCCCCCGAGTTTGTTTTGCTGCTGCATCAGGCTTTCCTCATGCAAAACGCTGCCCCTGCTCCCTCTTCTGATAAAGAGGTTGAGGTTCCCAGAGGTAAACGCCCTCGGGTTGATTTCCAGGCCTTGGAGGACTTTTGTCTCCTCCGATGTAGATGAGGGCAGCGTGTCTGAGGTCTCCCAACGATCCTTTGCGGATTCCTTGGAGGAGATAGATCCCCGCTCGGATGGAGCGGATGACCCCTCTGCAGCGCGGCTTTTTAGCCCAGAGGATTTGCCCAACCTGTTGTTACAGGCCATGGACACTTTGAAGATTTCCTCTCCGGAGGACGTCTCTCCCTCAGCCCCTGTTGGCTCTGCCATTATGCTGGGGACGAAGCGCCCGCCTAGAACCTTCCACGTGCATGATGCCATGCACACCTTAATTGCGGCTCAATGGGATGTCCCGGAAACGAGCCTTAAAGTGGCTAGGGCTATGTCCCGCCTCTATCCATTGGCTGTGAGTGAACGTGAGGCCTATCTGTGGCCTACCGTGGATTCTTTAATCACTGCGGTGACTAAGAAAACGGCGTTGCCGGTGGAAGGTGGCACGGCCCTAAAGGACGCCCAAGACAGAAGATTGGAGGCGGCCTTAAGGTCGTCCTTGGAGGCAGCTGCTTTAAGTTTGCAGGCCTCAGTTTGCGGCTCCTATGTGGCCAGGGCGTGCCGGACTATGGTGCAGCGGGCTTCCCCCTCGGATCATTCCTTGAGGGCTGATTGGCCGGCCCTGGAATCGGGCTTAGCCTATTTGGCAGACTTGCTGTATGATGTCTGGAGAGCCTCAGCTAAAGGCATGGCTCAGACAGTCTCTGCGCGGCGGTGGCTTTGGCTGAAACATTGGTCTGCTGACCACGCCTCTAAATCCCGCCTGGCTAGATTGCCTTTTAAAGGCAAGCTGCTCTTTGGGGTCGAGCTGGACAAAATCGTGACCGATCTCGGCACGTCTAAGGGCAAGAAATTACCAGAGGTCAGGGCTCGGGTTAGTACTCGTCCCGATACCTCCATACCGCCCGGGCAAGTCGGGTTCCTCTGTCCCCTCTTCCTTCAAGAGGAATTTCTCCCCCAAGCAGCATTCCTTTCGCAGAGACCGCCGTCCCGGAGGTGCTCCCTCCGGTCCTCCCCCAGGGTCTCGTACCCAATGACGGGGCCTTGGTCCACGCCCCAGTGCAGATTGGAGGACGGCTGTCCTCGTTTCTGGGCGAGTGGACCACTATAACTTCAGACGCGTGGGTGCTGGAAGTCATCAGAGACGGCTACAAGCTAGAGTTCTGCCAACCCTTAAGAGACGGGTTTGTACTCTCTCCCTGCAAGTCTCCGGTCAAGCTGTGGTTGTGCAGCAGACCTTGGACAACCTGATCCGCCTGGGTGCGGTCGTTCCGGTGCCAAAAAATCAGATTGGCAAGGGACGTTACTCCGTTTACTTTGTGGTTCCAAAGAAAGGAGGTTCTGTCCGGCCTATCCTCGACCTCAAAGGGGTCAATCGGGCCTGGAAAGTGAGGCACTTTCGCATGGAGACTCTCCGCTCTGTTATAGCGGCAGTGAAGGCAGGAGAGTTCTTGGCTTCCTTGGACATCAAGGAAGCGTACCTGCATATTCCCATCTGGCCTCCTCTCCAACGCTTTCTGCGTTTTACAGTCCTGAGACGACACTTCCAGTTCAGAGCCCTCCCTTTCGGGTTGGCTACTGCTCCGCGGACCTTTTCCAAAGTAATGGGGGTCATAGCGGCCTTCCTGCTAAAGGAAGGAGTACAAGTCCATCCTTATCTGGACGACTGGTTGATCCGAGCCCCCTCTTATGCAGAGTGCGGCAAAGCTATGGACCGGGTAGTTGCTCTTTTGAGCTCCCTGGGATGGATCATCAACTGGAAGAAGAGCCAGCTGCGCCCGACTCAGTCCCTGGTGTATCTGGGAGTTCGATTCGACACCCAAGTGGGCAGAGTGTTCCTGCCAGACAATCGGATTGTCAAGCTTCAGGCTCAGGTGGACTAGTTCCTAGTAGCCTCTCCTATTCGGGCTTGGGACTACGTGCAGCTGTTGGGCTCTATGACGGCCACGATGGAAGTAGTGCCCTGGGCCAGGGCTCATATGAGACCACTACAGCTATCTCTGCTGCTGCGCTGGACTCCGATGTCGGAGGATTATGCTGTGCGCCTTCCCGTGGACCCAGCAGTGCGCAAGGCGCTGAGCTGGTGGACGCAGACAGACAAGTTGTCTGCAGGATTGCCTCTGGTGACCCCGGAGTGGATTGTCGTCACGACAGACGCCTCTTTGATGGGCTGGGGAGCCCACTGCTTGGGAAGGACAGCGCAGGGGCTCTAGTCTCCTGCAGAGGCAAGTGGTCTATCAACCTCCTGGAACTCAGAGCCATTCGCTTGGTGTTATTGGAGTTCATCCCGGTACTCGTGTTGAAGCCTGTACGGGTCCTGTCGGACAATGCCACGGCTGTGGCCTATATCAACCGCCAGGGAGGTACCAGAGCGCCCCTCTAGCCAAGGAGGCTATGAGTCTTTGCCAGTGGGCGGAAGCGAACCTGGAGCAGCTTTCAGCGGCCCACATTGCCGGAGTCATGAATGTCAAGGCGGACTTTCTCAGTCGCCATACCTTGGAGCCTGGAGAGTGGCAACTATCTGCTCAGGCGTTCTTGGACATCACGAAGCGCTGGGGCCAGCCGAGCCTAGATCTGATGGCGTCATCGGCCAATGGCCAAGTGCCGCGCTTTTTCAGCAGAGGACGGGACCCTCGATCCCTGGGAGTAGATGCTCTTCTCCAACAGTGGCCGACACAAGAGCTCCTCTATGTGTTCCCGCCCTGGCCCATGTTGGGCAGGGTGCTAGACCGGGTGGCAAAGCATCCCGGCAGGGTAATCCTGGTGGGTCCGGATTGGCCCAGACGTCCCTGGTATGCGGACTTGTTCAGGCTCTCAGTCGACGATCCTCTGCGGCTGTCAGTGGAGCAGGGCCTGTTACATCAGGGTCCCGTGGTGATGGAGGATCCCTCTCCCTTTGGTCTTACGGCCTGGCTATTGAGCGGCAGCGTCTGAGGAAGAAGGGCTTCTCAGACAAGGTCATCGCCACTATGCTGAGAGCGAGGAAGCGCTCTACTTCTACTGCTTACGCCAGGGTTTTGGCGTATCTTTGCAGCATGGTGTGAAGCAGGCTCACTTTCTCCCTTCACTGCTCCAATTTCTTCAGTGTTGGCGTTCCTGCAAGAAGGTCTGGAGAAAGGCCTGTCGCTCAGTTCCCTTAAAGTCCAGGTAGCGGCTCTGGCTTGCTTCAGGGGCCGCCTGAAGGGTGCTTCCCTGGCTTCGCAGCCAGATGTGGTGCGCTTTCTCAAGGGAGTTAATCACCTGCGCCCTCCTCTGCACTCAGTGGTGCCTGCGTGGAATCTCAACCTGGTGCTAAGAGCATTGCAGAAGCCGCCTTTGGAACCCTTGGCGAGGGCATCTCTGAAAGACCTGACGTTGAAAGCAGTCTTTTTGGTGGCTATCACTTCAGACAGAAGAGTTTCCGAGCTCCAGGCGCTCTCATGTCGAGAGCCTTTTCTGCAGTGCACTGAGGCAGGAGTGACTATTCGCACAGTGCCTTCCTTCCTGCCCAAGATTGGTTCTTGCTTCCATGTGAATCAGCAGCTCTGTCTCCCTTCCTTTCGTAGGGAGGACTACCCAGAGGAGTACTCCGCTCTTGAATATCTGGATGTGAGACGAGTCATCATCAGATACTTGGAAGTGACCAATGATTTCCGGAAATCGGATCATCTGTTTGTCCTGTTTGCAGGTCCTCGTAAGGGTCTGCAGGCTGCTAAGCCTACAGTGGCAAGATGGGTCCAGGAAGCCATTGCAGCGGCTTATGTGGCCGCGGGGAAGGTGCCGCCTATCCAGCTGAAGGCTCACTCCACGAGAGCTCAGGCGGCCTCGATGGCAGAGGCCGGATCCGTCTCCTTGGAAGAGATATGCAAGGCGGCAACGTGGGCTTCGGCTCATACATTCTCCAAGCATTACCGTTTGACTGTGGCTGCACGGGCGGAGGCCCGGTTGGAGCTTCAGTGTTGAGGTCAGGGATTTCTATGTCCCGCCCTGGGTGAGTACTGCTTCGGTACATCCCACCAGTCTATGGATTGATCAGCTTGATGATATGGAAGGTAAAATTATGTATAATCATACCTGATAATTTCTTTCCATTAATCATAGCTGATCAATCCATAGCCCCTCCCAGATATCTGTACTGTTTATATTCTGGTTGAATTTTAGGTTCAAGTTTAGCCTTCAGTTACTTCAGGAGGACTTCGTGTTCAAGTTCTTCTTTCACTTGGATTCTTCAAGAGTTGAGACGACTTTGTGTTACAGTGAGCTGCTGCATTCCTCTCCCCTCGTTTTACGGGGCTGGATTGAGACATAAATTCTGCCGGCACTCCCCCCGCTTCGTGCGGCTGTAGGGCAGCTTTGTACCCCTCCCGCTTCGGCGGTGTTAGGGTCAGTCAGCTCCTCCCGCGGTTGCGGTTGCAGGATAAGCCAGATCCCCCCGCATCGGCGGGTGTGGTGTCCCTCCCCCGCTCCGCGGGGATGAGCTGGACGGATTCCCCTCCCCCACTTGTGTGGGGATGAGCTGGGTTAATTCCCCTCCCCCGTTTCGGCGGTGGTGAGCTGGGCAGAGTGTCCCTTCGTGGGTGTAATTCTCTAAGTGCTGAGTCCTGCGGATGGAGCTTTGATATCGACATACTGAGGAGTTTCCGGCAGCACATGACCACATATAGGGAGGCAAAAGTTTGCTCTCTATCTCCACCTGCTGGTAGATGGACACAACCCACCAGTCTATGGATTGATCAGCTATGATTAATGGAAAGAAAATTATCAGGTATGATTATACATAATTTTACCTTCAAGAGTTGAGACGAGTTTGTGTTACAGTGAGCTGCTGCATTCCTCTCCCCTCCGTTTTTCGGGGCTGGATTGAGACATAAATTCTGCCGGCGCTCCCTCCCGCTTCGTGCGGCTCTAGGGCAGCTTTGTACCCCTCCCGCTTCGGCGGTGTTATGGTCAGTCAGCTTCCTCCCGCGGTTGCGGTTGCAGGATAAGCCAGATCCCCCAGCATCGGCGGGGTGGTGTCCCTCTCCCCCGTTCCGCGGGGATGAGCTGGACGGATTCCCCTCCCCCACTTGTGTGGGGATGAGCTGGGTTAATTCCCCTCCCCCCGTTTCGCCGGTGGTGAGCTGGGCAGAGTGTCCCTTTGTGGGTGTAATTCTCTAAGTGCTGAGTCCTGCGGATGGAGCTTGGATATCGACATACTGAGGAGTTCCTCCGGCAGCACATGACCACATATAGGGAGGCAAAAGGATTGCTCGCTATCGTCCACCTGCTGGTAGATGGACACAAAACCCACCAGTCCTATGGATTGAATCAGCTATGAATTAATGGAAAGAAAATGAATCAGGTAGGATACATAAAGTTTACCATCTATCTCCATGGGCCGTCTAGTCCGAAAACGGTACATGAAGAGGCGGACAGACCGTATTTTCAAAAAAATGGATGTTTTGAGCTGGGCGTTTTTTTTTTTTTAGCAATAATTGAGAACTAAAAACGCCCAGCTCAAAAACGTCCTAATCTGAGCCATTTGGTCGTGGGAGGGGCCACGATTCGTAGTACACTCGCCCCCTGACATGCCAGGACACCAACCTGGGCACCCTAGAGGTCAGTGCAGTGGACTTCAGACAACGCTCCCACATGCATAGCTCCCTTACCACGGGTGCTGAGCACCCAACCCCCCTCCCCCAAAACCCACTAACCCACAAATGTACAACACTACCATAGCTCTTAGGGGTGAAGGGGGCACCTACATGTGGCTACAGTGGGTTTTGGAGGCCTCCCATTTACCAGCGCAAGTGTTACAGGTAGGGGGTGGGCCTGGGTCCACCTGGCTGAAGTGCAATGCGGTACCCACTAAAAGTGCTCCAGGGACCTGCATACACGCAGGCCTCTAGGATTTGTTGCTGCTATATAACCTAGGCACACCAGTTTGACACCTGAAGACTAATCTCTCCGAAAACGTCCTTTATTAACTGCAGATCAGAGGTTGTGCCCACTGGCAACGAGTCTCGCTGGACTGAGATTAGCAGTAGGTCAGAGCTGGCAGAATGCTGTACAATGCCCTCTTTCAGCCACATTCAAGGTAAGAACTAATTTCTGTAATGTGGCTAACACATGAAAGGGATCTAAAAACTGGCTTACAAAAATGGCCACTACCTCATGGACTACCGGAAACAAAAACTGGACACCCTCTGACCCAGTTAGGCAGGGGGGAAAGCACCATGGTAGTACAGCCTACCAACTACCAACATCGTGAGCATTTGCCACAAGCTAGTGGAATTACGGAACCCAATAACCTACACCCACCACAATACATTGCTGATGTGACTCTGCAGTGCGCATAACAGAAAAGGTGTCACACTCACCCGAGAGCCACATCAGAACCAGGGAAAGGCTGTCACAGGATAGAACGCATTCTGCTGTCATGGAGGTGGGTACGGCATTGAGGCTGGCCATAGAGGCTGGAAAAAAAGTTTTTAAAGTGAGGTTTTATGGTGGGAGCGGGTTAGTGACCCTGGGGGAGTCCGGGGAGGTCATCCCTGATTCCTCCAGTGGGTCATCCTGGGCAGTTGGGCACTTGTTCGTGAAAACAAAAGGGTCCAAAAAAAGTGACCCAAAATCGCAGTAAAAACGCCTTTTTTTTTTCGATTATCAGCTAAAGACGCCCATCTCTCCTCGCCGATAACCACGCCCCAGTTCCGCCTTCACCCGCCTCCGACATGCCCCAGCCAACTTTACCCGTTTCCGCAACGGATTGCAGTTGGAAACGCCCAAAATTGGCTTTCAATTTTACTGATTTGGGCGCCCCGGGAGAAAGACGCCTATCTCCCGATTTGGGTCGCAATATAGGCGTTTTTCCTCTTTCGATTATAAGCAGGATAGTCACCCAGGTCTGTGTTCCTTGCTTTGAGTCATCAAGAGTGCAGAAGTTGCGGAAGTAACCTTCCCAGGCTCTTCAAAAACTCATTAAATTGATCCAGGAAACTCTGGAGATCATGAAGCACCGGATTGTCCCTCTCCCAAAGAGGGGATGCCCAAGCTAATGCTTGGATTGGACAATAGAGACATAATATAGCTATCCGGGTTCTCCTCAGTGGGGAAATCTTGAGACTGGAGCTCAAAATTATTTCACACTGGTTGAGAAAACCTCTACAGTCTTTGGGATTGCCGTCCTATCTAGGTGGTGACTTCAGACGGATCCCTGGCGTGGCCGGAGCTCTTGCTGTGCTGGACCTGGAACTTGAAGCATCTGCTGCTAACTTTAGGGATGCCGACATAAGTCTCTCTAGTTGGTCCATACGTGCCCCCAGGGTGTGGAGGGCATTAGCATGCTCCTACAGCGCCTGCACGATGGATGATCCCTCCGAGCTCATGGCCTTGCAATCTGTCACATTTTCTCGTGGAACCTCGGGGTTAGTGAGCCCTTGGGCCCACTTCGAGGGGCGGCAGCGGCAGGAGAATCACCCAAAAACAGACAAGGCAGAACAGACGTACCAGCAAACCCAGGTCTGAAACTACACAGGCAGAGACTGCAGCCGGGACAACTCAAGCTGGAGCAAGCAGGACAGGAATTCAGCCCAAACTTCACCTGCACTTGACCGCCGTTCCTCAGGAGTTGAGCCCCTGGGTGCAGTGGGCCAGCTTAGGAAAGCAGAACTGTCAGAAAACAGCCGCCGGCAAACAGCAGGTCATTCTAGTAAAACACACCGGTTCCAGCAGGCAGCAAGCAGCAGAATAAACCAGAAAACAAGCCGGGTCTGGGCAGCAGCAGACAGAAGAATAAACCAGGAGAAAGCAGGGTCAAAGCCACAATCAGGAAATAGCACAGCAGCACTACACACTAACTTTCACCAAAGGAAACTCCTCTGAGGACCTCTGTTGCAAGGCAAACTAGAGAACTTCCCAGAGTGATTAATAAAGGCAGCATACAAGGGAGTTCACCAGGTACGGGTACTGCTTAGTTCCAAAAAACTCCCAAAACAATCTGGAAGGCTGGAAGATCCGGACCGGACCAGCATATCTTCTGGAACATGGGAAACGGCAAGCCATCAGTTCACAGCAGCCACCAGGTCTAACCACCGGGGGCGAGGTGACTGAGAGCAAGGAACCTGGGCACAACCGTGACAGTGTCGTCGATATATAGGAGGCGGCGAGCTTTTTTCAAATAAAGGAAAACTCTGGAATGAGGGGCATACAATGAAGTTAAAAGAAATAGGCTTAGGAGGAATCTACGAAAGTATTCGTTCATGGAAAGGGTGGTGGAGGCATGGAATGGCCTACTGGTGGAGGTCGTGGCAACGAAGACTGTCAATTTAAGAAAGCATGGGACAGGCACGTGGGATCTGTTAGGAAAAGGAGGAGGTTAGTGGTTTCTCAGAAAAGGCAGACTGGATGGGCCATTTGGCCCTTGTCTGCCATCATGATTCTATGTTTGGGGAGGGGAAGTGGGAGGTTGAGGCTTTGCTGGGTCAGTGGTTGTTTCATCTTCTACTGTAGGGGCTATCGGAGCCAAATCTAGTAGCTTTATTGGTTTAGGACAGTTAGATGCATTGTCTGTTTCTTATCTCAAAACCAAGTAAAGAACAGCAGATTGAAAAATCGTTGAAAGGTTTATTATTGTAGTTATATGGGTCTGTGCCGCGTTTGAGTAAGAACCGACATTTCAGCACCATGAAGAACGCCACAGCATGTGGCGGAAATGTCTGTTCCACTTACTCAGACGGAACAACCACAACATCATAATTCCAGCTGCAGCAGCCTAAGAGAACGTACGTAAGACTGCCACACTGGGACAGACCAAAGGTTCATCAAGCCCAGCATCCTGTTTCCAAGAGCGGCCAATCCAGGTTTTTCCCCAGAGGATTGCTCCCTTAAGAAGCCTAGGCTTTCTTAGACCCCAAAGGGGTCTGAGGAGGGGTCCTGCATATGGTCACCTGCAAGCTTCCTCTGTAGTGGCTCTCTCGGAGCAGATGGGGTAGAGGACGGTGTGTCCTCACTGACCAACCGGAGGACTCTTACGCCGTGGGGATTTTCCATAAGGATGAGTTGTCCTCCTTTATATCTCAGGCGCTGGAAGCCCTGGATATAGAGTATCCTGAGGGTTCGGCTTCTCCAGGCGGTCAACCCCAAGATGGCTAGTACCAGACGACCTTCTACGGCCTTTCCGGTACATGAGCTATTGAAGAGTTGATTTCGGCCCATGGGCGGATCCAGATGTGGGCTGAAAGTAGGCAGGGCTATGGCCAGGCTGTATCCGGTTCAGCAGAACGTTTAAGCAGTTTGTTCTACCTAGGGTGGATGCCCTGGTGACGGCGGTCACTAAGAAGACTACTCTTCCAGTGGAAGGTGGTAGTGTCACTTAAGGATGTGCAAGACGATGGCTAGAGGCCTCTTTAAAACGTGCCTTTGAGGTGGCCGCTTTGACACTTGAAGCTTCTGTTTGTAGTTCTTATGCGGCTAGAGCTTGTCTCAGTTAGCTACATTCTGTCATGGATTTGTTTTCGGAGTCGGATATGTCGGACGCTCCTTAATTGCCCCTGATGGATATTGGGCTGGGCGTACTTGGTGGATGCCTTGTATGATTTGGTCCATGCTTCGGCCAAACTCATGGCCTTGACCGTTTCCTCTCAGCGTCTTCTGTGGGCTCAGTCGTTGGGCCGTAGATATGGCCTCTAAGCAACGGCTCATTAAATTGACTTTCCGAGGGAAATTGCTTTTTGGGAAGACCTAGAAAAGATTATTAAAGATTTGGGGGATTCTAAATCTCAGCGTCTTCCGGAGGATAGACACAAGTCTTACATCCAGGCAGGGAGCATCGAGGTCACGTTCAGAGAGATGCGACGGTATCGCCCGGGGTGGCCCAACGCAGCCTTTCATCGTCCTCGTTTTGGGCAGAGTTCTTACTTTCGCAACGAGAAGCGTCCAGCTGGACCCCCCTCCTCATCGTCAGGGGGGCTCCTTCTCGGGGCCTCCCAATGATGGGGCGCAGGTCTACTCAGGAGGAGAGCAGATCGTGGTCAGCTTCTCTGTTTCTCCAGAGTGGGCCAGAATTACTTCGGACCAGTGGTCCTCGATGTGGTGCGAGAAGGTTACAAGCTAGAATTCTTCTCATCCCGTCCAGACTTTTTTCTGGAGTCCCCTGTGTATCGCAGGCCAAGAGGACAGTGGTTCTGCAGTGTTTGCGAGACCTGCTAAGGGATAGGGGCTATCGGGCCGTTCCTCATCTCAAAAAGGCGCACAGGTCCGTACTCCATCTTCTTTGTGTTCCAAGAAGGAAGGGGCTTTTGGCCTATTCTTGAGCTCAGAAAAGTAAACCAGTTTTTTGCGAGTTCATCACTTCCGCATGGAGACATTAAGGGCAGTTATTGCTGCTGTTCAACCAGGCGATTATTGACGGCTCTCAATTTGAGGGGAAGCTTACCTGCACATTCCCATTTGGCAGCCCCATCAGAGATTTCTCAGATTTGCGGTGCTGGGTCAGCACTTCCAATTTCAGGCCCTTCCTTTCGGAATGGCCACTGCCCCTGCACTTTTTCCAAGGTCTTTTTGGTGGTGGCGGTGTTCCTTCGGAAGGAGGGGATTCGAGTGCATCCATATCTCGACGACTGGCTGATTCGGGCAACGACAGCAGAGGAAAGTCGAGCTGGGTCACCGACCCGAGTGATTGCGGTGTTGCAATCCTTAGGTTGGGTGGTCAATATGGACAAGAGTCATCTGGTTCCTGATCAGAGTCTGGAGTATCTTGGAGTGCAATTCGATACAAAGCGGGGAAGGTGTTTCTCCCCGACGGGCGAAGGATCAAATTGCTTTCTCAGGTACGGACCTTATTGAGTTGTTGCGCTCCCCGAGTGTGGGACTATGTTCAGCTCCTCGGTTCCATGACGGCGACCTTGGAGGTCATTCCATGGGCAAGGGCTCACATGCGGCCCTCTTCAGAATTTCCTTTTGAGCAGATGGTTGCAACATCGCTGGATTATCAACGACGTCTTCCTTGGTCGAGCCGGGCCAGGACAGTCTCATTGGGGGCTCGGTCAGCCAATTGCAGAAGGGTGGTTTCTCTGGCAAGCTCACCAATTGGGTGATAGGTCGTTACGGATGCCAGCCTTGCAGGCTGGGGAGCCCATTGTCTTCATCGAGTAGCCCAGGGATCGTGGACCCCTGTGCAGCGTTTCACCCCTCTCGAAGAGACTTGGCTGATAAATCGTGTGGAGTTGCGAGCAGTCGTGAATGCGCTGCGGAGTTTTCAGGACCTTCTGCAGGGGCAGGCGGATCTGTATTCTCGGACAACTCTATGACGGGTGGTCTACATCAATTCGGTAGGGGGGCACTCGCACGTCTTTCCCTTGGCATGGAAGCGTCTCGTATTCTAGTATGGGCGGAAGCGCATGTGTTAGAGTCTGTCGACAGTGGCACATTGCGGGGCAAGACATGTTCAAGCGGATTTTCTCAGCCGGAGTCTTTTGGACGCAGCGGAATGGACGGTGTCGGACTCGGCTTTTCAGCTGATCTGTCAACGTTGGGGAAGACCAGTAATGGATCTCATGGCCATGGCTTGCAATTCCAAAGTTCCCCAGTTCTTCAGCCACAAACGGCAGCCAGGATCCGCAGGATTGGACCGCTTTTCTCCAGCCATGGCCGGAACAACATCTACTGTAGTTTTTCCTCTGTGGCCTCTTATAGGGAGAGTTCTTTGCCACATAGGGTGGCATTGGGGGCCGGTTCGTTCTAGTGGCCCCAGACTGGCCCCGATGGCCGTGGTATGCAGATCTCGTTCGAGCACTCTCAGGGCCACCATTGCGCCTTCCGGTGACTCCCGATCTGCTGCATCAAGGGCCAGTTCAGATGGAAAATCCCTCCCACTTTGGTCTTTACGGCCTTGACTATTGAGAGGCGGCTGCTGAGGAAGAAGGGATTTTCAGGACCAGTCATTGCCACTCTTTTGGGGGCACGGAAGCAGTCTACTTCAGCAGCGTACGCGCGGAGTGTGGGAAGCTTTCTCGGCCATGGTGTGCTTTACATGCTGAATCGCCTTTTTGGGCGGACATTCCAGTTATTCTGGAGTTTCTTCAGGATGGTCTTTAAAAGGGATTGGCATATATTCAAAAACCAAAAAACAGCCAAACACAATCTGAAAGGGTTGTGTAGATGTGAACAATAACAAGCAAGTGGGAAATACCCTCAGAAACCAAGGTCTCCACCAAGGTCTTGACCACCAAGACACTGATATCTATATAAGATTTTTGTGTCCGTGATCTAGTCTCTTTCATGGGGTAAATTTTGCCACCTGTTTGCAATCAAGACTGTTCATAATAGAACCAATACTCTAAAACATTTGAGAGTATGAAATCTTTCCAAGCTGCAACATAGCATAAATAAACTTAGCTTTCTCATTGCTGGCTTGAAAACCCCACAGTCCAACTGTTGACTTTCATTCAACGGGGCCCAGATCGTTTCACCCACTTCAGGGCTTCATCAGGAACCACACAGTTTAAACATAGTTATATCAAACCAAACCGTTTGATGGTCACTGCCGCCCAGGTGGGCACCCACTTGGATATTTGACACGCTATCCCCATTTGTGAGCACCAGATCCAGTGGCGCTCCTCCCTCGTGGGTCCCATCACCATTTGTCTGAGCAGAACACTTTGGAAAGCATCCACGATCCCTCTACTTCTTTCCGATTCCGCGACTGGAACCTTCCAATCTACATCCGGTAGGAATTGAAATCTCCCTAGCAACAGCACCTCTCTCTTACTTCCCAACTTTGAATATCTGGCGATCAGGTCAAAGTCCTGGATTTCAGCGTGCTGACTTTAGTAAAATGGGGGGGAATACCTGAGGAAGGAGATGATGGGCTGGGAGGAAGTACGAGAAGTGGAAGGACAGTGGTCCAGGCTGAAAGAAGCTATAAATAGGGCCACGAACCTTTATGTAAGCAAGAGAAAAAGGAAACCGATATGGTTCTCCAGCAAGTGATTGGGAAATAAAGGCTAAAGAGTTGGCATTCCAGAAATTAGAAAATCTCAAGAACAGGAACACGGGGAGGAAATACCGGAGGAAACTGAAAGAAGCCAAGAGAGAGATACGACTGGCAAAGCGCAAGCGGAAGAACAAATGGCTAGAAATGTAAGGAGGGGTGACAAAAATTTATTCAGGTATATTAGTGAAAAGAGAATGACTAAAAAGGGAATTGTGACACTAAAAGATACTGCGAACCGCTATGTGGAAAATGATGAAGAAAAAGCAAATTTGCTAAATAGATACTTTTGTTCTGTTTTCACAGAAGAAAATCCTGGAGAAGGACCCGCGATGGACTGGAAATAGTACAAATGAGAATGAAGTGGATAGAGCAACGTTCACGGAAGAAAGTGTGTATCAACAACTTGAAATCTAAAGGTGGACAAAGCCATGGGACCGGACGGGATCCACGCCCAGGATATTGAGGGAGCTCAGAGAGGTTTTTGGCAGGTCCTCTTAAAGATTTGTTTAATATATCCTTGCAGACGGGAGAGGTTCCGAGGGATTGGAGAACGGCGGAGGTGGTCCCTCTCACAAAGTGGTGATAGGGACACAGTGACTTAGATGCCTGGCTTGCCTTCTTCCATGATCCTTCCTCCCCCTCTCTCATCCTTGGTGACTTTAATATTCCTGCTAATGATCCTTCCAACTCTTATATTTTCCAAGTTACTCGCTTTAACATCCTCCTTTAATCTCCAACTATGCTCCACCTCCCCCACTCATCAAAATGGCTCACTGTCTTGATCTCATCTTCTCCTCCAACTGTTCACCCTCTAGTTTCCTTGCCTCTGATCTTCCCCTCTCTGCATCACTATCTTATAACTGTCACACTTAAATCTCCTCCCTCCCAGTCCCGTCCTACCTTATCTAATTTATCTAGGAATCTTCACGATATGACCCTTCATCTGTATCCTCCCATTTTTCAAACCTCCTCTCTACTGTTGGCACCAGCCACGTCTGTCAACGAGGCTGTTTCTTCTTACAACAATACTCTATCCTCTGCCTTAGACACTCTTGCTACCTTTGATGACCCGCCTATAAGGCGTACAAAACCCCAACCTTGGCTGACTTCTAATATCCGCTACCTACGTTCCTACGTACTGCCGAACGCCTCTGGCGGAAATCTCAGGCCCTTGCTGATTTCTTACACTTTAAGTGTACACTTTTAAGTGACCTCCTTCCAATCTGCTCTTTTACACGCCAAACAGGATTATTATGTGCAACTGACTAACTCTCTTGGCTCTAACCCTCGACTTCTCTTCACCACATTGAACTCTCTCCTCAAGGTGCCCCCTCCCCCAACTCCCCCTTCATTATCTCCTCAGACCCTTGCTGAATTCTTTCACGACAAGGTTCAAAAGATAAACCTTGAATTCTCTACCTCGCCACAACTCCCTCCACTAGTCCGTTCCCCTCTCTCTCCTTCCCCTCATTCCTTTCCTCCTTTCCTGAAGTTACTATGGAGGAAACTATACTTCTCCTTTCTTCCTCAAAATGTACCACCTGTTCCTCTGATCCCATTCCCACCCACCTTCTTAATGCCATCTCATCTGCTCTTATTCCTTTTATCTGTCACATTCTCAACCTCTCACTTTCCACTGCAACTGTCCCTACTGCCTTTAAACATGCTGTGGTCACACCTCTCCTTAAGAAGCCTTCACTCGACCCTACTTGTCCCTCTAATTACCGACCCATCTCCCTCCTCCCTTTTCTCTCCAAATTACTTGAGCGTGCTGTTCACCACCACTGCCTTGAATTTCTCTCCTCACATGCTGTTCTTGACCCACTACAATCTGGTTTTCGCCCTCTCCACTCAACTGAAACTGTGCTTACTAAAGTCTCCAATGACCTATTACTGGCTAAATCCAGAGGTCTCTATTCCATCCTCATTCTTCTTGATCTTTCCATTTATTTATTGTTTGCATTTGTATCCCACATTTTCCCACCTCTTTGCGGGCTCAGTTTTGACACTGTCGATCACAGCATACTCCTCGATACCTGTCCTCACTTGGATTCCAGGGCTCTGTCCTTTCCTGGTTCTCTTCCTACCTCTCCCTCCGCACCTTCAGTGTTCACTCTGGTGGATCCTCTTCTACTTCTATCCCTCTGCCTGTCAGCGTACCTCAGGGTTCTGTTCTTGGTCCCCTCCTCTTTTCTATCTACACTTCTTCCCTTGGTTCATTAATCTCATCCCATGGCTTTTCCTACCATCTCTATGCTGATGACTCCCAAATCTACCTTTCTACCCCTGATATCTCACCTTGCATCCAAACCAAAGTTTCAGCGTGCTTGTCTGACATTGCTGTCTGGATTCTCAACGCCACCTGAAATTAAACATGACCAAAACCGAGCTTCTCATTTTCCCCCCCAAACCCACCTCCCCACTCCCCCGTTTTCTATTTCTGTTGATGGCTCTCTCATTCTCCCTGTCTCCTCAGCTCGAAACCTGGGGTCATCTTTGACTCTTCTCTTCCTTCTCTGCTCATATCCAGCAGATCGCCAAGACCTGTCGTTTCTTTCTTTACAACATCCGTAAAATTTGCCCCTTTCTTTCCGAGCACTCTACCAAAACCCTCATCCACACCCTTGTCACCTCTCATTTAGACTACTGCAATCTGCTTCTTGCTGGCCTCCCACTTAGTCACCTCTCCCCTCTCCAATCGGTTCAAAACTCTGCTGCCCGTCTTGTCTTCCGCCAGGGTCGCTTTACTCATACCCCTCTCCTCAAGTCGCTTCACTGGCTCCCTATCCGTTTTCGCATCCTGTTCAAACTTCTTCTACTAACCTATAAATGTACTCACTCTACCGCTCCCCAGTATCTCTCCACACTCATCCTTCCCTACCCCTTCCCATGCACTCCGCTCCATGGATAAATCCTTCTTATCTGTTCCCTTCTCCACTACTGCCAACTCCAGACTTGCGCCTTCTGTCTCGCTGCACCCTACACCTGGAATAAACTTCCTGAGCCCCTACGTCTTGCCCCATCCTTGACCACCTTTAAATCTAGACTGAAAGCCCACCTCTTTAACATTGCTTTTGACTCATAACCACTGCCTCCACCTACCCTCTCTTCCTTCCTGTACACATTAATTGATTTGATTTGCTTACTTTATTTTTTGACTATTAGATTGTAAGCTCTTTGAGCAGGGACTGTCTTTCTTCTATGTTTGTGCAGCGCTGCGTACGCCTTGTAGCGCCATAGAAATGCTAAATAGTAGTAGTAGTAGTAGAAGCTGGAAACTAGAGGCCGGTAAGCCTCACTTCGGTTATTGGAAAAGTAATGGAAGCGATGCTGAAGGAAAGGATAGTGAATTTCCTGGAAGCCAATAAGTTGCAAGATCCGAGACAACATGGTTGAGTTCTTTGATTGGGTGACAGGAGAATTGAATCAGGGACGAGCTATAGACGTAATCTACTTAGATTTCAGCAAAGCTTTTGACACAGTTCCTCACAGGAGGCTCTTAAATAAACTGGATGGGCTGAAGATAGGACCCGAAGTGGTGAACTGGATTAGGAACTGGTTGACGGACAGACGCCAGAGGGTGGTGGTGAATGGAATTCGCTCGGAGGAGGAAAGGTGAGTAGTGGAGTGCCTCAGGGATCGGTGCTGGGGCCGATTCTGTTCAATATATTTGTGAGTGACATTGCCAAAGAGTTAGAAGGTAAAGTTTGCCTATTTGCAGATGATACTAAGATCTGTAACAGAGTGGACACCCGGGAGGGAGGGGAAAACATGAAAAAGGATCTGAGGAAGCTAGAAGAATGGTCTAAGGTTTGGCAATTAAAATTCAATGCGAAGAAATGCAAAGTGATGCACTTAGGGAATAGAAATCCACGGGAGATGTATGTGTTAGGCTGTGAGAGTCTGATAGGTACGGACGGGGAGAGGGATCTTGGGGTGATAGCATCTGAGGATTTGAAGGCGACGAAACAGTGTGACAAGGCGGTGGCCGTAGCTAGAAGGTTGTTAGGCTGTATAGAGAGAGGTGTGACCAGCAGAAGAAAGGGGGTGTTGATGCCCCTGTATAAGTCGTTGGTGAGGCCCCACCTGGAGTATTGTGTTCAGTTTTGGAGGCCGTACCTTGCGAAGGATGTAAAAAGAATTGAAGCGGTGCAAAGGAAAGCTACGAGAATGGTATGGGATTTGCGTTACAAAACGTATGAGAGAGACTTTCTGAACTAAACATGTATACTCTGGAGGAAAGGAGAAGCAGGGGTGATATGATACAGACGTTCAAATATTTGAAAGGTATTAATCCGGAGATGGGAAGGTGTGTAGAACGAGAGGACATGAAATGAGATTGAAGGGGGGCAGACTCAAGAAAAATGTTAGGAAGTATTTTTTCACGGAGAGAGTAGTGGATGCTTGAATGCTCTCCGCAGGAGGTGGTGGAAATGAAAACAGTAACGGAATTCAAACATGCGTGGGATAAGCATAAAGGAATCCTGTTCAGAAGGAGCTTAGCCGAGATTGGGTGGCAGAGCCAGTGGCGGGAGGCGGGGATAGTGCTGGGCAGACTTATACGGTCTGTGCCCTGAAGAACACAGGTACAAATCAAAGTAGGGTATACACAAAATTAGCACATATGAGTTATTTTGTTGGGCAGACTGGATGGACCGTGCAGGTCTTTTTCTGCCGTCATCTACTATGTACTATGTAGTTACAGGGGTATAAATCTAAGATGAAATACAAACTTAGATTCAGATGATTCAAAACAGTCAAAAACATTCACACACTTACAAACATATTGACAAGCCACTGCAAGGCCTTAAATGTACTCAATACAAATAAAAATACAAAAAACCCACCCAACCCTATAGCACTTACTGTGTGGTTCCTGATGAAGCCCTGAAGTGGGTGAAACGATCTGGACTGTGGGGTTTTCAAGCCAGCAATGAGAAAGCTAAGTTTATTTATGCTATTTGCAGCTTGGAAAGATTTCATACTCTCAAATGTTTTGGAGTATTGGTTCTATTATGAACAGTCTTGATTGCGAACAGGTGGGAAAAATTTACCCCATGAAAGAGATTAGATCACGGACACAAAAATCTTATATAGATATCAGTGTCTTGGTGGTCAGACCTTGGTGGAGACCTTGGTTTCTGAGGGTATTTCCCACTTGCTTGTTATTGTTCGCTCTACACAACCCTTTCAGATTGTGTTTGGCTGTTTTTTTAGTTTTGAGATATTAGATTACTGTTTTTGTACAATTATTGGTATATAATTCCCTTTGAGTCCAGGTGGCCGCGCTAGCTGTTTTAGGGGCAAACTGGACGGTTCCTCTTTAGCAGCTCGTTCTGATGTGGTTCGTTTCCTACGCGGGGCTTTTCGGCTTTGGCCTCCTCTGCGGCAGCCGTGCCGGCATGGCATTTGAATGTGGTACTGCGAGCCCTCCAGGCCCCACTGTTTGAGCCGTTGAATAAGGTTTCTGAGAAGGATCTAACACTTAAGACAGTGTTTTTGGTGGCCATTGCTTCGGCTAGGAGGATTTATGAAATTCAGGCTGTCTTCCAGAGATCCTTTTTTGCAGTTTTCTGAAGCAGGGGTGTCGATCCAGACGGTGCCGTCGTTTCTACCTAAAGTGGTTTTGGCTTTCCATGTCAATCGGGCGGTTTATCTTACGTCTTTTTGAAGAGAGGATTATCCGGGAGCGTTTGCCTCGCTACTTTTACTGGACGTGCGGAGAGCCTTGTTTCAGTACTTGTGATCTCTAACGAGTTTCGACGCTCGGATCATCTCTTTGTGCTCTTGTCGGGATCGAAAAGAGGTGAGGCAGCTTTTAAGGCTTCCGTTGCTCACTAGATTATGGAAGCCATTGGAGCGGCGTATCTGGTACAAGGGCGGGCGTCTCCAGTGGCCCTGAAGGCGCATTCTACTCGGGCACAGGTGGCTTCTTGGGCGGAGGCGGAGGCCTTATCTCTGGAAGAGATTGTTGGTGTGTATTTGGGCGTCCCGTCATACTTTTGTGAAGCATTACAGGCTAGATGTGTCTGCTCGGTAGGATGTGAGTTTTTTTTTGGGGGGGGGGGGAGTGTTGGCGCAGGGAGCGGAGCGTCAGCTTCCCACCCTACTTAAGGAATGCTTTGGTACATCCCACTAGTTCCTGGATTCCATTTGCTGTGAGTGACAAGGAAGGTAAAATTATATCTTACCTGATAATTTTCTTTCCTTTAACGCAGCAGATGAATCCAGGATTCCTCCCTAGTTCAGCCGACGTTTTTTTCATTTTCCGCGCAATGTGGCTATTTTTTTCCTTCTGGATTCTCTTTTGCAGAGTTCAGACAGATATGGGAACACGGAAAGGATTCCAATTTCTAGATTAAGTTGCAGTTATTTCAAAGTTCTTATTTGGTTCTCTGTTTTTCATAGTGAGGATGGTTTCTGGTTATTATTGGTTTCATATTTTTGGCCTTGGCAAATGCCTACAAATGACATATTGAGGAAGGAGCCCCCTCGGCACATCGACCCTCCCCCCCGGAGTGCATTCTTACCAGTGGCGTAGGAAAGGGGGGCGGGAGGGCCGGTCCACCCCGAGTGCACGTCACTGGGAGCTGCGTCGGCTCCGCTGGTTCCCTGCACTCTCTGCCCCGGAACAGGAAGTAACCTGTTCCAGGGAAGAGGGAGCAGGGAACCAGCGGAGCAGACGCAGCTCCCAATGATGTGCACTCGGGCGGACCATCCCCCCTTCCTACACCACTGCTCCACCTGTTGGTAGGCGGACTTAACCCACTAGTTCCTGGATTCATCTGCTGCGTTAAAGAAAAAAAATTATCAGGTAAGAAATAATTTTACCTTCTGTAACAAATGTATGATTGGCTAATGGTGAATCTCTTCCTGTGAACTTCAGGATCAGGTAACGCCCAAATTAGTTTGTCTGGGGAACAAGCACCTTGAAGGTTTAGCCTTGCATCTTGCAGCCTGTCTGATAAAGAGCAGTGTTAGGTGTCAGGTTCTCAGGTTCAGAGCCCGCGGGGACGGGCTCTGGAGCAAACGTGAGCTGTTGGGCTGCTGACGAGGAGTGACAGCAGCAGGCAAAACCCACCAGCCAGCACTGGGCTAGCACACTGGCACAGGCAAGGACTGCCGGCGCCGCCCAGCGAGCCAGAACACACGGACTGTAACCCCCTGGACTGGAGGACACCGGACTGGTCCGCACTGGACTGGAACCCACCGGACTGGAACCCTCTGGACCGGAACACACTGGACTGGAGTACACTGGACTGGTCCATACAGCTTCACCTGCACTTAGCCACTGTCCCCCAGGAGTTGAGCCCCTGGGTTCAAGCGGCCGGCAGGACTTACCGGATACAGG
Source organism: Microcaecilia unicolor (assembly GCF_901765095.1). Classification (NCBI taxonomy): domain Eukaryota; kingdom Metazoa; phylum Chordata; class Amphibia; order Gymnophiona; family Siphonopidae; genus Microcaecilia; species Microcaecilia unicolor. The sequence goes on from NW_021963345.1 coordinate 3,553,297, forward strand.
ATAACACAGGGACCAGGATATTAGAACAAGCTTGAAACAGAAGTGCCCCTAGGTCCTGAACTAACAGCGGTGCTCCTAACAGTAAACCAACAGAAGTGCACCTAAGAACTAAACTAACAAAAGAATTCCTAAGCACTAAACTAACAGAAGTGCTACTAAGCACTACACAACCAGAAGTGCTTCTGACAGCACCAACAGGGAAAGCAGGGGAGCCACCGAAGAAAGCAGGGAAGCTAAACACATAAACTAACAGAGGTGCTCCTAAGCACCAAGCTACAGTAGTGCACCACAGCACTAAACTAACACAGGTGATCCTAGGCACCAAGCTACAGCAGTGCTCCACAGCACTAAACTAACACAGGTGCTTCTAAGCACCAAGCTACCAGAAGTGCTCCTAAGCACTCCACTAACAGTGCTTCTAACAGCACCAAAAGGGAAAGCAGGGGAACCACAAGGGAAAAAGCAGGGAAGCTAAACACATAAGTCACAAGTGCACACTGCACCAACACTGACCTGGACCTATAGCAAATGTTGCAAAGGCCCTGAAGGGAAGAACACCACTTCCTTATCAAGGCCCTGCCTGAAGATGTCACAACTACCAGACTCAGGCAGCCAGCGTACTGAAACACAGAGAGGCTTAACCCACACAGCTGCAGTATAGCGAAGCAATTAGAGTCATGCTGCAGGAAGCAGGCAGCACAGAGAGACAGAGCTAGCTCAGAAAGGACAGACAGAAGAAACAGAAGCCAGCTAAGAAGCTGACCCCCAGAAATAAGGTAAGTCGGGGAGGGGTCACGGCCACAATCGTGACAATAGGGATAAACAATATCTATGTACAAAGACCAAAAGGTGCTTTTAAATATCAACTTGAATATAATCATATATTCTGTATTCATCCCTGGTAGTGATTAGCTTGGAAATGTATTTCCAACAGGGAGGGGGTATTTATACAAATTTTTTATTGAACTCGTTAAACTGCTGTTCTCCTACAGTACTATACAATGCTCTGTTTTTAAATTTATTTAGAAAAAGATGACCCTAAGAATAGTAATGCAGAGGCACATAAATGGAAGCTCAGTGAGAAGCCTGAAGAGGAAAAGATGTTCTCAGAAAGAGAGAAAGAAGAGACTTTGTCCTGTGACTGGGGAGAAAAGGGAAAAATCAAAATAAACAAAAACCTTCAACAGGAAGCTCAGCTCCGTGTGAACATTGTACCAGTAATATCACACAAACAGTGGAAGAACAGACAAACCAGATGAGAGTTCAGAAATGTTTGTGTGATGGATGTGAGATATTCCTTAATGATCATTTAACTCTGAAATCACATCAGAGATACAATACTGAAGAGAGACCAGATACAGGTACGGACTGTGGGAAAACCTTCAGTCAAAAGAGAGAACTACAGCAACAGCAGAAAACATGCATAAGCGAGACACACTGTATAGGTTCTGAGTGTGGGAAAGATTTCAGTAGGAAGAGAGAGAAACATGAGAACAATAATACAGAAACTAGAGTGTGTACAACGACAGTAGATGCGAAAACCTTTATCAATAAAGGAAACGTTACAAAACACCAGAAAAATGACACTGATGAGGGATTAT